>NC_074708.1:39524117-40124117 GCF_024334085.1 Lutzomyia longipalpis
TTGGGCGACGGAGCTGATGTCGAAGCATCTTGACAGAGCATCAGGGACTATGTTTTCCCTTCCTGGCCGATGTCTCACCTCAAAATCGAACTCTTGCAACCTCAATATCCAGCGAGCAAGACGGCCACGAGCCTCCTTCTGCCTCAACAGCCACTGTAGTGCTGAGTGGTCTGTTTCTACCACAAACCGAGCTCCCACAAGGTACTGGCGGAATTTTTCAATGCTGTACAGCACACCCAGAAGCTCCTGCTCCGTGGTGGTGTAATTTTTCTCGGCGGCCGTGAACTTCCTCGACATATAGGCAATTACCCGCTCCTTATCATCCTCCCCCTGCACGAGAACGCCTCCACATCCGAAGTCGCTACTGTCTGTCTTCACTCGGAAGGGTTTGGAATAATCGGCGGTGGCCAGTATAGGCGCGGAAATCAGGGCACGCTTGAGATCCTCAAAGGCACGGTCAGCCTCAGGTGACCACTCAATTGATTTGGGTTTTCCCTTGAGAAGATTGGTAAGGGGCAGAATGGTGGTTGAAAAATTAGGAATGAATTTGCGATACCAGGACATCATTCCAATCACCTGGCGAAGTCCCTTCACCGTGCGCGGAGGGGTGAGTTGAATGATGGCATCAATCTTCTCTGTGTTGGTAGAAATTCCCTCCGAAGAAATTGTTAATCCCAAAAAACTCAATTCGGGGACGCAGAACTTCGACTTCGCCAAATTGATCGTGAGATTGGCGGCTTTGAGCCGCTTTGCAACTTCTCCCAACATCCGCACATGGGTCTCAAAATCAGGTGTCACGACAAGCACATCATCCAGGTAATAATACACAAAGGGCTCCAGATCATGCCCCAACACCAGTGACATCAACCTTGCCATAGTCATGGGAGAATTGACTAGCCCAAAAGGAGTTCGCTGGAAACAGTATAACTTCCTTCCAGGTAACGCAAAGGCCGTTTTCTGCTGATCCTGGGGGTCCAAAGGGATCTGGAAAAATGCCTCTGAGAGATCAATGCTGGATAAATACTGTGTGCCAGACAGCTGGGACAATATCGCCTCGATATGGGGCAAGGGGAATGTGTCCCTCACGGTGACATTGTTTAATCCTCGCGCATCCAAACAGAATCTAATACGCCCATCCTTCTTGTCGCGAATTGTGACCGGATTCAACCACGGAGTGGGCTCGCATTCCCTAATCACTCCACGTTTCAAAAGGCGATCCAATTCCACATCCACAGCCTTCATCAGGTGGGTTGGAACCGGATAACACCGTTGGTGCACAGGTGCATTGTCGAGGGTATCAATCCTATGGGTGATCAGATGAGTGCGTCCAAAGTTATCTTCCGTGGTGATGGGAAATTGAGGGATAACTTCATCTAATCCGGCGCGTTCCTCGCTGCTGAGAATCACCGGATGTCGACTTAAAGCATCACACCTCCTCGGATTTGGCTTGACTATCCTCAAGTCAAACTTCATCCAAAAATCTACTCCCAGAATCAATGGCGAATACAAATCGGGAACAATGAGGACAGGTAAAAGGTGTGTTCTGCCATCAAAGGTGATTGGAACATCGACGAGTTCGGTGCACTCATGCATGCTGCCGTCTGCAGTTCGGATAAAAATTAATTTTGATGTTGCACGAGATATTAAATGACTTCCCTTCAATAATTCCTCCGATCCTTTTCCCAAACACGTGTGAGTTGCTCCACTATCCAACAGTCCAATCACATCGCGGTCAAAAATTCTCACCGCGGCGTAAGGTCGACGATCATCCTCATCAGGAGTGCCTAACGGCCTGTCGTCCACCTCACAAATTGTGACAACACTGCAGCTGAAATCCTGGGCAATCCTTGGGTGAAAATTCGGAAGGGGCTCACTGAAGTCGATTAAATCCGCACATCCAATCGTATCTGCAGCAAAATCTATCAATGTATATTCTCCAGCTGATTTAATCACATCCAGAGTTGTGACAGAGATAGATAAATTGAGTGCTTCCTCACCAGAAGATGACAAATCAACTCCATTAACTTCTTCTACATTCTCAAAAATAGGAATTTTCTTCAATACGCGGTCTAATTCTTCATCCACTTCCGAATAATTTTGAAAATCCAGCGCGAATGCTTCAAATTCATCAAAAATATATTCATCGACAACATCCAAATCTTCATCTATGTTGTTGTCAACTTTGGGGTTCTGCTTGTGCTTATTTATCTTCTTGTGTTTTTCTTTTGGAGTTTGAGGGATTGTAGGTGATATACCGGCGTCCACCATCCCTCCTAGTGTCCCGGAGATCCTTCCCCCGAACATGTAGGGCAATCTCTCCTCGTCACATTAGCTGCACCACAACCATAGCATATGATCCTAGCACGGCGAGGCTGTGTGCATTGATCTAAAGGATGATATCCAATGTAACAATTGAGACATAGGGAAGAATTAGCCTGTGGACGTCTTTGGGTGGCTTGGGTGTTCTGATCGGTGTTCCTCCTGTTGTTGTTTCGAGAATTACTCCTTCGCGGAGGATCATTGGTTCTCACTGTTTCCACAGCATTGATGCGCGATTGTCTTTGACGCGAAGAGTCCTCACTCGCGATAAGCATATTATTTTCAATCACACGGAGAGCACTTTCTAATTCAGACACAGATGAAAACTCCCGCAATAAAATTGATTCCCTGATCCTTGGGGCGAGATTTCGACGAATCATCTGAATCTGCGTGTTCTCATCTAATGGCACATCTAACTCACGAAACAATGCACGCACATCCGCGATAAACACACCCACTCGTTCACCTTCACGTTGTTTTCTGTCCTCTAATCTCCTACGCACAGATAAATCACAATCAGACCTATCAAAGGTGGTTTTTATTGCACGCGAAAAGTCCTCCCAGGTTGAGAAAAGTTCACAACTCTTGAACCAACGTAAAGCATCACCACCCAAACATAAGTGCACACTTGATAACACCGAATCAGCTGCCACTCTCTGCGCACTAGCCATTCTCTCCATTTCACGCAAAAATGTTCCAACGCGTGCTCCCTTAAGATCACCAGAGAACGTGATCCCCCAATCCTTCAATGGGATGGGTTTAAAGGTGGTGAAGTTGCTAGCTGGAGGGGCAACAGTGGTCACCACAGATGTATCGAGGCTCCTAGGTTGAGACTGTATTTCTGGCTGCGAACTGCCAGAATCCTGAGGCACATCCTGTCCACCGACAGCTCCCATTTCTTCGGGAATACTTTCCATAGAATGGTATGTCGATGCGTTCAGAGCCGTAGCATTCAAATTCGCAGCAAAATTCCTCGAAGGTCCCGCGCGTGGGAGTCGCGGAAGTTGTGGCGTTTGCTCGTGCCGAGTTCTGGGGGTCACTTGAGGAGCGTTTTGGAATTGTAGTAATGACATCTTGTCCACTAAGGTGTTCATTGTGGAGGCCAGAGTGTTCATTTGCTGATTCATCCTGTCGCTGTTTCCTTGAAAGGTTTCAAACATCTCTCTGTTCCTTTCCTCCTGTTGCCTTAAGAACCTCTCGGTGGTTGTTCCCAAGGTCTCAACAAGGTGTCTATTTTCCTCGCACTCTCGCTCCAATCGCAAGAAACGTTCCTCCCATCTATTGATTGCAATCCCACGACCACTTCCCATCAGAGGAGTTCGCGGAATCCTTGATTCTTGTGGTGTGCTGGCCACCGAAACAGTTGGTGGCTGTTGGCTTGTGGAAGGTGGTTGTTCCACAGAACTGGGTGGTGGTTGTGCAACAGCACTTGGTGGTGGCTGGTTCCCGGAGGGATTCTTTCGCGTTCCAACCATATTGACAAAATCGAAATAAAAATCAGAAATTTTCCGAGAAAAATCAAAAAAAAACTTCAAAGGGAGAACCAAAACTCAATCCCAAATCAAGAAAAATCCCAAAAATAATTTTCGATAAATTTTCCCTTTATTGGATCAATTAAAATAATCCATAAAAATTATCCAATCTTAAATTAATACAAAATGTTCAGCATAATGACCGTGAGCAATGCAAGCTGCACGTAAAAATTTCCTCCAAAAAAGGACTAGAGAAATTCCTCTTATCCCTTCATTGCCCGCAGGACGCAGCACGCGAGAAAGGCAGGTCACAAATGGTCCAGCAAATTCTACTCAACCCGCTTAATCGATTGCCTAGGCAAGATGCGAGGAGCAAAAAATAAAAGGGCACCTGCCCCCGCCAAGCCCACAGCGCATGCCCCACAGTAAATGCCAAGATAAGGAAACTCTTAATTATTTAAATTGAAATCTAAATTAACATCAATATCCTGGAAGGGGATTTCCTCACTTCCAAAATAAAAAAAAAAGAAAAATCGGAGAAAAAGAAAAAAAAATTCTCCAAGCTCCGGATGGCTTTCAACAACTCCCGGATGATTCTGAAAAACTCCCGGATGGATCTCAAAAGTCCCAAATGACTTTCAGAGAACCCCCAAATTGAGACTTTGATCAAGGTGACCGGATAAAGAAATTTTTGCAAAAGTGCAGTTGCCAAAATTAATAAATTATTTTACTTGCAAAGGCAATTTTAATTTTTGACCATCAAAAAATATTCGAAAAGCTCTCCCCAATACTACTTGTGCTATGTATAGCGGGATCCGTATGGGAAACTTCAAAGGTATCCCCGCCGACAATGGTCAAAATATATTTCTGCACAAAGGCCCCCAAATGATCGCTCAATACCTATTGTTTGGGGGTTGCGGTTTTCTGAGAATCGCAAGGAGACGAAGCACAAGACTTCACAAATTTTTGTACAACACAAAATCCATTTTACTTATTCCTCAGCAAAGGCTAAATTTTATGGGAATTTTCAGAATTTTCCAATGAATCAAATTATAATTTTACTCTATGCAACACTGATACTCTTTAGGGCTACTTGCGTGAGTTCCAGCGGTGGTTGGGCGCCATATAAGATTCAAAACCCTCCCTCGGCTAGCTCAGGGGGTTGATTTATTCTTCCCTCAAGTTTTACAGGGTCTTGATTCTCCTTCTCAGTCACAATAGAATTCTCCTCTGCTGGTACTTCGATCTACGGCGGTTCTTCTGCTGCTGCGATCTCCCTCGGGGATCTTCTACTCTCCACCGTCGTTCAGGGGTTTGTCTGTTGACTCCCTCAATGCACTATTTCCTCTCAGGATATGTGGGTGTGATTCAATTCTCTCTGTCTGAGATCTGGCTCACCTGAGGAACCGTGTGATAGCGTTTCTGTGCGCACTGGCAATTTACGACCAGGCCACAGACTTCTCCGCGCACCAAAGGTGGCGATAAAGATGTTCCCAGGTAAATCCGGCAATTGACGACCGGCAGGTGAGCTTTGGCTCTTCCACAGAACCCGTATGTGCTGGATTCAGGTTGCGACCGGGGAAAGCACTTTTCCTTGCCAGTAAGACTGACAATCTAACGTCCAGACACAGGCGGCAATGGACGACCGACCTCTGCGTCTGATTCGGGCCCGTGGGATGCGCCAAATCTTCCAACTGACTCTCCTCAATCTCCTGGCGTAAACCCTTGGCGTGAAGCTCTCCGATGCAGCTGATGCAATTCCTGGGACGGAACAAATCCACTTCCGGCGTCTTCTTTTGGCGGGAAGCTGTCCGACACAGATGATGCAGTTCCGGGGAAGGCACAAATTCACTCCCGGTGTCTTCGACACTCTCGTAGATCTCACCAGACAGAACTCTGAGGATGACTGGACTCAGACTGAACTCCCTTCCCTGTGGGGATGGAAAATTTATAACTAAGCGTAGCACACAAATACATACAAAGAACATATATCATGCACACACTCTTCGGCTTCCTTCGTCGTTTTGGAGACATTTTGACTGAATAAAAGTTAACCTCCCGAAAGCCAAGTTCAAAATTTTTTCGCACGTTACAACCCCTCCGTGAAACATTTTACCCTCCAATTTTTGGGAAAAAGAACCGCACATGTATACCATAAAAGGAGGACTAAATGAGCCGTATGTTTGCGTGTGTGTGTGTGAGGAACAATCAACCCAAAAACAACCCTCAAAGACGGGGGATATCAATTTCCCAGGAACCATATTTTGGTTGAATTTATGACAATTCTGAGACGTTTTATGGGGCACAAACGCTAACATGGGACAAAATAACGTATATAGAAGGAGTAACAAAACTCTTTCATATTTCATTCAACTCACATTATGATGATTGAGCAGGCAGACTTCTTGTGTTTGCCACAAGTACTTTTCAATTGAGAATGAAAGCCTGTGGGAAAGTGATGCTGAGTGAGTGAAAAGGTTGATTCGAAGATGTGAATGCGCCTTTGAAATTTTATCCATAGGCAGAGCATATAAATTGTGCTGTTGATGATCCTTTTTGGCGGGAAAACTTTATTATTTATTGCTTTTCATCTTCTCTTGGATAAATATACAGATGGTAGCTTTCCAGCGACGTTTTGATTTTTTTTAAATATTTTTTAGGTCATTTTTTTTAATAAAATATCTTTAAAATCTCATTCAAAATCCACCATTCTGTTAAACAAGACTTTTTTTTCCATAAATTCACGACAGTTTTATTTAAATGAGAAAATCCGGAAAACTTTTCTTTTGAACTAGTTTTCTTTTTCCTCGGAGAAAATTTCCCAAAAATGTCAAGCAAGTTTCCCCCATATAAATGAACAATATGTATGTCTAAAAGGCAAGAACAATAGCCCCTCATATTAATTTCACGTCTTGCTCTCAAATGTGACCAATTCAATTGAGAGTGACGAGCTGAACAAGAAATTATCATAACAATACACTCATGAAAATTATAAGAATTTCTCCTTCATCATCTCCTCAATGGGCATACACCAAAAAAATGTACTGGTAAGCTGACCAAGCTTACGAGAGCTGTGTTTCTTTCAGTGTACCAATTTTGTGAGAGCAAACTAGAACGCAAATTCATTTAAATACGCGCAAAGTCGGGAAAAGTTGAAAAGTCATCCCGAAAGAAATCTTTAAAACGCCATATCTCGGGAACGGCTCCATAGATTTTCGAGTTTGAGCTATCGTTGGAAAGGTCTTAACCTCAACTATAATATATTAAAATATGAAGTCAATCGATAATAGCATTTTCGAAATATTCGAGTTCGAAATTTTCGAAAATTTTTTTTTGACTTTAGCGCCTCTCGCGGTCATTTTTCGAAGTTGCAATGTTCTAGACATTTGTAGAGCTTCACGAAACCTTTCATTTGCGCTTGAGTTGATTAAAATCGGACTTGTAGAACCTGAGATATGACATGCCAACTTTGGAAGGCTATATCTCGAGAACGGCGACATAGATTTTCTTCATTTTTGGCATGGAGCTAGATAATATAGTCAGCTATAACATATCAAAAAATGAAGCAAATCGATAATGGCGTTTTCGAGATATTAATCGAAAACTCATCGAAAATTTTGTTTTTGATATTTGGCCCCCTAGCGGTCACTTTTGAAACTTCGGATGTTTTGGAGAGTTGTAGGGTTTGTTGAGATCTTTCATTTGACCCCGGGTTGATCAAAATCGGTCAAGCCGTTTTCAAGTTATGGTCGATTTTCGATGAAAAATTGTGGCAGCCATATTGGCTAAACGGCTTGACCGATTTTCGAAAATGAGGTATCGTTGGAAAGCTCTTGATGGCCCCTACAACATATCAAAATTTCAGATTTTTAGCTGTTACAGGGACTGAGATATAGCGAAAACAAAATTTTGAGGTTATTCAAAATGGCGGACGCGGGGGTGGGGGGTAAAATTTGACGTCATAATCGGACGTCTTCCGGTCGATATTTAAACTTTGCCGTTTACCGCAAGTCTCTATCTATTACCGTTCTCTCGCAATTTAGCTCTGAACTCCGGACGGACGGCCGGACGGCCGGACGGACGGCCGGACGGACGGCCGGACGGCCGGAAAAAAAAATTTTTGGCGCATACGTTTTTTGGAATGTGGGGACCCTAATTCGTGCTCATCCCAAGTTTGAGCCCGATCTGACGACTTTCGATTTTGCTCGGTACACAAAAGCTGTGTCTGAAAGAAACACAGCTAAAAGAACCATCACAAGTGGAATTTTGAATTAAATATGAAAGTGAACCCCTTCGGGTTCTGCTGCTGCTGCTACATTTTAGCTCAGAGAGTGTGCAAATGGCATTGCCAGCCATTCTAAAATTACTATACTGCGCCTTTTAATTAATGTAGAGAAATATCTTTTATTTTTGTTAACATTTCCATCCAACACGGCGTTTTTTATGCAAAAACATTTTGTATGTAAGCAACTTTTACTCGTCAAAACATCCCTGGAGCCTTTTGTGTACCCACGAAAAAAAAGTATAACCATATACAGAAGTGAATGCCGCTGGAAATGCAATCCCATTGAGATTTTATGACCATATTCTGGAATCATGTTCTGGGTATTCAACATTCTGCAGAATTCAATGCGGTCTTCAGTTGTGTGGCACAAACACACAACATGCGGGATTCCCAAGTGTGGGGATATCGCTTTCAAAAAGCCCATTAAATGAGAGTTTCGTGATCATTAGCATATCGATTGAGAGAGTGTTTTTTCGTTATATATAATACCCACAACTATATACAAAATTTTTAACAGTGCCTGTCGCAGAGATTGAGTGACAAGTGCATCTTTTCACTTTCATGCTGCTTTTGTATTTCAACACTGACACGGGGATTTGATTTTCCTCTTTTGCCATCAACGTGGTAGAAATGGTTTTTGGTAACAGACTGAAACATAATTCAATTTCGTGTTATCGCTACAGATTGATAACTTATCAATGCATGGGGTGTTGGCAGCTAGTTGGTTTAATTTTGCATTTTATATACGAACGTTTGCAGAGAAATCAAAATCAAATTGAAATATTTACCTCATCGAAGGAAAATTCAAAAAATAATATTAATATATTCATTTGCAAACAAGATTAAATTTAATTGATGATTAAACTGAGTTTTTCATTAGCTTAAGAGTTAATTAAGTCTCGATTTGAGCCTTCAGATCTGATCATACTATAGAACAAAACTTTTCAGAGATTGAATGATGTAAAAGATAATTTTTGACGCCAAAAGATTCTTACCTGCGGAATATTTTGATTTCTTTTTGCGAATCGAATATTTTTATTCAAATAAACACCCCTTGATATCAACTAATCAATTTCCAATAAGTCTCTATTCCGTATGAAAAACAGTGCAAAATAAACTAGCCAATTGTCACTCAATCGCAACTAAATTGCTAATGAACTTTAATGGATTTCGTCTACAATTTTGGATATTTTCAATAAAATTCTCACAATGCAAATATTGCTGAAAATTGTAGAATATTTGTGCTATATATATGGACCGTAAACATTAATTCCAATATGAAACAACATACGTACATATTCACCTAATATTGAAGATTTACATATGTGTGGAATATTTTGCTATATATGTATGTATTTATGGTTATTAGAAAAATCAATCGATCGGTATTTCAGTTGATAGAGTCGAAATATTCAATGTTATTTACATAACTTCGGTTTCGTCTAGCACAATCTCTGTTTGTCCTCCATTTTCATTATATATTTTATTAATATCCAATGACAAATTCTCCATTTGCCTGACATGTTCGCTTTTACTTTGTACACACAGAGTGTCATCGTCTTTGATACATGAAAAAAAAACTACATATCCCATGTAGTAGTTAAGAGCTCTTGTACATGGAGCTCTTTTTTTCTAAAACATCTCTTCGTTCTTCTTTTTTCTGTGTCCTCACAGTACAACCCCTCGTTGTATTGACAAAGTAATCAATTTCCAATTTTCAACACACGCTTTGCTGGTGTCTCTATCTTGGCGACGTCTCACAGTGTCAAAGATAAGAAATTTATCTCGCTGATACAGACATTCCCAAAGCCATCTCGACAATTTTAGTCATGTTACGCTATACGGGGAAATGTTTGAAGGGGGATTCCAATATCAATTTGATGCAATTTGTACCACTTAGCAATTGCTATTGCAGCATTTATGCGCTTGAATATTGTGAGATTCAGCATAAAATGCATAGACACCTTATGCTGTTTCATGAGCAAGCTGGTTCCGAAGTTTTTTTATAAGGTAGAAGAGGGAGCTAATAAACCATGTACGTTGCTTTTCTAACTATAAAAAAAAGAGATTTTTATGTTTTCATTAAAGTATTTTTCTTATTTATTTTTTTATTATTTCATAAAGCTTATATAGGTAGTTTTTTTTTTTTTAAATAGTCTTAAAACTAACGAGAGTTTATAGCATAGTTAGTAATCTTGTCTAAAATAAATAAAAATAAATATTTTGGCGCTACGTCCCATATAGGGACAAGGCCGGCCGCCCTATATGATGTTGTTGTTCTCCTTGCGGAGAAGTAGTGGGCGGCCTTGCTAGATACTACCACGTGTGGGCCATTTTACGGATAGGAGTGTATCAATCTCCTGATCCAACCGGTCAACGTGATCTAATTGCACGTTGGCGGATGGGGCGCGTTGCCGGGTTCTGTATTCGAACCGGCGACCTTCGGATGCGCACTCAAGCGCTCTATCCACTGCACCCCAGGCCCACAGTAATCTTGTCTAGCTTTTACAAAATACGAAATTAAAGGTAAATAATAAAAGATACCTAAATCTTAATTTTAAAATTAGCTGGTTGCAACAGAAATTATTGTATCTGCTGTAGGAATCCCTATCTTTATACGATATTTGCTGTTTCAACCAGCGAATTGACAATGGATAAAATTCACTAATCAGACAGACTTAAATTTTCTAAGAAATCTCAAGTCTCTCTGACTACTAAATTTCAACCAATATCTCGTCTTTAAATAGAGATAGAAAAGAAAAGAAAATGTTGGAAAAATTAATGAATCTGTTTTATTTAAAATTATTATTTTAAAAATTAAAAATATGATTATATATTTTTTTCTATGTTGATATCTGTTGTTTTTTGTTTTTCTAAAGTTTTTTTTTTAATTCCATAAGATATCTGATTTTTGAGTTATTAAATAATAAAAATTTTAATCTATAAAAAAACAGAATTTCATCACAATTTTTTTATTAATTTTACCTTAAAATTTCTTTCAAATCTCATAACGTTCTTGTTAGCAAATATTTTTTCCTTATCAGTTGTGTGTACGTCTTGGTAAATGTAGGTGTCACTGCTCTGTATACTGCAACATTCCCTATCAAGGGTAAAACCTCTCAGAGTTGTAATTTAAAGTGCGAATTACGTAGGTTGGGCATTCCATTGCTTAATTGCAGTTAATTCAAATCAATTGCTAAGCTTTCAATCAATATAACGTTTGTTAGACGCCCTTCATGAGTGGAAAATTGCAGTCCACCCTCACAGTATGTCTGCAAATGATTTACATAGTTCTCCCACAGTATTGTAGGGGGTGACCAATCATCAAATATGCTTCGTATAATATTCTGAGATGACACATAAATATCCGCCATGAGTTGACTAATTCCAATATTGATCGGTGAGTCAGTCTACGTCGCTATTTGGAAGTCTAATCAGTACTTTTGACCTCTCTCGCTGACCCCAAACGTTTGCATTGAGGTCATTTTGACTCTCAAACCCATCATCGTATCGCAACTTCGTACAAAGTCGCGGAAATATTTTTTTATTCTGTAAGTTTCTCTGCAGAGCTATGGTATCGTAAAAAAAGCTAAAACATCGAGAGGTTTTTCAGCTAATTAGTGGAGACACGATTCTTAGAGAGATCTTAAGCAAAAAAGTGTTGTGTTTACAAAAACAATGATTGTTGAAATTAAATAATTTTATTTTTTTTTGCATGAAGCTTTGAGATTTGCAAATTTGCGCAGAAATGTTTTTTCTCTGTGCTTCTATGCTTTTTATGCTTTGATCTTTGTTGACATAATTTTCCTTGAATTAATTGAAAATATTCGAACTTTAAATGAAGGAATCAAGATAAAAATCAATACAAAAGATCATGACTAGTAACTTCCAATGAAAACATTTATTGATTTCCACGGAATCTCTAATTTATCTCTATTAACAACAATGATAACATAGCATTGAAATAAAACTTTCCTCACTGGTAAGAGGAATAAAAGAGAAAATCTTCACAAACTCGAGAGGTTTTTGTTAGAGAAGAAATTCCCGGGAAAAACGTCGTGGAATGTCGCAAGATATAAATATTCTCGCTTATTTGATTTTCTTTTTAATAATGCCATTTTTGCAAGCATTCTATTTTTATAAGAATCTCTCATTGCGAATATTTTTCCACTGGAATTTCTTCAAGAAAAAAAAAGAAGATATTTTTCCATTTGAATTCATTTGAATACAAGTGATACAATTGAGAGCATTTTGAGTATATTTCTTATGAATGAAAAATGCATAATTTTTATTTTTTTAAAATTTATTTTTACAATGATTTGTTTTTTCTTCATTTGTAAGACTTATGGGGAAAATAAAATTCAAAGGGTGCCGGCAATCAGCTTTGGCATGAAAGACGTTCTTTTTTGGGGTCATAAAATAATAATTTTTCTTTCCAAGAACTCGCTCGTTCTCCATTTTTTGCTGGAAAAAAAATGCTGGAGTTTGAAAGTAAAACAATTATTTCTTATATTCCCTCGCACACGAGAAATATCCCACACAAGAAAATAAACTATGAGCCAATAGAAGTCTTCAAAAAAATAAACACGATGACATAAACAGTTTAAATGCTGATTGTAATAAAAATCTCGTTGGTGTAATTTTTTGGAAGAATGGTTGAGCAATATTTTTTGGAAGTTATTTGAGAGAGTTTTGTTTCATTCACCACAATGGAGAGAAATAAAATGCCATTCGGGCAACTTTAATGCGGAAATTCAATTTTTAATGTCTCAGCTCGCTTATTGTTTGTCCGAATGAGTAAAAAAAAAGCAATTGGAGCACAAACTATGTATGTATATTGCAGCTAAATATGTGCATGAGGCTTATGGTTGGATTATACATAATTTTTCTGCTTTGTAAAATAAACACACAAGAGTGTCGCTTCCCATTGACTTAATGCATGCACAAAGTTCTTGGTTGTGTAAATAAAAACGTCCAATTATGGTAGAAAGTGCTATCGGAAACTGGCAATAACGCAATCGAATTGCCACTATGGGTCACCAATTGCTATCGCTTCGCAAACTTGCATCAATTTGGCACAAGGTTCTCAACAACGCGCACTCCTGGTGTGAATCACTCGATGCTGTTCAAGCTGAAAATTCGAGATAAAACACCACCTTTTTTCGCTCATTTATAGTTGAATGTGAGTCAGATGGAAGATATGACTTTAAACTACCGGACAAACCAACCTGCATTTCATTTTATTCGACCATTTAATTGAAATTCAATTGAAAACAACGATCTTTTGGACTCCTTTTTTTTTCAAGAGACTTTCAAAATATTATCCAAGGTTCAAAGGTGTTAAAGTTAGTCTCGGAAATAAGCTTTTTAATTGCTGATTAAATTTTTTAATCCTTGTAATTTTATATCAATTACTTTGTGCCTAAAGAGAAGAGAATTAAAAAACAAAGTTCTTAATGACTTATATTCTAAAAAAAAGTTATCAAACGTTAGCAATTTAGTAATACAGAGTGAAATTCACTAATCAGAAAGACTTAAGCTTTTTTAAGGAAGATTTAAATTTTCTTAAGATTCTTAAGGTTCTTTAAGTGTTCTTAAGGGAAACTTAAGAATCTTAAATTTTTCCTAAGAAATTTTTCAAAGGAGATCTTAAGTTTTTTCTTAAGGAATCTTAAGAAATCTTATAACAATTTAATACATTCTTAAGAAAACTTAACTCTGACTAGTGAATTTCACTCCATTGAAAAAGCACCAAAACTTTAGAAAGTTCTTAGATAAATTATCAATCGTTAGAAATTCAATTAGAAAATCCAGAATCGTTAAACATTCAAAGACAAGTCATTTATCGTTAAAAATTTAAATAAAACATTTTTATACGTTAAAAAATCGTAGATAAAATGTCAAACATTATGAATTTCTTTCAGAATTAAAAGAAAATTGGCAAAAACGTTTGAAATTCATTAATAAATAAATTATTTGTTGAACGAATTATCTCACAATGTAGTTCAATAAAGGCTGCACTTCGTGGTACTACTGTATCTGTGACAGATTTAAATTATTTACAGAATTTTTCTGATTGATTTTTTACTATTACAACAAACAATGCTATTATTAATAAAAATGGTAAACAAATGAATGAAAAAGAAAAACAAGAAAGTGCAAAAAAAAGTTAATTGGGTTTTTTCCAGTTGCAATGAAAAGTATGTATACACCAATGTAGCGTGTATAAAAAATGCAAAATATAGCCATTGCTTGTGTACAAAGAAGAAAATGAAGGAGGGCAAATTGGAAGAAAATGTGGAACAAAATAAAATTTTCATTGAATACTTTCCATGCCTTGGGGTGGCTGAGGGGGGTAGATGTGAGAAAATTGGGGAATTGAAATCAAAGAGCGGTTGTGAATTTAAAAAGAAAACACTCAAGTATAATTAATTATTTGGGAAGAAAAGGAAGCAATTAATTAGGAAGAATTCAGCACAATACCTCCATTTCTGCATAATTAAAGGTATAAAATCCACTCCTTCAGCATGCTATTTTCACTCGTGCACACACACACCATTCATAACTCATGGAAGAAATTTTCCGCGCACTGCCTTTTTCCATTCTCTTCCCTTTTGAAACTCATTACCAAGAAATTGAAGCTACATACATATGTGTATAAGGATATATTAACCTACTTGATAGTAATTACATGCCGCATATAAGTTTTGTTGGAATATTGTGACTTTCCCCGTGAGGGATGCGCTTTGGGGGAAATGGGGGAATAGTTGCGGAATGAATTTCTCCTGTGTGAATTTGCGAAAGGAGAGAACTTTCCTGGGGGTGGGATTTATAATGAAGAAGATCCGTAATTCACCACTCCCATTTTGATATGCTTGAGGCAGAAGTATCAACTATCACAGCTTTTTCCTCATTTACCAAAGCTATCCTCCCCCAGCATACACTACACAGCTTAAAGAAGTAACATCCGCTCATTGTATCCACTGGGCGGTGTAGATCCACTGCGTTGAGAAGGAAGTTAAGCGTTTCAATTTTAAATAGTTACAACTTTTTGAACAAAACTTCCGTACACTTCACTACCCAACAAAGGGCTCGTTGATGTGCTATTCAGGAGCTTTACTTTTTTCACAACGAAATAAACTCTTGTACACAATAAGCAAACCCTCTCCCAACTCCTCTTAGCTTTTTGAAAGCTCACAGAGAGCTTTTGTTGGGTATATATGTATTTTGTATTATTTCCCCTCTCAAACTAACCGCTTTTCTGCCCATCTCATTCGGAAATGATTTTTAATCGCCTTACCGTCAACAAATTCAGCAGCACAATCTGCTTTTCTTGTGTGCCGCTGCAGCCGATTTGTGGGAGGAGAAATATCCTCTACCCAACACCTGGCGCAAAAGGGACATAAAGGACACAATCCCAACCTGAGAGAAAATGCCGCCAAGTCACACAAAGGGAGTCCTCTCGAAGCCATTGAAGGGCTTTCGAAATTTCACCATGGTGCGCGTCAATGTGGTGGAATCACCGAGAAATGTGACAATTTTCCCTCGTTTTGGGGAAAATGTACAACAGCAGAGAAAGAGAGAGAGAGATTTCAATTCAGCACTTTAAGATGCGTAGGTTTTCTTTTTAAATAAGTTTCTTTCGTTGCTTCTTTTGAAATTGAAATACGAAAAAAAACAAGACTTCAAGGAGAGATAAAAATGTATACTTCATTTTAAATGCTGTGAAGAGGTGAAGGATATATAGTTAGATAGAGAGCTTTAAAAGCTTTTTCTTTGAAAGATTTTCATTTATATATTTTTTTTAAAGACTTGATACTTCTACATTTTTTTAAGTCAAGTTCTTTAATTAATAAAAGACATAGATCATGAAAAGAAACTGAGCATTAACCCTTTAAGGATCGTAAGAAATTCAGCAAGATGAATGTGTTAAAAATAATCCTTTTTTGGAAAATTATTAATTTTATTCTAGCACAAAGTAAACACCTAAAATTATTTTTACGACATTTGACCTTCTGAATTTTTATGGTCCTTAAGGGTTAAAGAATTTGAAAAAAATATTCAAGCTACAAAGTAATCGTTGAAAGAAAAATTAAAAATGTGGAATTCATAAAACCAACAGACTACCCCTTTGTAAATGCGGCTGTAATCTCAGTCTTAATTACATACTTTTTATCTGCTAAAAGAAATCTAATGACTGACTAATAACTGTCCCAAAGATTGAATAATATCCCCTCGAAAAAACCTCCAACTGCTTCAAATTTCTTTCAAATTTTATCGCTGAGCAATAAATCAAAAATTCTCATGGGATCACTCCCGGGAAAGCTGGGAAAAGATACTCGCGCGATTGAGTCTACCCTGTATTTGGTTTAAATCCATTTTGAGACGTGTACCAGATGTTCTCCATCCGGGATGGGGATTACTTCCATATCTTTGCGCACTCTTCCACAGTTAATTCCCCATTTTTTTTGCTCTCTGCAAGTGCATCATTTTCATTGAGAAAATTATCTCCTGCGTGCTCTGTTACTTCATTCTGTTTGTTGTGTAATAAAATAAAATGATAAATAGGATTTTTTAAGAGTATTTGTATGGTGTTTGTATAAAAAAAAAGAATGTTTTTTTGTCAGGAAGGAAAGTGCATGACAATTTATTGCTTGAGAGAACAGGGCGATAGAGCGTTTGAGTTTATAGAACGAATTAATGAAAAAAAAAAGTTCTTTTTGCCTGCTTGGGGAACATTAAACATGCATTTTGCATTGAGAACATTTTGTGTGGAAAAAAAAGCAAAGCGAAATGCATCAACAACCATTTTGAAATTATTATTGTGTTGTACTCTACTTTTACGCAGCAACATTCGATATTGTCTCTAATTGAGCGGAAGTTTACACAATTTAGTCATTCCCAAAAGCGTTAAATTAAAGACATGGCGACTGCTTCCTTTTTGCACAAGAATCATTCTGAATTGATGCAAAAACATCCATCAGCGTGCAAACAAACTAAAAGGCACGCCGCCACGCGCGCGGGGATTTATGCATTGGAAAAAGTGTTGACACTGCTTGGGAAAAGTGCAAGAGAGGGTGATACGGTCATGGAGCGATGCAATGGAATCCCAAAATAGATTTATGTGTATGCCTGTGAGTTGCTCCCAAAGTCTGCCATTCCTGATTTATTGCACTGCTGGCATTGAAGTGTGAATCCCAGAATAATGAGATTCTACGGGGTAAATAGTTTTATTGCTTTTCGTCTCGTTGTGGAATTTTCTCAACACAACACAGGGATTCTTCTCCTTCCCTTTAGACAGGGAGGGGGAAAAGCCTTTTCACTGGGTTTTTTTCCAGGAATTTTCTTTCCCCAGAGTACTTGTCTATTTTATTCATCAACTCACATCCCAAATACAGGAGGTAATGTCTCTCAAATCTTCTTACTGCAAGCAACACGCATAAATCGTGTTCAGAAAGATCATACGGGCGGGGGAGTGTCAAAGTATATTTCCAACTGAAATTACATTTTCTTGCACATCCCCAAAAGTCACGTACATTCGCCCCAGTCTAGGCGCAGACTAAATCAATAAGACACCAACCAATTTGGCTCTCAACTCCCCCACCCCGCAATCCCTGGCTCAATCCCAGGCCCAATCCCTCCAAAAGTGCCGAAATATGTCTGCTGAAAACTTTTAAAGAAATAACCCCCCACACCCCCCGTGAAAAAGGAAAGAAAATCTAAAGCATATATTTTCCAAATTTTCCACCTTAAAATTTTCTACCTCAATGTCATGCAATTACATGCACGAAGATGCTCAATTTGGTATTCAGACAAATAAGCATTTTAGCCAAAAGCAGAACGTTCAATGGGATATTATTGGATTTACATTTGTAGCGTGCATAGAACTTATTATTTTTCCGGTAGCATGTTTGGAGAGGGAGAGAAAGATAGTCCATATCAACATGGAAAACATTTTCAAAAGAGATCTCGTTTAGATTACACAAACACCCGTAAAATATACTTCTCTACAATGTCTCTCTTATTGTGAATTTTGTCATTCTTTATGAGGTGCAATTAAGGTTACAATATATACTCCGGAATTATATTTCCCGGCATGCACATAAGTATATAAAGTGAGATAAAAGGGTTTAAAAAAAGAGTTTTCCTTCTTTTTTTGAGAAGTAGATTTATCAGTTTTACTTTTCTCATTGCATGACAAGTAAGAATTGCATATAAAAGTTTTCCCTTTGACTGTAAACTCTATTTTGTTGAGAAAATGAATACGACATTCAACAAGAAGGGGTTGTTTGATGTACAATTTTATATATAATAATGTAAGTTTGTTTATTGAGAGAATCTGTTGCAACTTATGCAGTTTATATTCTTTAGTTGAGCTTCAGAAGTTAATTTTAATTACCTTCTCGTTTCATTGTGAACTTCATTGCTGAAAGCAAGCGGGAAATGTGAGATTATAATTTATGTAATTGTAGTAAGAATATTATTTTCAGAAATATTCAGAATACTTACAAAAAAATCTTAAATTATTAATTTTGAATCTTGAAAATATGTTGATTTTTTTCTTCTACGGGAAAACTCAATTTATCTAAATTATCAGAATATTCAGTCAGTTTAATAAATATCCATAAATATTCCCCCTGATGACGGATAAATTTTCTAAGAAGAAAATTATGCTTTTGGTCAGAAAATTCTGCTTCCGGGCACGAATTCTCTAAGAGTGAAAAACTCCCGTGATAAACTCCTGAAGGCTTTTGCGCTTTAAAAGAAACGTGAAAACCGCGAAAATCTTACGTGAGTTTATCACGCATGCATTATTTTTCTTAAAGAATTAAGCTTACGTAAAGTTTTCTTCACTTTTTCCCTGCAAAAAGCCTTTGGGAGTTTATCACGAGAGTTTTTCACTCTTAGAGAATACAGCCCCTGTTCAGAATTGCTAATTATTCTGATTAATTGCTCATTATAGATTTTGATTTAATATAGATTTATTCATCTCAGAAAAGTATATAGTCTTCTGATCAAAGCAGAATATTATTCTGATAAAAACGGAATATTCATCTGATCATAGCAGAATATTCTTTTGACCGAAAGCATAATTTTCTGATCAAAAGATGTTACCCTCCTGATCACACCAATGTTACTCCACTCTACGGTACATCCTTATTAAATTAGAGATCCTCTCATTTTCCCCTCTTATCTTCAACTTTTCCCTCCATTCAATATACCGCTTAAAATTTCCCAACATTTTACAATAAATTAAAGAACATTGATTTTAGAGAATAATTTAATATATTCCACCGAGCCTCTGACGTCACTCCCAGCGCACATTAATTCATTCACATCACCAACGATGGATTAGATACTTCTGCAAGTGACAAACATGACAGCAAAATAAAAATTTATTTACTTGCATGATTTGTATGCGAGACACGAGAGTGTTTTTTCAGCGTTAACAAGCTGCAAAACACTTTTATCTCACAATAGCAATCTTGAACCTCATTTAGTAATCTCCAATGTAGCCACAATCGTTAATAAGTTTTTTTTTCTTGGGTGGATTGGAGGGGAGTCATTACATAGAAATTCCTTTCCATTTAGTACACTCATTTAGACTCATTAGCATACCATCATAAAAGCTATTTTCTTATCAATCTCCCTCACACTTTGGCAGCATTAGAAGTGATGGGGGGGGGGAGAGAGGAAGTGCGGAAAATTGTTCCTGGCATGAGGAGAAATTGTGATTGAGTGTTAGATGTGTGAAAAATATTTTCCTTCTTCCGAGAATTTTTGTCAATTTTTTTTGTATTGAATTTCTTCAGTTGAATTCTTGGTTGAAATTATCTTTTGTAAATTTGTTTTCTATGAATATACTTGAAGAAAATTCTTGCAATGGAAAATTGCTTTATACGTGAAGGGTTGGGGATGATAAAAAATTGATTTGAAGGTATTCTATTGATAGAATTCAAGCTGAGAGGGTGTAAAACGATGAGGGATAAATGATGGGGAAGGTGGTTTGAAGGGAAGATTGTGGGGGTGGTGGCGTATACCCCCGGGGGATATGTCTTTTGTATTTGGGGTGTACTTTTGCATCCATTGTGTAGGAGTTTAGTAAATAAAATTCACATAAAATGGGTTTCTTATTGCTACAATGTTGGAAGCACATCGCTTGCTCCTCGCACTCCCCCGCTTTGAATTATGAATGGGTAACATGGTGCGCGGTTGAAGGATTCTCAATTTAAAACATTTTCAAACAATCCACTGTGGAGCTTTTCTTCTTCGGGGCGTATTGATTTGTCGAATGAATGGGCATTCTTTGCCATATGCCTGATTAGGAGAGCTTTTTGTGAGCTTTTTCATGAGCAAAGAGAGAGTGGTCTTGAAAAGTTGATCTCAGCACAATGTCGACATTTTATTCATTCTCTATTGATTCCCAATGCAAAATGACGTGCAAAAACGTCGCGATGGAGGTATCATTTGAAGGAGAAACAATTCCAACAGAGAGATGATATTAATATGGATAAGGAAAAGCAAGTTGTGTGTATTGAGATTAGAAATATTGAAATCACGCAATGACTTGCAGAACCTTTTGTGTTGTAATAGAGTAAGATCTATTTATTTACATTTTTCCCCAATAAATATAAGCTTCCATACACAACAACCAACACTCGCAAACGTACCAGGGAGTAATTTGAAATCCGCGTGACTCAATAAAATCTCATGCAAGGAGCTTTAGTTTCACACAGAGTGGGAAAAGTAGAAGAAACAAGCGCGCAAAGCTCTCTTTTTTTTCGGGGGGAGGTAGACAGTAAATTGAAGTGGCATAGCATAAATTTTCATCCACTTCATCTTATCCACTTGAAGGGTTCAAAATTCAGAAACATTACTCTGCATTTTGCGTGTTGGGAGATGGTCTTCCCGCCCCCGCCGCATCATGCTCATGTCCTGTGGATAACCAAACCATTACTCAAACTCCAAAAAAGCAGGGGATGGTATCCAAATGTGCGAGATATGAGACAGTGAGACATAAATAATTGTATTGGGAAAAATACTTCGTGATAGTAAAAATTTATGGCTTGTATCTGTCTCAGGCTGTCGATGATCGATGCTGGGGTATGTCTGGCAATATCCCTTTTTCACATATACATATTGCTAAACGTTTCCAGAATTTACAATTCAAGTGCCGAAGATAAAACCACCCCCACATACCTCACAGCACCGGGAAATTTTAGTGCTTCGACCCAACAAAGTCATGCTCTTCGTGACAATTTTCACCGTGTGCAGAAAAAGCACGACAGTGATACTACCACAAATTATGTATCCACCAAGAGATTGGTTTCGATCCAATATGCGCACTGAGGCATTAAAGCGGCTTAAGTGGAGTAATTATTTAAATTGTTTAATTAGCTAAAAATTTACTCCACCATATGGTGTTGGTCTCATGGAAAAAAAACGTGATAAAGCCCATCGATACGCCCTACTTTGGGGATTTAAAACTTAATAGGTTTAACATCCAGCGAGTATGTGTTCTGTCAAAGAGTAAATACCACACTAAGCCATGCCAGGATTTCGTGCTCTATTAACAGCAAAAACAAAAAGAATATTCAGTTCACAAAAATTTGTTATTTAAAATATAGTTTTAGAGAAAGAAAAAAAATACACAAAACTATTATGAAGAATATTTTCATGTTGAGAGAGGAATTTCGTGATGAAAATATCCCATTACCGGGAGAGACTTGAATAGAAGCTTTTTTTCCTAGCATAAGAGCACATTCATACAGCATAAGGCTTGCTCGTTAAGCGAAAAAAACATTATATCCTTAGCAAAAAAAATGGGGAAAATATGCTAGAGAATTTCAAGAGTTTAATTTGAATAAGAGTTCACAATAAACAAATAATAAATTATATATAAAATGAGGAGAGCTTTTTCTTCTAGAGAAAAAGAACTTTTCTCATTTGTTTTGAATTATTTTAGAACTCTTACCTATTTGAGAGGAAACTCACGAAGAAAATATCGAACAGATAAATGCTATTGGCTATATAGAATTAATTCATAAGAACTATCTAATATCAAATTAAATGTTGGAAAAGTAATGGCAGACAAGGAGTATTAATCTGAATAAAATTATTCAAATATATAGAAAAATTCGGGTAATTCCCAAAAAGAAATTCAAAATATTCGGACCCAAAAAGACATTTTTAGACCCAAAAAGACTCAGATTGTGCAGAAAAAGTGATTATTTTAAGCCTAAAACGTACTAAACTTTAGCATAAAAACCACTAAATTAAACCAGAAAAAAATGTTCTGAGTTTAGTCTTTAAAAGGCTCAGATTGAGCTTAGATATTGTTTAATTTACAGAATTTACACATACAAAGTACAAATTAAAATCCGATTTTTTCTGATCTTAGGATCTTAGTGCTAAAAAGGCTTAGATTGAGCATGAAAAGCTTCAAATCATGCCTAAAACGTACTGAATTTAAGCCAGAAAAGTTTTATTGAGAGTCCAGTCTTTAAAAGGATTAAGTAAAATAGCCTCAAAAGTGCCTTATTCAAACAAAAATTATTTGTTTTATACCAAAAGATATTTTATTACAAAAAAAAAATTCGCCAAAAAATCAAAATATTCGGTAGATGAACACCCCTTAAAGTCCAAACCATACCTTTTCTTAAAAAACGCGTTTTCGTTGTTTTTTCTCACTCTATGGTCTAATGTCAAACGTTAGAATTCTGCAAATTAAATTGTCAACTTTTTCTTATCCTAAAAACCTTCCCCTAAAATAGATTTCTAGCTACTCCCCTGCCCTTACAGACAAAATTTCAAAAAAAACTTATTAATTATGCACCTGCCACTTGAGCATTGCATGAGCGAGTATAACGTCAGAATTAACTTCGGTCGCCCCAGTTAATTGCAATATCGACCAAGGAGAGAAAAAAAGCACAGAATAATCGAATTGCAGTGCATAAAATGAGAAATGCATTGTGCAGTAATGAGAATTCTAAGTGATTTGATGGAAGTAGCAGATAGAGAAATCATCGCTGACCTACATACATTGTGCGGTGTGATTTGTCTGAGAAAAATTGTGGTCTTTCTTCGGGGAGAACGGTTGTGTGCTGTATGGCTGAGGAAAAATTTAAGAAAAAAAAAGGCGTTGATGATGAGGACGCGGGAAAAGCCAGACGTTTGTCGAGTGTGGTAAAATGTGTCGGGCAGTTGAAAGAGATTTCTTTATTGATAAAGACTCCCCGGGAAAAGAGGAAAAGAGTGCAGGGAGTGGCATGTCGAGTGTAAAAATTCCCAGTCACACGATTTGCATCCCAATGAGGCTCATTCATCACGTCCCGAGGGAAAAGCCAGCGACACGCTCCTCAGTGTCGTGATTTGTCTTTAGGAGCATACGGTACACATAGCAAAAGAGATATCCCACCCCTCTAACCACATATGTATGAATATAATCATGCTGCAAAGGAGTCTAGTTGGGCACATATTGTTGCTCATCGTCGGGAAAATTACTTATCGTATTATTATTATGTAGAATGTCTTTTCCCGGCGGAGAAAGAAAAGAGAGAGAAAAAAGTTAGGGCCAAACGTTTTGGCACAGAGAAAAAATGGGAATTTATGGGAATGTTGTACATGTGGGGGAGGAAATAGCAGGTGGGGGTGGGGGGTCGGATCCACTCAGTGCTATCTTACAAGAATCTAGGGAATCTCATGTGTTCTCCCAAAGTCCTTTGCATAATGATAATAAAAATTATAGCAAGTCCATAAAAGTAATTTACGGATCTCACCTATTTTCATCTGTATAGAATGGAGTAACTCACATGGAAAGGCATTTGAAATTTTCTGAATGGGCAACCTCCCACCCCCGCACACAGTTACACACATTTTCCCATCGTACCCTTAGATGATGTCCTTTACGACAGACCCACTCAAGCAAGTTCTCTCAGGGACAATTTTAAGTTTTTATGACTCTTTTTATATTCGTCTTTCACGTGCAAAAATCTCCAATATATTTCACATAGCCTGTGGGGGTTTGTGATACACATCCCCCACCCCACAAAAATGTATATAATCAACATTGTATAAATCTGATAAAGTTGAATTGAGACATTGCTGGGAGAATTCTTTTTTTTTTATTGGTTGACAGGGAAAATTAACTTTTGGCCCATTTGAGGTCATTCTCATTCCTCGCCAACAACAATGTCTCGACGAAAGGTGCCATAAATCTGTGGCGGAATCACCTGTAATTAGACAAAGTCACTGATAATTGCACTTCAAGTGTCACGGTAATGTGACTCACTCTCGATGAAGCTTTTCACACTTTTGCCGTCAACGCTATTTATGTTCAAAAGGGGGCACGCAATTCACTGAAACTGTGGTACGTGCAAATTAACTTGTAAAATATTCAAAGAAAAAATTGTAGGAATAATTAGGAATAAGACATTATGCAAAATATAGGAGACGATGGTCTAAATTTGGGTATGAGTAAAATTAAATTAAAAAATTAAAATGGAAAATTTGTTTTTGCTTATTGTTGGTAATCTTTTATTCAGAACTATATCCTTCAATTATCTGCATCGCTGAACAAACTAAACAATAAACTAAAAATTTTTTTCTTTTTGTAAGTTTTCCGAATCAATTCCGGATCTAATACTTCCGGGTGCGGATGTAACTGTTTAAATTTGTTTATCAAAAAATTAATTTTCTATAATAGAAGAAAATTGCAAGAATAATTGGACTGTTCTATTTTAAAGAACTTTTGCAATTTTTATTAAATAATTTTTTAGTCCGGAAGTTTAAAAAATATCCGGAAATTAAATTGTAAGAAATTGTAAATACTTTTCAATATTCTGTGAATGAAATTTTTATTATGAGCCATTTTTAACATGCAAGATGTACTAAAAGTTGAACAGGATCTTATCCAGGATGTCAGGAAAAGATTATTTTTTTCCGGAAGCTCCATTTTCTTGATAACGACAAGTCAAAATCTTGAATTAAAAAATGAAATAATCTTAACTATTCTAAAGCGTTAATATCTATCTATTTACGTCCATTCAAATAATCTTAAAGGTTACTAGAATATTTTTTAAACATTTCCTAAATAGTCCCATCAAGAGGTCCGATTTAGAACAGTTTCCCTTAAAACAATTTAATTTCCCGATCATAACTAACTAATGTTTCTGAAAACTCCAGAAAAAAAATCCATCCAGTACAACTAATTAAAGAAAATTTCTTTTTTTCAAATAGTTTTCTTTTACAGCTTCTACAAATTACCACATCAAATGTACATAATTCATAGCAATTATTTGCCCCTTAACCAATTTTATTTCCACGAAAGATTAACTTAAAAAAAACGTCAGTATTAAGCTGTTTTCCCCAACGTTATCAATTATGCGGCATTACATACCTACTAAAAAAAATAATTTCATATTTCTACCTTCTTCAGGTATATAATAAAGCTTCAGATAAATTCACGTGAAGAGCATTAAATGCTGCAATTCACGGTACAATTGAACGTAGCGCTTCTCTGGGGAGATAAATTGAAACAGTACTGAAGAAGATAAATATGGCAAAATTGCTATAATTGCACCTTTAGAATAATTGCTCACCTATAGCAAATCACCAGTGCGGCAAAATTTTTCCATTTCATTGTGTGGGAGGGTTTTCATTTTTTTTTTCGAAGCAACTTCAGCGTTAGCACATCGTGTGAGGAGGCAAAAAAAGGCAATTTGGTGTTTTAATTGTTGACCGGGAATATTCTTCTCAATCTGTTGGTGTGTTCTCAAGCTCACCAGTCAGTTGGTTGCACTGCATAGCCCCATTGGAATGGGCTTTTAATATTAATTGCAATGCACTGTGGTTGTGTCTCTCGGATATTTCGCCCGGGCATGAGGAGAGTCTTTCACGCCACGCGAAGAGGATGCTTGCAAATTTGTATTCACTGACCGTGCAGAAATTACAATAGGACTGCCACATGTATTTTGGCCATTCCATGCCTCTTGTGCGAATATAAATTTTGTCCAGGGGGGGTGCCTTGTGCAAAGAAATTATTACACAAGAGCTACACGATTTTTTTCTGTTGCTCCCCCCCCCTGCAGGGAATTCTCTTGCCCTCGGAAATGCGCATATATTTGTTTCCTAGGCATTGAGGATATACGAATTTTTCTTTCACTCTTGAGGATCCAAAAAAATCCCGCCCGTCAGAGGCGCGCGCGGGTGAAGGCAGAAAATCCCGTGTAGTTGTAATATTTTTCCTCGACATCTGAATTATCATCATCCTTCCTTGTCACCATTCTATGCGGAGATACACCCGAGGAGTACCATCAATTGCACCACTCACAGCCTCATCCGACATTTGGCGCTGAAAGTGGCTGCAAGGAGGTTCAGGCTGTACGGTGGTGGTGATTGAAAGAAGCCTCACATCCTCTGACATGGGTGGATTTATTGTCCAATGAAGGAGGAAGTCTAAGGCGGCAGATTTATTGGATAAAATCCCTTTTGGCTTGGGTGAACGTGCTTGCAATTCCTCAAAATTACGACAACTATGCACTCATGCTGCTTGTTATTGAGACGTTAGATTACTTAAAAAGGGAGTTCTGCTGGGTAACCCCACTTAGTGCAATTTCTTATTAAACTTGCGAATGAGAATCCCTGTGGAGAGGATAAAGGCTGGCTGTCGTGGCTGAAAGTGTGGGAAATGTCATTGGCATTCACAAGGGGGAATGTCATGCACGATTTGCGTAAGATGCTAGTCGAAGTAAAAAGGATAGCTTCTTATGTTACAAGGGGGATGGCAAATACTGATTTATGGACCACAAATTGCTGTAAAAGTTAAAAGAAGATATTTTTTTAAGAAATAATTCTTAAAATACCTTGAGAGAGTAATAAGGAGAAAAAGCTCTTTAAAAAAGCTTCAAGACGTTAAACAAATTAAAATGAAAAATTCTATTTAAGGGTAATTTTATTAAATTTTTAATTCTGCGCTTTGATCTTAAGTTTTAAGACTTAAGACAGGAAATAATAAATTAAAAATATCTCAATATTGCTTTTAATTAATCCCATCGTTTTTTTTTAAAGTACTTTAGGCCTATGGTTTACTCTATACTTGACCTTAAAAGTTCTTTAGAATTCATAAAAAAAAGAATCTAAAAAAACAACTTTCAGAGGTGCTAAACACTTTAAAGCTTAAAAGAGTACCAAAAGATAAATAATCAGCCAAAAAATAACATTTTCACTTTAATTCTTTCTTAGAAAGAGTACATTTAGTGTTTTAATTATAGCAATATCTGAACCGAATATAAAAATTCTATTCCTTTTATTTATTCTGAAATCGATTTTATAGAAATTCAAGCAAAAATCTCCCAATAAACGTTACTAAAATCTCCTTAAAACACATCTTCAACGAATTATAAAATTTATACTCATAATCCGAAAGAATAATTGGAATAGATTACAAAAGAAAAATATTCCGAATAAAAAAATGTCTCCAAAGTGACCAATTGTGAGCCTCTTGCACTTCTTGCACCCACTGTGGCGAAGCCAATAAAAGACGCATTTAAGTATTAGTGGTATTAGTGGTGTTACTTCATCAGCAGACACTTGATGGAGAAATTGCAGCCAAAAAGCATTTGGATTTTCCACGTACACCGGCACACAGAATGAATTCAAGCGTTACTCGTTTATTGTGCGCTTCCTCCACGGAAACCAGATGCCACAGAAATCTCATGTGCCCGTAAAAGTCAACACTTCTTCCCCGCCCCTCACTCCACATTCCCCGAAGACAAATAAGTTCCCCAAGCTAATCCCCTAGCACGGTGCCTTCTTATACTCAAAAATAGCACACAGGGTGAATAAACCCCATCACGGAAAAAGCATTTTACTTTCTCTTACCCATAACTTTCTATATACGTATGATCTCTGTGGGTATGTGAAGCATAAACGAAAAGGGATTCAGGGCTGTGCGAAAGATGTTTTGAGAAAATATTAACCATTTCATTTTACAATTTGTAAACAATGATCCCTGCAGTGCTGACGCGGGGGAGTAAACAATTTCAATTTACTAATTAACTATAAATGAATTTTCTTTCCAGGTGAGTGAGAATTGACATGGCAACGGGGTGTATTTGCTGTATTCTTTAGCGAAACGTACACACACGGGATACCACACCTTGGAACTTTTATGCATCCCATGTGGATAATTTCCGCAGCATGTTGGGGAGAATGTAAGTTGCAGTTTAAACAAAAAAAGAATGTATGATTAAAAAAAGGGGAGGGATGGTTTATTTACTTAAACTCTTCTTTTCATGAATCATCGTGTCATCGAGAGTTTGTGTTTGGGATTTTTTTTTCATTAGCTATACATAGATCGATTGTATTTTAACAGAGTTTATGCTTTGTGGTGAGAAGAAACTGAAAAAACGATGAATTTATTAGAGGGAAATGCTGGAAAAATTATATTTCAACCTCTGCAGATTCTCATTAAATTTTATCTGTCGGAAAAATTCAAGAAAATCGATCAAAAGAAGCTTACAATGTGCCAATGAATGCCGCTAATTAATGTACCTACCTAAATTAATTTATTTTTAAATTCCTCTTTTTTTTGCATTTTTATTGCAAATTGGATTTAATTAAAATTGTAACAGAGTGTGGAATAGACATCCTAAAAAAATGTAGTTTAATGTCTAGTCCATTGCACATAATAATGGTCTGTTGAGCTTGTATTTTGTCAAATTTATCCAGCAATTAGTTTACTGTGTGGTGCACTAAAACAATTATTTACAATTATTTTCAACTCTTTCTGCCACCCCCACTTTTGTTCCGGCATCCATTAAACCTAGGCAATAAAATCCAGCGTGTCTGGACTGTTCAGCTCGATGGAGAATGATTGTAAACAGTGTTAGGCACTTTTGTTTCTTTTTTTTTTAATTAATCCGATCAACCCCACTGAATATTTATGTACGTATACTACCTATTGCTAAAGCTACTAAATGTTTTACAACACATAATTGCATTCAGCTTGAAAATTTTTAGAAGCTTTTTAAGCTTTTATTGTTTCAAAAAAAATATATTTTTTAGAGAAAATTTAATGATTTTTCATAAGAAAATTAATTTAATTCGTTATGTGATCTTTAAGAGCATAAAAAATGCCTCATTTACCGTTTTTACAGCTTTTCCTTACCAATTAAGGAAATATATACAAGACAATTTTCCCTACAAAAAAAACTGCAAACTTGCAAGAACGTAAAAGAAATTTAATGCAAAGTTTTTCATACATATGTATGTATGTAGGTACTTGTGCTTTCCTACCTAATTATTTCTTGAGACTGCAAAAAGAAGTCAAAAAGACGCCCTAAAATTTTCTTCATGCGGTTTGACTCTGCAAATAATTTATTTGTTACACCAAACTTTTGAAAGTACATACAGTCAATATTCTAGAGAGCAATTGCGGGTAAACTTTATGTGGAAAGTCCACTGGGGTAGACAACTTTTGGTTTTGCAACTTTTCGCGCGCAAGATCTCCCTCCCCCAGCATGGGGGGGTGGAAGATGCTTGGGGAAAGTTTTGGGGGGTGGTTTGAGAAAGTGCTCGGGAAACTAATGAAATGTTGTATGTTCTCTGTTTGGCGATTGATACAGCCATTTGCCCCCTCAATTTGGTGTTGGGAATCAATGGATGGGATATTTATAGGGTCACCGTGAGCTTTTCGACTTTGCCACTCCATTAGTTTAATTGTTGTCCTCCTGAATCTGGCCATCTGACGACGTCCATTTAAATGGCTTTTGAGCTTTTTTTTTGTGCCCAACATGTTCCGGCATAGTGGGTGGCTTTTATTGGGCACCATAAAAATCCTCTAACGTTGGACCCTTGAGAGCCGCCTACGTGGGGTTACTTGGCACATTTGGCATGGATGGGTTCTTTGGGAAATATTGCACTTTTTCTCACGTTCTAATCAGACACACATCGGGGGGAAATGTTCTCTCGTGGTAAAAAGGCATTGTGAAGCACCGAAAGCTCTGAAATGGCCTCCATATATAGCACAGAGGGCATGGGGTTGGGGTGCTCTACACACATAGATGACTACGGAAGAATATTGGAAACACTATCTTGAGGCAAGAAAAAAAAGGGAAGAAAATCGGGAAAATAAATATAACGGTTGGGTTGAATAACAAGACGTCAAGTCAACTTCCCTCACCGTATATACAGTGTGGGGAAAACGGAAAGAAAACCTTTTGTGTTTTACATGCTCAATTTTTTTTTCTTCCTCCCATTCTTCTCCTATCACCAACCCCATCCTTCTGGGGTTGCCCGTATCGACCCATCACACTGAATGATCCCACGGTGAGTATGTGTTTGTGGGGGTGTACCAGGCGGTATACCACGGTATGAGTAAATATTTGCCCCCACACAACTCTCTCACACGCCCCAAAATTCTATCGTAGTGAGAATGCAAATCCATCAGGCATGACTCGGCACAATGAAATGAAAACTCCAATAAGTTCATGGTAATGGAGATTCTCTGTTGTATCCGATTTTTAATTGCATTTCATTTCAAATGCTACATCACTAAAATCTCCAATAACAAATTATTTCATCTACTAGAATTTCTTAAAGGAAAATTTTCACATTTTGAATGCAAAATTCTAAAGAGTAAACACAAATTTTATTGAAATAAATTTTTAATGAACAATTTCAGAAGTTTACGGGAACATCTTGCTCTGACGATGCAAAATTTAATATAAATTCATAACATGCAAGCGTATCAATTGAATTTCTGTCAACTCTCACGAATAAATATGTCCCAACTTTTACTATCATTAAACAAAATTATGGTGGTGAAGTTGCTTGAAAGAATTTTTAATGATATACGCCCCTGTATACGCCTGTTGAAGAGAAACTTCTAACGACAAATATTACGAAAGAGGAGTTTCCAAAAGGTGAAAAGTATTCAAAAATAAGAGAAAATACAGGACAACTTTCTTGTAGTTGAAAACCTACAACCTATTTCAAAAAATTCTGAAAAGTAAACTTTTAATAACTAACGATTTTACAATGCGAAACGATTTTGAATGATTTTTAACGACGAATTATATTTAACGACTTTTTAGCTGTGATTTGTTAAAGAAAGGTATCAAAACGAATTTATAACGCCAAAAAACTAAAGGTTTGGGTAAGGAAAAACGTCTACAAACGATTTTGTAATGAAAAACGACTTATAACAATTTTATGGCTAAGAACGATTTTTAACGGTTTTGCAAGGAAAAAGAACTTTCATAATTTTATAACAAAATGCAATTCTAAACGATTTTATAACGAAAGACGATTGTTAAGCAAAAAACGGTTTTAAACGAAAAACGATTATTAAGGATTTTTTTAAACGAGGCTTTCAAACAAATATAGCAACGAAAACACGATTTAAAAACGATAACACAATTCACAAAATTTTTTAAAAATATAGAACGATTTAAACGATATTAAAACGACAATTATTTATTAACGATAAGCGACTAAAAACGATTTTTATTTACCGAAAACGGATTTGAAGGTATTTTTAAATGAATTCGAATAAAACGCGTGAAAATAAATTATTTTTAACGAATATTTCATCAGCTTTATTTTAGGTTTAAAGCTCTATCCAACGAACTACAATATTTTTTCCCTATATTCAGTTGGTAAATCCGTAATTATTGATTTTCTGGTCAGCAACATATATGTAGCTCTGAGATTTGCAAAGGGGAACACGCGCGGGGCAAAAAAGGCCAAATGCCATCGTGAATGGCCAGCCCGTTTGGAAGGACGTGCCTTTGGGTCTCTCAGGGCCAAACACAGGGGTGAGCCCTATAATTGAGGCGCGATGGAAAAATTAATGGGGGTGAAAAATACGTTCAAACTCAACACTTCCGGCGTCCTTCCGAATATCCTCAATTCATTTTCACTCTCTCTCACATACCAAACCAAATGCGGACGCCAAATTGGCACGAGACGCAGAATTAGCATTAAATTGCTTCTACGGTTGCAACCATTCGCACACACCCCCTTTCTTTACCACCAAAAGTCATTCCTAATGTCACGCATGACAATAAATTCTCAACATTATTCAAGCTGAACCACCCTCGCAATCTTTCACCCCCGTACCTGGCTTACTTGGTGCCGTGGTATTCACCTGGAACTTTCACATGCAGCCGCAGAAAATGTGTGGCACAATTTAAATTTATGCCTCACCAGGAGCAATTTTCTCAATGTGTGAAAAGTGACGGAATAAAATTTAGCACCCCCACAACATCACCACCCCAAAAATCCTCGTGCATTTCCGTGTTTTTCCCGCATAAATTATGCGTCCGCTAGAGGGGTTGAAATTCACTGTATATTGCTCTTGATGCATGACTCCTTGCAAGGGAATCGATTGCACGGGCCTTTCACCGCATTTCTTCCATTCTTTCTCCAACAATTGCACAGAGGGGTGAAACCGACAGCTGCAATGTAGAAGAATTTTTTCTTTTTTTCCAACATTCCTTTATCGTTGAAAAAAATCGAATTTCAAATAATATTTTTTGGATGCTTTTCTTCGCCATGTGAAAACTTCTCCTTCTAAACACATAATGTGCTCTGTGTGTGTAGCACGTTACATATTTCACATGTCAACGTGAAAATCCTCACAAAGTCCAAGCAATATGCCCGACAATTCCCCGAGAGCTTTAGTATCCTCAAGTGAGAGGAGTTGTTTAGAATCTTCTCCCTGAAATCCAATTGATTTTCTTCTCCCAAAAGCACTTCCGCTTCAAGGTAAATATTTTTCACAAGCATGAAACATATTGTTTGAGAATGAAATATCTCTTGTGAGTTTAAAGTGATTTTATGTTGGGGATAATATTGATCGTGCTACATCCTTGTGTGACCCCCATATGGAACTTTTGGGTTTAGAGGTATCCCTTTTAAAGTTTTCGGAGGGAAAACTCGGAAAGAGCTTCAATATATGTATCTACTATTTATTAAGCAGATGGAAGAGTAATTGAATGAATTAGATGTAATTAATTATCGCAAACTCCTTCTACTGATTTTATGATAATCATTAATCAATCATTAAGAAGCGAATGTTGGGAATGTCTTGCGATAATTGAGAAGTAAATAATCAGAAAAAGGAAGAATTTTAATCGATTAATTGAGATTGAAACGCAATCAGGAGCCAAAAAAGATGAAAAAGTATTTTTTTAAGCTGCAAAAAAAGCTCAAAGCTTCACAGTTCATTGAACAAAAAAGAATATTTTTGCAAATTAAAAATTCAAGCTTATGAATAAATTTTGCCAATCTTCGCTGTTTTCTCTTGTGCCATTCAAGCCGGAACTTGGGTCAGAAAAAAAGCTCCATTCTTGGAAAAAGTAATGAAAATTCTTCAGAGAGAAATTAACAAATTAACTTGGCCTTAGGAGCGTTGAACAAATATACGGGCAATTTCTACGATTTTTTTCCTTCTTAGAAGACTTTGTGGTTTGTAAACTCCCGGTAACTGTGGTTAAAGGTAGGCGTAAGAATTCATTCAAGCTTCTTCCGCCCTAAGGATATAATATATTTAACCACTTGAGCAGGGATATTTATAAATTTACGTCTAAATCTCAAAAATTCAACCGAGGGTTTTCCTGGAAATAACTTCGCCCAAGAAGAAGGAAAAAAGAGCTTTCCTTTTGGTGTTTCAGGCGAAAGCTTTTTGGGTGTGTGAGAACAAATTTTAAGGGACACTGTGGGATGGCAAAGTTTGAAGTGTTTGCGTTGAAATTGGGGTAATTGCTGAGTATTTTAGGGACATGCGACCTTTAGGAAAATTTCTATTTAGAACACACACCAACAAACTCTCTGACAAATCTCTTTAATACACCCTCCATTCCTCTCTTCTTACCAAGCACTTGAACTTCCTCAGGAGGGGAGCTGGAGTACAAGGGGAGTGCCTTTGGATGAATATCAAAAGAATAGATGCGGAATATTTTGAATGTGGGGCATAATTTCAAAATAATACAAAACATCGAGTATATAAGCATTGCTTGCGGGGGAAAAGTGCTGTGAGATTTCCATCCGCAATTGCTAAACTTTGATGGAATTTTAATGAAAATTCCACTATTTTCCGAGATTTTGTGCACCAGGAAAATGGTTTTAAAATTTTCCTCAAGAGAAGCGTATAAGTCAACCTGGAGATAGGAGGGAAAAATAATTTTGGGGATGATAAAAGAAAAGAAAAAAAAGGTAGCAAAGGTATACCTCAATTTAATTCGCATTGAAGGCAATTTCAGAGGTTCACCTTCCATGGTAACTCACGAAATATTTAATGCAATTCTCTCTTGTATTTTTCTTGTTTGTTAATTCTATTCAAAATGAAGGTAGATGCTATATACTGTGTGAGGTGCTTAAATGAAAAACTCAAACTCCTACAATATTCACTCTCAGTCTTCTTTTTGTTGCCTCAACATGCTTCAATGTGGTTTCTTCTGTCAATAGGGTTGATTTTTGCAACCCCCACGTTTGTTCATTTTCCCTCCTTGAACGTAAACTGGAATATATCTCTTTTAGGAATATTCCAGTGAAAAAATAATGAAAAACTTTAAAAGTCATACACTTTAGCCCCGGAAAATCTCTGTGAAATATTGATTTGTGGACCCATCAATCATTCCTGAATGGGGTTTGTCGAGAAAGAAAGAGACGAGGGGGGTCTCTGTGTGTGTTTTCGGTTGATTGGTGGAAATGGCCAAAGGGCAAACAGCTGTTGGAATGTAAAACATTTCTATTCCGAATATAACGAATACAAATAGCTAGAATATTTAAATTTTGTTACTCAGCAAAACACGAAGTTCATGTTAAAAAGAAAAGGCCTAACCCTTACCTGAAGGATAAAAAGGTTATTGTTAGGGTAGAAAATACGGCAATTTATTTTATTATAATTTAAATAATTATTCCTTTTCATTATTGAAAGGAATTTAGAATATTGTTATATTTCCTAAAATATTGAATATCAGAAAATTCATTGAAAATTATGAAAATATTTTTGAGAATAAAATTATTTACCTACATTTTGTGCTTTCCGTAAACAAAAAAAAAGATAGAATATTTTACAAGAAATGTTCTACGAGAACACGTAACCTCAGCCATTTACCCCCTGGGAAGACAGAGAGAGAGAAAAGTATATATTGTACGAGTGATTGTAGGTCACACCCCAAAATCTCCTTCACTGATGGAGCAAAAAAAGCCTGTGAGCACCAAATGCCGCCTGGTGTGGTTCATTGTGGTTATTCTCGTCTATTCTTCCTTCATTACCCCACCCACGTGACCCCCCATGACCGGCATCCCAAGGGGTAGCCCTTGCTATAGGCCTCAGTCAGCCAAATGATACATCCGAGAAAATTCCACCCCAAGGCCACACCACCCCAACGATTCGCCGCACGACTTGTTCATCTTTAATCTGCGGCAATTGTGGTGTACACAGAGGTTGTCGACTACATAGGACCCCGTGTCACAAGCACTCACACCTACAGTGTTTGCTGCTTTTTTTTTGCACCCTCACCACCCACCCTCGACCTTTGCCACGGGGCGTGTTAAAAGAAAAAAAAAGCACCATACAAAAATGTAACCACCACGACGGCTTCACAAGAAGATGAAGGAACAATCCAGATGATGGGTGAAAGCATGAGAAAATCCTCCCAGGAAAATCACGCAGATTTACCCACGTTTATGGATGATGGCCGGGGGAGAAAAAAAAGTCAACATAGACAAGCTTGAAATTTATTGATTTTTCACCCCGAAAGCCCACTTTAGTAATTATGCTGTAAAAAAAAAGTCTCGCACGTTATTGGGCGTTTTATGTCGTCGATGCAGCACGTGAGGAATTTTTCATTATACATTTTGATTACACCAAAAATTTCATGTTACATTGCCCTTTGAAAGGTTACACGGTTCACTGTATGGTGGAAAATAAAAACCTCAGCTTTTACCTGCAAGCTAGAGAGGTGTGTGATCTACCAAAGGAAATTTTATTATTTGAAATTTTTTATGGTGTCAATGATACCAATGCAATGGTGGATGGTGATGGTAATCGAGAAAACATCAAGCAATTTTTTCTTTAAAGAATCTTGTTTGTAAAACTGAAGGATTTTTTTTAATTACAAGATAATTATCATTAAATTTTTTAAGTAAAAAAAATCATTTTTAAAAAATCTTTTAAAAGATCTTGTAAATAATAACATTAAAATCTTTTTTAAGTGTTAAAGTTATTAAAGTAATAAAGTGTTGAGTGTCTTACTTAGGAGAATTTATTGGAAAATTCTTCAAGGAAAACTCGTGGAAAATAATTTCAAATTGAAGTTGAACGTACTATAATAAGACGTTTGTTCTATTTAGAAGTTAAAAAAAAAAGAAATTCGTGAAATGACGAAGAAAATAATAAAAAAAACAAAGAATTAGAAAATTAAAAAATAATAAATAAAAAAAACTAGTAAATCAAAAAATTATAAAATTAAGGGATTGTTCCCTAGATTTTAATATTAAATTTGTCGTAAAAATCGTCCAAATCTGTCCAGACAAAAGTCCTGAAACATCCATAATTTTTTTACCATCCCTACCATCTCTTATATTAAATAAAAATTAATAAACTTGAGTCTTTTTTATCCCAATTTTTTGTATAAGAAAAAAACAGGAGGAGTGTCTATCCGAAATTTTTTATCATTAAAAATAATTTTAAAAAAAAATGAGAAATGGGTGGATTTCTTCTCGTAAGAGAATTTATCAGTGACCATCAGCACTGGCTACTGCTGGAAAAATACGTATTCTCCTCTATAAAAAAATACATAATTTTTCATCCCCTAAAAAATTGTTTCATCGCCAGAGAAAATTTATATAATTTTCACAGAGAGCTTTTTCCCACGTTCCTATGCGTATTTTGTGTAAATTAACATTCTCCAAATATTTTATTCATTATACTAATTGTTTTATAAAGTTTGCCGAATTGGTTTTAATGAGATTAGAAAATTTTCATTAAATTGCAATTTGCATTTTGGTATGTAGATAATTCTCTCTCCCTCTGCGTTATTCTCCAAAAAGCTTATAGGGGGTGTGTGTGTGGAATGGTTGAAATTACAATGATAGAATATATTTTGTAGGGATATAGAGCAGCATAAATTGCAATATTTAGTGAACTTTTCGCAAAAACTCCAACGCGCGGGGTGTTTTGTAATTCAATATTAATATTTTGTGTGTGGGGGATGATAGCAAAATTCTAGTGGGTTTAAAATTTCTGAAATTATATCGAGTTGAATGAAATAATTACGATGAGACTTATATGTATACACAACATACCTACATTGTGGTGCTTAATCCAATTTATTGGGCATAATTATGTTTTGGTGGAATATTTATGCAAACAAAATTAATCATGCAGGTATGATAATGCATTCAGCGATGATGGGATTGTTGGTGAAATGCGCAAATTTGTTTTTGCTTCAAATGATCAAAATTCAAAACATCAAACACCAAAAATACCTCTGAACGCGACATTGTATGAAAATTTCATTATGTTTAATGCAAAAGCACAAAATTGTATGCATACACATATCATTCGTCAGCTATATTTTCCCTTCCGCGATTACATTTTGGCCTACATACTCCGAAAAACCACTGGGGGTTGTGGTCGAGGGGGGTAGTAAATGGGGCAGGAAAATTTGGGGAAATATAGAGAGTGAATAGTAAATGAAAGGTAAAGCCATCACCACAGTAAGATTATACATATTAATTAGAATTTCAGTGCTTGTAGCATTTTGAATATTCTCCCGCAATACAATGGGAGAAATGATAATTTAACGATTGATTGAGTCGATTACATTGCCAGAGAGAACCCCATAATCTATTAAATAATACATAAATGCTTTTATCGGAAAACGAAAATTACACCATTTCAGGCATATCGCATTGTGTAATAATTCAGGAATACCACACACCTACACTACACAAACATAACACGATGTCATGAGATTACGCATTGAAGAGAGAGCCCCCTCCGCCTTCGAAAAGTTTGATTTCTTTGCCCAAATTTTATGTGGAGAAACATAATTTCTTTGTGACGTTTAATTGGTGGGAAAAAATCAAGGGGTGTTTATCTGGGTAAAAATATTCCGATTATTCGTCGAGATTCGGATTGTTCAAAATTCTGATTATTCGCCAAGATTCGGATTATTCAGATTATTCGTCAATTATATTCGGATTATTCAATAAAATTCAGAGTATTCATTGAGATTTGGATTATTCGTTAAAATTCCAACTATTCGTCAAGAAAATTTTGAATATTCGTTAAGATACTGATTGTTCGCCAAGATTAGCATTATTTTTCGTGAAGATTCAGACTTTTTGGTAAGATTCAAATTATTTGTCAAGGAAATTCGGGATTATTCTGTAAAATTCAGAGTATTCGTTGAGATTTGGATTATTCGTCAAAATTAAAATGATTCGGTATAATAAATTGAAATATTCGACAGATAAACACCCCTTGAAAAAAATCAATGCCATGTTCCCATTCTCTCTCATCTATTTCTCATTAAGACACCACCGATTAAATATTTCATGAATATAATATAGTCTGGAGAACAATAAAAGCAAGACATCCACCAATTATCCCACCACACTGGCGACTTATGACATTTTGAGGTTTCCCTTTTAGTTAGGTCATCTCATGGCAAAAGACTGCAGGCAGTGCTAGAAACTTGAAAATTGGCATAAATGTTCCTTAGGGCATATAAAGGAAGGAAAATGAGTGCGGTTTGGTTTCGTCCGCTAAAAAGCATATGGCGGCCAATTTTCAAAATGGCGTCCTTTTGAGCTATAATGTAATCTAAAGTTTGTCGTAGGTGGCTGAAATTTTAGTATGTTATAGCTGGCATCAATACCTTTCCAACGATAGGTCATTTGACTCCCTAGGTTCCCTAGAACCTAAGATATTGCCATTTTTAGGTTTTTCTTTAGAAGCTCATATCTCCGGTTCTACGTAACGTACAAAGGTGTTTGACCTATCGTTGGAAAGGTCTTGCAATACTCTACAACTCTCTAGAACATTGCAAACCTATTAAAAGAACATTTATGGGTCAAAAATACAAAAAACAATGTGTAATTTTTGACGCAAAAATTTTCATTAAAAAAATAATTTTATCGGAATAAATTTTTTCTCAGTGTATTGTCCAGATTCAGACGTTTCCAAAACATGGTCATTATATGCTGTAGCTCAAATAGAACCAGAGTTATAGCGATTTAAAAAACGTGAAATATTGAGAAAAAATTCTTGTAAATATTTCAACAAAAGGCAGAAATTTGTGTTTCATACGTCACTGAAATTTTTGTGATTCAAAAATGAAAACACATTCTTGTTTTTTTTATGAAAATTGATATTAATTAGTTAATGTAATGACTAATTTTGGTGTGTGGTGTCAATTAAACATAATTATAATGTAAAATAAGTCTTATTTTACCAAAAAAAAGTAAATAAAAAAATTTTGCATCACTCAACGCCATCTATCAGTGAAGTATGAAACACAAATTTCTGCCTTTTGTTGAAATGTTTACAAGAATTTTTTCTCAATATTTCACGTTTTTTAAATCGCTATAACTCTGGTTCTATTTGAGCTACAGCATATAATGACCATGTTTTGGAAACGTCTGAATCTGGACAATACACTGAGAAAAAAATTATTCCGATAAAATTATTTTTTTAATGAAAATTTTTGCGTCAAAAATTACACATTGTTTTTTGTATTTTTGACCCATAAATGTTCTTTTAATTGGTTTGCAATGTTCTAGATAGTTGTAGAGTATTGCAAGACCTTTCCAATGATAGGTCAAACATCTTTGTACGTTACGTAGAACCGGAGATATGAGCTTCTAAAAAAAAACCTAAAAATGGCAATATCTTAGGTTCTAGGGGACCTAGGAAGTCAAATGACCTATCGTTGGAAAGGTATTGATGCCAGCTATAACATACTAAAATTTCAGCCACCTACGACAAACTTTAGATTACATTATAGCTCAAAAGGACGCCATTTTGAAAATTGGCCGCCATATGCTTTTTAGCGGACGAAACCAAACCGCACTCATTTTCCTTCCTTTATATGCCCTAAGGAACATTTATGCCAATTTTCAAGTTTCTAGCACTGCCTGCAGTCTTTTGCCATGAGATGACCTAACTATTTGTCGTACGAGAAAGCACTTTAATGGCCACTTCTGTACCATCTAGAAGTGAAGGTATTTTATGGACCAATTAAGACAACACTACCTCCGAGGCATGATTGAAAATTCATACAACTGCAGTCTCAGCATCTGCGGGAATTTTATCACCTACTCCATTCTACCATATACCTACATACGCCTTTATTCTAATACGTTAGAAATCTCCGCAAGTTTATCTTATATGAGAGGGAATATTTGGACCAAATTCAAAACTAATCGTACAATTCCCATGGGGAGACTCTATGGCGTGCAAATTTGATAAACTTTTCAAATTGATAAACTTCCAACGTGATTGCATGGGGTGCGATAGAAACGATTTCATTTAATGGATTGAAGAAAATTGTTATTGAGATTCATATCGAAATCATTAAGAACAATTTGTGAGGAGAAAGATTATTACTTAAAGTTATTACATCTACAGAGAGATTTTCCACGAGGTATAAGGAAATTAATGTTTTACCATTAGTACTACATATATAGGTAATTTGACATTATATTAGATGGAAGTGTGGGGCGCTAGGGACGCTAGGGGCGTAGTCAGAAATTTATTTAATTTATTCTTTTCTAACGTTTAACATTTTTTTAAACACAATTTGAACAACTTTCAATATATTTTCATGTAATTTTTTGCATAGAAATAATTTGTGTGACCTAAAGAATGTACAAAAAAAACTTACCAAAAATCGATGGATAGTAAGACACCAAGACATCCTTCCTGGGTACGCCCCTGGATGGCTCAATTAGGCCGCATTTTATGTAATAAAAATTGAAATATTTAGTCTTCTGAGCTTCATGGACGTTTGAAATGGATTTTTATTACACGACTCATTGGAAAAAAACCCAACGAAACCACACTGACTGATTTATGTTTACTAAATTTATTTATTTTCTCCTCTGGAGCTGTCTTCGTTAACCACACAGTAACGTTCAAAGCGCTCAGAGTATAAAGATACATGACTATGATTGCAATTTTCAAGACAAAATACTTCAAAAATTACTTCCTCTTCGTGTTCCACATTTTATCTTACACAGAGGAGAAAAAAAAATAAGAGAAGAAAAAGAAGTCTTCCAGATTTAGTTCTCTGCCATGATGAAGGTTTTTTAGGGGAGGAGGGCTGGGAACTTTCTTGCATCGTCGTCTCGTTGTGCAAACAAGGGGTTGTGGGAGATAAGGTAAAAATTTATGGAGAATTATAAAATCATGGCGATCGGTGTTTGTATTTTCTTCCTTTTTTTTGCACCCTCGTGTCGCCACGGGGTGTCTCGTAAATAAAGTCACTCACAGAGGGGTGATTGGAAGTTCATGGGCTCAGTCGTCGCGTTCACCCACACTGCACAGGAGTATCGATTTCTCATACGGAGAAATTACACTCGTGGCCGAGGCTATAAAACTCCGACTCTCTGTTTTTCTTCCTTGTGCCACCTCTTTTAGTTTTAACACCCCTCCAAAGCAAACCACCCAAAAATGCCTTGTCCTATAGGGGGGTGAAAGGCAGTAGGGAGGGTGTTGGGAGTAGCTTGTGGGGAAGGCAATATTCAGAGACGCTTCTGGCGCCGTCGGGTCGAATCCGAGACGACTGCTCTCCGCAATTCCCAGAGACACTTATGAAACTTTTACGGAATAACTTTTGTACGGCCGAAGACCCACATCGATGGATGTCTGCATTGAGGATATAGCGGAAGGAAATTCAAATAAATTTTTCCCCTTTTTTCCACACACACTCTGTCGTTCTCTCTGCTCCGTTATTCTCCGCAGTCATGGGGTTGGAAGATGGCAATCAAAGAAAAGCTTCTTGTTGTGTTTTTGTCTCCATTGCCTGGCATGACATTCTACATACATATATGTTGGATGGGGTGGCAAAGTACAAGTGAAAATGTTATACAAACCTCCCTATTTGTGGACCCATTGAAAAGCTCCATAAAGAATTATTGTGTGTGTTTGATCAATCCACTTTCGGATGAGCTTTCATCAGTCAGTTGAAATTGAATTAGAGGGGGGCAGTGAACTTTTGGAATTCGATTCATAAATGAATTTAGCTGATACTGAAAGTATGAGGGAAATTCTCAGAAGAAGGATATGATTCATATGATAGGAATGCTTGAGCCTATGCTTTAGAAACATTTTGCCAGAAGGAAATTTTCACATTGCAGCATAATAGATTTAATGGGAAGGTTTTTGAGAACAAAATTTGAAGAATTATTGGAATTTATTCTTTGGCTATTTATTTGTATTCTTTATCACATTTTGCTAAAAAAAAATTGGCTCACAGAGTCTTTAAAAATTTTCTTTTTGGCATGGACAATTGCCTTTGAACTAATTATTCTTCAAGTAACAAAAAATAACAAATCTGAATGAATAATTTGCATAAAGTCTCAAAGCTCAAGCATAAAATATATATTTTCACATAAAATAATAATTACCTATGTTCCAGAGCTTTCGTCTTTAGAAATTCAGAAAGAGGAGCAATTGTAAATAATTTAATATCCCAACTACTTCTTTTTGGCTATATGGATCCGGAAGGAATCCAACAGCCGTACAATTTAAAGTGCAGAAGAAGAAGAAGAACTACTTCTTTTTAATTGGATACATAAAAAAAGTTAAAAAGCTTTCCAATTATGTATAAAAAGCATTCTATATAGTAAAGTATATATTCTTACATTTATAAAACTTTCAATTTATTGTATTTCTATAAATATTTCATTCGTGGTTTCATCATGAATTTTCAACACTTTCAGATTCCATTTAATTCAGGAAAAATATCGAGCACTCTGCAAATCCACATGTCCTTCTCATGCAATTCTAAAATGAAATTCAACTGCTTAAAAGCAAAGTTTATTTATCTAGTACAACTTTCCCCCATGTTTAATTCATTTCTGCACTTTTTTTGCTGTTGTGTCCCATGCGTGCAAGTGAATTCTCATTCTGCCATGGACACGAGAGGAGAGAGCTTTCCTCGCGTACTGTACTCATGTTCTTTTGGTGTTGATCTCGCAAAAGCCCCGGACTGATCCATTCTCATGCAATTGCCCTACATATTTTCACATGGAAAAGCTCAGCGTGCAAAATGCAAAGTAGGACGCGCTACAAGCGAAAGGTAAGAGGAGGTGATGTGTGCAAAAAAAGGTAGTTCAGCCACTGAAATATACAAGTTGCATGTAAAATGCATAATTTTGTTATAAGCTGAAAGCTCTTTTCCTGGTAACTCACACAATTATGCTGTCCACATAAATACGGAGGGGGAAAAGATGAAGCAAACATTCTATCTTTCGCGTGGTATATGATTGTGGTGGGTAAACATGGTAAATGAAAATACAATTCACGATGCAAAATGTTCGCTTTCTGAATGCTCAAAAGGCATCATGAATACACCAAAAAATGCTTACTTTCACGGTCTTTTGCCATCTTTTTTAGGGGTGTTTTGAAGAGAATTTTCCTTCCACATCACAGAGAATCTTTGCCAGAGAAAAAGGATTTTTCTTCAACTGTATTTCCCCCTTCGTTCTCATCCCCGCAAATTTACAATTGAATTTTCTTCTAGCTCCACGATTAAATCAAGATCCTAAATCTATTCAGCAAACATTGTATTGAAATTCTCTATGAGATATTGTGTGCATAATATATATTTGGTTGGTTAGACGAAGAGGAAATTGATGGTGAAGAGTCTGAAGAGGAAGCTCAAATGATTCTCTTGTGATTTTGAGTATATGTACAAGTCTTTTTCCAAACACCATCTCTCAATTGATTCCCGGGGATTGTAATTCTCAACAAAAGGCCACAGTCTAGATTAAATACACAACTCAAATAGACAATATAATAGACATTACATGAAGAATCTCTTCCTCTACCGAAGCGACAAGGCCCAAACAAAAGCATCCTCGCTCGATACCTACATATATCCCAACATTACATATAGAGATATTCTTTCTCACTATGAACTTCAATTTCTCCCTCTGTGTGTACTCGAATGTTGCAATAAAAATCGCAATCCATCGACTTGTTCGCCAAATTGTTGGATTCGGTGCAAAAGGAGAGAGAGTGGATAAATCAATTCAGTGAAATTGATGGTGTGAAGGAGAATTTATATATCTGTTTTCCTCACATCCATGGGAAATTATTTGCTGAAAAATCGTTTATACTTCCCACTTGCAGTGTTCCATTTGCGGAAATGTTATTCCCTTTTCAATAAAAATATTTCTATTTGATCTACGGTGGTGTGGTTGAAAATAATAGAATTGTACTTGATAAAATAAAATTTTATTCCACCGAAAAAGGAAGCTCGAGAATAGGGAATAAGACACAAAAGTCCTGGCAAAGCCAAGGAATTGTAATGAATATTTGTTGTTGGAAAAGTTTTGTAGTAGTTTTTTGAAAGGATTAAGAATTGAAAGTTAGATAATTTACCTGAATGAACCATTCAAAAGAATTTTAAAAATTGTAAAAAATATCAAAATAAATTTTAAGAATCTACTCAAAGCCTCTGAGAGAATTTTTTCTAATAAAATCAATCTTTGTGACTTCTAGAAAAATTTATTCTAAGAACTTATTCTTTCAGAAAGACTTGAAGATAATTTTAAAAATAAAAGAAGGCTAAATGATTTTGAAATTTCTATAGGAACAAAATGGCTAGAAAATTCTAATCAGTTTTAGCCATTTATCGAGCATTCAAGCAATTTTTTTTTGCTACAAAATTAACTCGAAAATTGCTCTTAAAATTCCTCAAATTTCCAAAATTATTTAATTATCCTTTAATTTTTTCTACTCATATTTTCTATTTAAGCCCGATTTTTTTGCCTCCTTCACAATATTTTAGTAGGGAGCTTTCCCCAATATATAAGAGAGCTTTCATATCACATTTTGCTTCTTCTTCTTCTAAACTTTAATGGATAATTTTGCAGGAATTTCTTCTACCCAGAAAAACAACAAATACAAAGAATTTTTATCTAATCATTTAAAATTTTTCCTCATAACAATGAGAGAATTCAGATCAAAAACATTGGAATAATTACATTTTCTTCATTTATTGGATAACTGAGAAAATTTGAAAGTTTGTGCAAATTTAATATGCGAAAACTTTCTTTAACAGCTAAAAGTTCGTCAGAAGGAAACTATTTGGAAAGATTGGTGGTAAACATTTTTGGATTAAAATGAGATTTTTATTTGTGACGATAGTGTTTGTAGAAGATTATTCGTTTATGTGATAAAAAGTTATAAATTTGCGTCTCGCTTTAATCATTAACTTTATTAGCTGGAGATATTCAACAAAAACAATGAAAATTCTCTTCAATGCAGATCTTCATTCAGAAAGAATTCGATTGATTAAGTGGCAATTAAGCGGGAAAATAAGGTCAATGGTTGTAAAAATGAATAGCGAGAAACTTCCACAAAAGGAATACTCTGTGCAATTAATAAATCATGCGTTATCAAATTCACCCATAAATTCCAATCAAAAGACATTGTAGTGAAATCAATTTTGTGGGTAAATGATTGATTTCCAATAGGGTCGTAGACATTGTCAGAGAATGAGACCCCGCTAACAGGTTGTTGTCAAGCCACAATAGATGAACACAGCGTTGGATATCTGCGGAACGAGGAAGTTTCTGTTGGAGCAAACAATATATAATACGAGAAGTATTTGACTTACTTTTTTATGCACGAAAGTAAAATAAATTCTTCCTTTTGCCCCTCCGGGCTGTGATTTAGTGAGAGACTCGTTTCCCAAATATTGCGTAGGGGCTGCGTAGTATAATACTAAATCACTATACGGTCATAAGAGTCATGCTATAAATCACCCCGTGATTGGCACAAGTCACGGAATTACCTATTTTTTCGTGCACCCCCCAAACCATGCCCTTTGTACGAAATTCTGTCCAGAGATAATCAAGCAAATTATTTGCAGCAAATTGTGTGCGGGTCGACGTAAAATGCTGTGTTTGTGTATAAAATGTACAATTTATTGCCAAATAATTGTCATATAAACACAAAAATAATAAAATGGTCTGATACCCCCACGGTGAGAGTCTATATTGATTTTTTTTTCGGCTCATTTTGATGGTTTGGGCAGCACGACGGCCAGTATGGGGCGCGAGAAATGCGATCGTTCACTTCTCAATGGTACTTTTTGTGGGTATATAATTTCAGTGTCGAACTCCTCTTCCCATGGGGAGACTGTCTGGCTACATACAATTACCCCCCGCGTAATCCATCCATTTTTCCTGAACACCCCCCACATGCTCTGGCTAAACAATTGTCGCGTATTTGCTCAGAAAAATATAATAATTAATTGTTGATACATTGGACTCCCTCCCCATCTTGATTGTTTGTTCTTTGCTGGACACATATATAGCACATGTAAGGGGTTAATTGCTAAAATGATTTATTGCTATGAGATTGAGAAAATTATTTGTTGAATGTGAAAAAGGAATAAATTGGAAAGTTTAATTGCATCATGTTTAATTGGCTCAAGTATTTTCTATGACTTTGGAAACTACGTGATTTTAGCTGGAAAATAATTCTTTTTTCGATGTAAAAATTGTGATTTTTATTGTAACAATTCTTGAACGGATTTTCAGGGATATTTCCATGTAGAACTCATGATATTCGACACATATTTCTAGGAGACAATTTAAAATGAATTTAACGTGAAATTTAATTTAATTTCGAAATATATTTTTAAAAAAATATTTCAACCGAGATTTTAATTAAAAATTCCAGGAATTTCCCAGAGAATTTTTCAAGGATTTTCGTTAAAATTCCACTTAGAAATTCTGTGAAAATTCATGAGAAATTCATCATCTTGATATGAATTAATTGTGAGAAATTCTATGGAAATTCTTGTGGAAAAAACTGTTACGATTTTCAATTGGATAACCAAAGGGATTCCGTATTATACTCTTAAATCCTAAAGTACATAATAAAGCTTTAAAAAGTATTAAAAGTAAAAGAAATCTAAAGAATGAAAAAAAATTATATACAAATTTTTAGTTTATTGTTTCGCATTCTTATGTATTTGAAAAGAATATTTTCTTCATACGAAAGCACTAATTAAATATGATCCTAATATCGTGAATATCTTAACGTGGAAGTAAAATACAGCACAAAACCACCCTAAATTTTTCCAAGAAATATCAATAAAAATTCAATGGAGACGCCTGGTAGTCACTTCACCTCCTCCATTTCTATAAAAACTAATAAAATGAAATGAATCAAGTTTTGCTTTACATTTCATTCCATTCAATTACATCCAACATTCACGCTATTGTACATAGCATACATAGCATACTAAAGGCAACGACATTCACGCGCGTTGATTGTCCTCTATAAGCAAAAATTCTTCCTTCTATTATATACTAAAAATGCTTCTTAAAATGTTTCTTAAAAGAGAAATTCTCTGTGTGCGATAGCATCTGCGTATGAAATTGACTAAAATTACACCCAATATTATAGTGCGGTCGCATTTCTTATCTTCTTAATAAACTGTCCCTCAAGTTGTCTTGTGTGAAACGCTTCTGCGCCTTCTAATAAGAAGATCTTATCTATACTCAATGTATTTGAGATCAAGTTCATGGCCGACGAGACGTCAGAATCACTGGGAGATGGAATTTTTGAGTTCGAGAGGATAAAATGGGTGAAGCAGAAGAAAAAAAAACCAAGTAAAGAGTTTTCCATCCCGGCAGCCACATCCGGCTGCTGCATCTGGAGGTATTAGCTCAGTGTCCCATAAATAATTCCGTCTACAAACAGAGTTTTTGCCTTCGACGCCACCACATTAGATTGCACTATTTTAACACATATCCACCCAACATGGGCCATTATAGTCACTAATTTTATTAACTCTTCTTTTTTTTGCTCTCTTTCTTTGCAGTCGCTCTGCGAGCCCGCGTTTTTTGCTCACCCATTCCCGGATAAACCCCATGCGAATGCTGCATAGTCTATGTAAGTGGTGAGAATGTTGATATTATATCAGGGAGAGAGGGTGATGTGAGGGGGGCGGAGGGGGTGAAAGGGGCGTTCAGTGGGTGGTATGGGCAGAGAGTTATGTAAGTTGAAAACATTTAGAGAGCAAGTGCGCCATTTCTCACACAATCTAGGGCGTGTGAGTTCTTTTTGTGCAAAAGCGTGAAGATTTAGGGTTTTGCGGGGTGGGTTTGTGCACACCGAATGGCTAGAATGGGGTGCATTTTGCTTGTGAATTTTATACTGCGGGGGAATGCCTTTCGCCACCATTGAGCAACCATACTATATGCAAATGGATTTATCACGAAAGAAAGACATTCACCTATTAAATTCCATAATGGAGTTTCGGGGCGGGGTAGGTTGGGGGGTGGTAGTGCAAGATGTCGTTGGAGAAAAGCCCCCATTCTCTAAAAAGTCAACCCTCTCTTCCACGAGATGAAATGTAAAATATCACACAACATTGCGGAGTTTGTTGGCAATTTTTGCATCGGAACTCACAGTGCTGTATGGAGAAAGCTCTTCTGGATGCAACCCAGGAAACTCATTTAGCGTGTGAACCCACATAGAGACGCGACTCATAAATTATTGTCTCCTCCCATCCATAGGGGGTTGGTGGGGGGAAAAGAAACTTTTTTTTGCACTCTATGCCAAAAAGCTCTTCCACCGAAACTTTTGTCCCGGGTCTTACGTGCTTTTTTTTCTCAGCCCGCGTGCATTCAACTTACACCCACACGATGAAGTTGACGCGAAATGGGATTTTAAAGTGATTCATTGTGAACTCTTTTAAACTATATATGTAGATACACAAGAAGTTTCCAAATGAAATTGTTGCTCTGTGAAGGGAAAAGGGTTTATTGGGTTATCCGGAATGCAAAAGAGGGATCACTTTAAGAACATCAGTCGCTTTATTTGTGAGAATTGAGAGACTTCCAAAAAGATTGAAAAAAATATGATATGAGTGTCTCAAACTTATCTCAATTCATGGAAATTTAGCATAAAAAACTCACAAAATGGAAAAATCTTAAAAGAATCTTTCAATAAAGAAATGAAAAGATTTTTGACAGAATCGTTCTCATAATTTTAAAATAAAACACAGAAAAATTTCCAATTGAGTGAAAGCTTCTTTATTATAAATGAAATATTAGAGCATTGAGTGTAAGTGCTATGAATAATTCTGCTCTCATTTTGAAATACAAACTCCCTGGTATTTACCTGGAAGAAACTTTTACGTTTGGAGCTTTTAATCTTGATAAACTTTTATATGTACCTGTGTGTGTGTTGATTCTCTAAAATCGTCACCAGTTGGATATCCCCAGATGGTACAGTGAATTACCTCAATCCCTATTTCTTCCACACATGTACTATACACATACTTTCCACTTTGTTCAATGGGAAAATTGTGGAAAATCCAAAATACCCCCGGCGTACGACGATGGGTGAGAGGATGTGGAAAACATAAATACTTGTATAAATTCAAACTTAAGCCGGATTTGCACAGCAATTCAGTATTAGTGTAATCTAAACTTGACTGTGTGATATAGCATTCCATCCCGCCCCTTTCCTCCCTTCCTTCTAGGAAGAGATGGGTGGTGAATATATAAAAAGGAGTGACGATGTGAGATCACGAAAGATTTCCTGTTGCACTTGCAGTGTGCATTTAGGGCGGATGCTGATGAGAGTTTTAGCCTGATTCAACCATAAAGGTGGACGTGACTCTTTTAAATGCCAACCTTTTAGTACTTTGGACAAGAGATCGTGCTTGGGATGTTTCTTATCGCCCCAATGAGGCTATATAGAGGTGTTTGGGCTAAAGGAAGCCATTTAAAGATTTTTCATTGTGAAAAATTTCAAGTGGAAAATGTGGAAAAGTGCCCTGAGAAAGAGATATTTCGAAAAATGCATTTTCGATTTTATTACAATAAAAACTCTCCCAACTGTTCACACAAATTGCATGCATTACGAAGTTAGCATTTTGGTCCACTTGCAAAATCATTTTTCACTCTGTTCCAAAAAGGGAAAAAATGGAAGCTTTTACTTCAATATTTTTCTCATGAAGAGATGGAAGTTCCATTCTGTCGTAAATTTTAGCAAAATGTTTCTCTTTGTTGGCACAAAAAAGTTCAGTTGAGTTATTCAAGAATAAATTTACTCAATTGCCCCCGATGGGGTAGTATGATGTACTTTTAAGTACAAGTCAATTTATCTTTAAATACTCTGTGTGTGGAGTTCAATTAAATAAACCCAACTTGTGCAATATTAAGTTTTTCTCACAAGGGCAATCACTCCCACATACTTTTTAATGATTAACCTCTTCCCCATGTAATATTGCCCCAACATAGAGAGCATAAAATTGACTTGAAAGCACATTGAGAAATATGATGCAACTCTGTGCAAGTATTATGATGCACTTAAGACGTATGGAAGCATAATGTTTGTCTTTACGGCTCAAACCAAAAAGGAGATCGTTAAAATTCAATTATGAGATGAAAATCTGTGCAGAGGAAAAATTTCTCAGAAATTTATTGCTCACTCATGCTCTTATCATTCTCCATTACAAATGCCAAGGAGCGCAGCAGAGTTATAGGGTTGCCCATAAACTTGGGAAAGTGTTGAGCGTACTGGGCCACCAATGGAATGTTGCACTTTAATGGCTAGTTTTTACGACAGTATGCTTTATTTCCTCCTTCAGCATTGTTTAAATAAAATTACTTATAAACTTTTCTCTGCCTGCCAGACTTCTTCTACCAATTCCCTGGCTACGCGAAAGGGGAAGAGGAGTGGGTGAGAAAAAAACGGACTTCCTTGGTGGAAAATTGGTCGTAGAATTGGTGAATAAATTGCTCATTTTCCCAGCACCAGTGGGAAATATTGTGTATGGCGGGGGTGTGTGTTGAGAATTAAAAAGGACTCAACGGAGGGACTTTTTGTAAGCAAAAAGCAGAAGAAAAAACAAAATACACAGCAGTAGATGTCCTCTGTGCCAGATACCAAAAAGCCACTAATGATGTGATGATGACGGTGGCGGGCTTCTAAATGAAGTGGAAATGATGTTAATTGTTATTCCAGTAGTGTTATTTCCCCCCAAGAGTGCGACAGAGTTAACTTTATATTTTGTGACGGTGTGGAAGCTTTCTTCTTGCTATCTTTTAGTGGTTTTAAAAAGCTTTACTTATGGCACACAGAGTGGAAGGATCAAAAAAGTGGTGTGGGTGTCCCCACCCCGAAAGTTGTTGAAGGGAAAATTTAGGAAAAGCACACTAAAGGGAAGTTTCTACACTTGCAATAAACATTAACTCGTATTCTCGGGAAGAGAGAGAGGGCCTAGCAAAGGGTGCGGGCTCGCAGTGAAATATTGTGGTCAAACTGGAATTTCTCCGGGGGTTGTGGAAAAGTTAATAAACTCAACCAGATTCCTAATTATTTATCTAACTAAAGTACTTATAAAAGTTCTTGGGAGAAATTTTCAAAGCTTCTGAGAACCCTATTTAAATGGCTGAGAATTTAAATATTTAAATTTCTCATCTTGTGAACTTACTAAAGAAGGTGGTAGAAGGAGAAAGAGAGAGAGAGGGAGTGGGAAATTTTGTAAATTTATGTTTATGATGAAAATCTTGAAAATATGGTTGTATGTTTGGGAGAATTTTGCTCTTTAGTATTCCTTTGCTATCTCTAAAGGAAGTCTGGACTTTTTAAGGGATAGAACTAACTAATTACTCCATCACCTAGTGGAGTATAATAATGTAAAGTTAATCAAACAGAATATACATAAATTAAAAGCATTAAATCATATTTTGCTGAATTTTCCGGCACCACTTGTTCCTCGATGAAAATCCTTAAAGAATTAAGGCAAAATTTTAAAAGTTCTTCCATTCGAAAAATTCCTAATCATAATCACAATATTTCTTCATAGTTTGATTCACAATATAATAATTAAACTTTTCAAAAACTTTTTCAATTTTTATATTAATGAATCATTAAATAAAGTTTCTATGCAAAATAAGACATTTCACAACATAAATGATCTTAATTTTCTATTTCATTTCCAATTTTATTATCAAATTTTCTCACTCCTTCTCACACAAAATTTTATTATTTCTATGTGGTTGAAAATTGAGAAAGAAATTATTTTTTATATTTATATTTTATGCAAAAGATATCTTCGTAAGGAGATCTTTTGCAATTTTCAATGTTGTGAATTGAGGAAGTTCACTTGTATAAATTTTCAAAACTTTTCTCCATTTGTGGTTTGGATTCAGTGATGGGAAAATCCACAATTTTTAGTTTCTCATGACTTTACCTATATAGACTATATAGGTACATATAGAGAAATTCTAGCAATATGTATTGTATATAAGAATTCCTGAAGAATCCATCGGAATTGAGCTTCTTTCGAACCAATGCACCACGAGAAACTGTTGAAAGTTTATCCCATTTCTTTTGTTGATCCACAGTAAACTTCATCTATTGAGTGTTCTTTGGAATAGAGACTCTGTGGTGGTGCAACCCCCACAGACACTGCTGGCATTGCCAAAATATAGGATTCTACGTGAAAATTCACCGCGCAGTGTTGGGTAAAAGAAATTGAATACACATAGCAAAAGTTTGAGGAAAAGCTCAAAAGTCCGTTGGGCAAACATTAGCATACTTCCACCAATACATCTCTGTGTAAATTTAATTTCGCATGAATTTGTACCCTTAACCATTAAATTATCATTGCTCCACACCGTCATAAAGCTACTTTGCAAATTTATCTATTTTGTTTATCCGGAATTTGCAAATTCTCACCCCCAACCCGAAAGCTCTCACATGATAAAGGTGAATATTTTAGAATTTGAAATTTAATGTGAAAATTCCATTGGTTGAAATAAACCACGGCACTACACGACTCTATTTGGGATTTAATTCCATCGTAGGGATCATTAAAATTTATTAGACAATTAATCGGTGACAAAGTAAGTATAATTGTCAACTTATTCATCATTTTAATGACTAGAATTTCGTATTCATCACATTCACAGCAATAAAACTATAAATTGGCATTGCTGCATGAAGTTTGATCGCTGTTGGGAGAACTTTCATTAAATGAACGAGTATTTTCCCAAAGGGGATACTCACAGTGATAATTATTTGTACACAAGTTCATAAAATTCTTAATATTCTCATATTTTATTGAATTTTAATGGTGTACAAGTGACGAAGAAAATCGTTAATTTTGGGGAATGAAAATTTTCAAAAAAATAAAATATAAAATGAATATTTTCATTAATTTTCTTATGCTCAAATTTGAAATTTCAGGTTTTTTTAAGCTTCAACATTCTCTATATTTTATCCCCGAAGCTTTGTGAAATAATTCCCAAAAATAAATTCCCTAAATTAATATAAAATACTACATAAACCATGTTGAGGGAGAAAATGAATTTTCATTGACAACCCTTCGGGAGTTGTGACACTATTTGTCTGTGTTTGGGTGAGGATAAATAAAAGGCGCACACGGAAGTGGAAATCAGGATGATGTAGCGTGACGGGGAGGGAGGAGGTGTACTCTGGTAATCCCCCCACAGAGAGAGAGAGCGCAGTGCTGTCAACCAAATAAATTCCCCATACACGCTCGCGTTTCTTCCGCCACCAAATCCCTGATTTTGAGGGTTGCAGCGATGGGCAAATAAAGAGGATTTCATCTGCCGCAGGCATTTTTCCCCCATTGCACGTGGAAAGTGGCAGTGAGAATGTTTTTCAGGCCAGGCGTGAGAGGGTTATGGGGCGGAGGGGGGGAGGTAGAGTAGGGGGCGAGGATTGAAATTGAAAACTTCATCTTCCAATTTACGTTGTTGTATTGGAAATCGCGCACAAAATGGCATCATTACGAATGCGAGTGTGGCTTGGAAGAAGAAACCCCATGGAATGCAACCACACTGCATCGCGTCTTCGTTATGGAGCGGAAAATATACATGGGGATTTTCACCGCAGGAAAACACATAGAAATGAAATGGAACTCCATTTTCCCGAAAATGGAGGAGGTGGAGATTTGAGAGGAATTTTAAATAAGGAGCGCACCTCGGGTGGGTTTCACTAAATCGCAGCGGCACCATATATACCACCCACCCCCCTATATGGGAATCGAATATAGAGAACTCATAAATCCCTTCTGCACAATTGCTAGAGAGAGCGAATTCCCATCAAATTCTTCAGTCAATGCAAATGAAACTACATAGGTTAGTGAAAAGGAAGAAAAGGTGAAAATCGATTTGCAAATTGTTATTGCTTCTGCATATTTTTGCCTATGAAATTTTGGATATTTTTATCGGGTGAAAATTATGGGAAATATTGGGGAGGAAATTATCATTTGGATTTTATTTATTCTAAATTCCTGTTTAAATTTAAAGTATGTTAGTTTTTATTCTATTTAAATAAAATAGTTTAGAGTAATATTTTACACAAAAATGATTTTTTTTTCTTTTAAATAATAGGGGCCCTCACTCTGTGACAGTGCTTATGTAATCTTTACGCATTTGTGCAATAGCTGAAAAACCGATTAAAAAAAATCCTGATTTTCCGTCTATGAGAGGGATTGTTACAAAATTTCTTTACATTTTAAAATATTTTTTCTTTTTTCCATTTTCATCAGATATTTGAGATAATTTGGAAATATTTAATCACAAAAACGAAAAAAATCTATTTTTTCTGAAAAGTCAATAGAAAATGATGACCTTCTTTTAACAGATTAATAAAATTAAATTTTAATAAAAATTCAAGAAAGAATATTTAACCCTGACGCGTCTATTGTGTCATACATAGATCCAAATGTGAAACATTTTATTTTTTCAAATTTTACTTAATTTAATTTTTTTTCCAACTTAGAAAAGCATTAAATTTACGTAAATTAGGCCAAAGATGACGTTCTGACTGAGAAATGTTTTCTGAGAACATCCATAGAATAAATATTGCGATAAAAGGAGCGAATGTGTTCTATGTTTCTATATTTCATGCGGACGTGAAAGGGTTAACTTATCAATTAAAAAAACATTAAAAAGTTATAAAAAGAATTTATTATTTATATGATGATTAGAAATTCAATCTATGCGCTTTTCTAATTTAATTCACACACAACTTTTAACTTAATTTAACCCAAAAAACACTAAACACCCTTTATTGTTGAATTTACAACGGATTGTTAATCCTGCCTTGTCCAATTTCAGTTTCAACCCTAAACCCCGCCCTTCATTGCGTTGAACTTGATGAATATTTTAAGTATGCAAAAAGTTAAGAATTTTTGGCCAATAAATTCTTGGGAACATCTTAAAATTCTCATTAAGTTTTCAGTGGTTGTTTTTCGTCAGAGATAGAGCCGCGCTATCTCAGGTAAATCGCTGATGTTTCTAACCTGGGTGTGTGTATATAGGGACACAGTACATGGATGGCGTACCCGCCTTCCATTTATATTCTATTTAGTCGTGGTGTTTGCCCAACACGGCGTGCCATTCAACCCCAAAAAGCTCCGCATGAATTTCCTTCTCCTCCATATACAAAATTCGAATGGAAAGAGAATGTATTATAGTTGGGTAAACACAAAAGCACCCAGGGAAGGGTGTTTATTGAATAAGATGTCTCCACTGCTTCTCCGCGCATTTTCAATATGCGAGAAATTAATTTTGCACCCGCGCAAATTTGCAATGACGGAGCCACATGATATAAATACTTAAAACATAGTGTATGAGTAGAACCCCCCATCCCCCCATCTCCATAAGGCATGACCTGCAATATAAAGTGATGCAATAATTTTCAACTAACAAGACATACACCCCTCCACTCTCCTGAACAAATTCATGCTTTCGCAAAAGGGGATGAGAAATGGCAAGTTTTTGTGTCGCGACATATCTCGAATCTTGATTTATTCATTTAAAGAAAATTTATAGTCTCCATGAATTTCTAATGTAAATTTATGTATTTCAGAGGGTACAAGGAGCATGAAAAAAAACGGAGACTTCACCGCTATTATGTTGTGCTCATTTTTGAAAAGGAACCTCTCTCTCCTTTTTTGTGTGTATGTGAAGAAAATAGGAAGAAAAAGGAATTGCGAGGAATTGTTCTGCATAAACAATACTCTTTACGTTCATTTCGTTTCATATTCCTTTTGACACGGCACCTGAAACAATATCCGGTCATACAGTCTCATATTTACACTCTGAGAAACTTTCGAGGTCTATTCATACAGCAAATGATTTATTTAAATAGTTTTTTTTCTTTTTATTTAGTAAAAAAAAACTTCTAGAATAACTAGAAAAAAATTCAAATAATCGTTAAAGGAGTTTATTCATTTTTATGGTTGCGTGAAAATAGTAAAAAATTATATAGAAAACTCTAAAATATAATACTTTAAGAGATTTTTTTTTAAATTTATCTCTTTACGTCATTTGTCGTAGTATTTATCGTAGAATTCTCAGAAAATGTACACTGTTATCAAAAAGTTTCTGGGAAAAACAAAAATGGAGTATTTTTATGGCCAATTTCAAGTGGCAATATCTCCAGCTGTGGTTAACCGATTTTCAAAAATTTACCAGTTTTGGAAAGGTGAGAAATATACCTTTCCAAAACTGGTAATTTTTTGAAAGTCGGTTGACCACAGCCGGAGATATAGCTATTTGAAATTTTCCTTCGAAAATACTTTATTTTTGTATGATTGTAACGATTACTTATTTACATACTCTACAATGTTGCTAAATAGTCTTGAGGGCCCCTAAATAAAGAAACTCCTTTAGTTTCTCACCCTAAAATACATAATTTAAGGAGCACCAGATTTTCCATAATTTTTTCTCTGAGTGTATTAAATATGTCGCTTATTTTCACAGAGAATTTTGTAAGAAAATATATTTCTATTCCCATTACCTTACACCCCAATTTACCATCACGCTTCATTCTCTAAAGGGTGTACGTACGTACATTCTGCGATATTTGAAAAATGTTTCGCGCATAGAATTAATTTTTTTTTCGACTAATGTCACTCTGAGTGAAGTGTTGGTGAATTAGAGTGATTTAAATGTGTTGAGAGCGAGAGAAAAAAAAAAGGTTTTACAAATGATCATCAACAAATTGTGAACATATTTCACCCCCGCATGGTCTCTTCATTATCATTAAGAGCAGCTGGTGAGGAAATTTGGGAGATTATGTGGAGTGGAAAATGGGGTGTGTATGTGGAAAGGCCTATTAATTTGCTGAATTTTCCACATCACTTGGTAATCTAAACTGAAAGCTCGCGCGTAGTATGGGGGACAAGCATTGAGAGGGACTTTTTTTGCACAGTATCCCATCCCGCCAGTCTTTCTGCCGAGTCGCCAGGTCTTTTGTGTGTCTGATTCCACAAATTTTTCCACGACTTTTATCAAGCTGTGTGAGTTCACAGGGATTTTGAGGATTGCTTTAAGAGCGGGGGCGTTTATGTGGTGTAAAATTGGTGACATCCAAAAAGGAGCTTCTTGAAATTTTGTGTTTATTTTGCGATTTTTTCTTGCCACCATATTCATTCTCTCAGTCATTTGGAAGACGTACAGAAAAGAAGAAAAATAGAAGGGATCGCATTGTATTTTCCCAAAAACATAAAAATCTCTCTTTCAATCATAAATCACAGTTGAGAAAAAAATCTTCCAAACGTATGTGGAGGGTTTGACGAAGAAAAATTGATGACTTGTGCACACACACATAATATATTATAAAGGCAAATCCCTAATTTTGCTTAACAGATTTTGCAAAAGAATTCCAAATTGTGTGGTTTACACTACACCCCACATTCCACCACTCCCTCCCCCGAGGGCTTCATCCAAGGCGTCATTATTCTTATGAGAATTATGATAAACGTGAGAAAAAAAAGTATTCGCCTTATTGAAGAAAATTCTCACCAATTTCCCACAACCCCACCACAGATGGGACATGGCATTTAAATCAGGCATCATCTTGCCTTCAATAGCAATTGACGATGTATAGGACAACACTGTGCAAAAAGCACAGAAGAGTGGAGAAAAAAAGCCAAGCCGAGTGATTGTGGAAATGAATCTGCCATACACCATTTTCCGAGGAAGGCTCAAAAACGAATATAACGTCCATTGTCATGCTAAATTTTAGCACAAAAATATTTTCATTTCATTCTCATTCAATCAATTCCAATTTTCTACGAGACCGGGGATGTTTGTCACTCTCTACATTTCCGTGAGCATCCGTATTTTTTTACGTGAATAATCAAAATCACAATATGTTGGTTTTATTTGCATGAAAAAAAGACAGAATGTTTATCAATGGGAAAAATGCAATTTGAAAAGTTAAATCACGTTAAATCTGATGTACATACAGTATTTGTCAATTACCCCCTCTGTGAGGGAGTATCTATCGCTTAATCGAACTACAGGCTATATCCAGGTGACTAATAGGATTATCCTAAGCCGTTTAGGTAAATGCTGAATAATACCGATTAAGGTAATTAATTGAGAGAACTTGAAAACAATTATATATATTGCAAATTTACACAGAACGTAACAATTGAATTTGGAATAACATTTTGAGAGCGCCAAGAACAATAAATATTGGCGATTTCTGTTAATCAAAGCTTTTAGCTGTGTTTCAGCATTTGCTATATAGGTTCATACATAATTCACGAAATATCGAATGATTTTGAAAACGTTATAAGTGTATTTTATGATTCAGCAGGACATACAAAAAAGGATTGATGAGCTTTCACGTTATTTTTAGTTCCATTAAATTTACAAAATAATTCCCACATTAACTTTACTTAACCTGATTTCCAGTGTCCTCGTTTAGCTCCCTGGCATGTAAGGGCACTCTCGAAGGGATGAAATTTTAATGCAAGCTGATGGAAAACTGTTTTTCGTGTTAAATTAAAGGGATAAAAACTGACCGAGGAAGATTTTCTACATATCAATAAACATCGTTTTATTCAATTTTCATGCTTAATAATTTTAAGGAATTATACCCTTTATTTTCCCTTAAATTTGGGGATTCGAAAACTTGAATTAAGGCTTGAATGAAATCATGTTAATGAGTAACAATGAGGGATAATTTATTCTTACCAATCCCTCAATTAATATTAAATTCTTGATTAAATCTAAAATTCATGATCATAGAATAATTTGCTAAAAGACTTTAATCGAATTTCTTTAAACGAAAATCTTTGAATAAACATTTAAAGCTTAGAAAATGAAACATTTAAATCAGATTTAGTAAACCCGTGAATTTTTTTTGTTGACTTTGAGTGCATAAAAGTCAAACAGATTCAGTAAAAAAAAAGTTTTAGAACTTCTTATGAAAAAATTTCAAGAATTTTAGTTCAAAATTGACTTTGCTAGACAATTTTGAAATCATGATTTGGTGATGAATTCAAAAAATTCTTAAGCATATCCAGGTTAAATCGCAAATCTGTTGTAGTTCTATTTAATTAAAATCGACGCTCCAGAAGATTATGAACCATACTCCTGTGTTAAAAGCCAGCAATATGGTTCATAATCTTCGGGCACGTCGTAATGTAATTTTTCTTTGGACATGAATCTAATCTAATCTAATCAAAAATCGATAATTCCAAAATTAAGCAAGAATGAAATATTAGCAATAATCTTCTTTTATATGCATCAGAGATCATTTTGGATTAAAACGATTAAAAGCAAAGAGCACCCTCAATTGTATCACATGCTTACTATATATACATACATATAGATATGTATTGGTTAATTGGCTCTATCGAATGTACATTTTAGTTGCAATGATATTAATTGGTGGGATAGCACAAAATATTTGCAATTTGCAGTGTTGTGCAATTATGTCATCCCCTAAATTTCACAGGACTCCCATTCATTTATTCTGAGTCAGTCAACTGCGAAGCACTGCTAAATATCCCTAATACGGCAACACTGCAATATGGATATTGCATGCAATTAATTATAAACTTCCTGCGTCCTCTCTTTTTGTTATTTTCCCGTGATTTAACCTAATTTTTTCCATACTAACCTGAAAATTCCTCTATTCAATTTAACACACATAATTTCCATTCAAATTTCCCAAATACATTCAATTATATTGTTCTGGAGTTTAGTCGAATTTCCACGGAGAGACTAATGAAAATATGAAAATTCAATAATATTAAATTCCACAAAAAATGTACAAGAATTTTCACAGAGAAAAGCTCTTTATTATTTTGTTATTTATTTTGTTGTATTCAAAGCTCTCTACACATTTTGCGTGTTTTTCAATGGATTTCTCTGTGAGCTACTATCGCATAAATCCTTTTTCTAAGATGAGGATGATTTTCTTTATCTTCCCGTTTTCAGCACAAAAAAAACATCTTTTGTAACTCTTGTGTGACTTGCTAAGCTGAAGTACTCTCCGTAATTGATTTGTTTGATTTCAACAAGAAGAAAAAAAAACCTTCAACGTTGTCCTTTCAAGACATGGAAAAGTTCTTTATCCTGTTTGAATAAGACGAACGGGGACTGTGTTCTTTTTAACCTAAATATTGATGGAAAAAATCCAAATTTAATTAATTGAAGCGAAGAAAAAGACAAGCTCCAAATGGCTCCAAATTGATTCTTCAAGTCATTCTACAACGTCAAATATTTTTCATTGATAAATATCTTGATTTTTTTGATGGGAGAAAGATTTGAGAAAAAACTGGAAAAACACATTTATAGAGAAAATTTTCTTTTAAATTCCTTCACATCATAATTCCTTTATTTCTCTTGACTTTTTCATGGGAAAAAAATTCTGGAAAATGTTAAACTTATCGCTATGTCAAGAAATATCGTTCACTATGTCAATTTTGCAAAATTGTACAAGAAATACTCACGTACAAGCTCACGTATACTATTTTATGCATTCAAAGCATGAGGTTATTGTAAAATATCGAAGTGCAGCCGTATCGTAAATTCACATTTTATTCTCAACCCCCTCTTTTCACATTTCCCGCCCCCCAAACTCCCTCTTTCGGGGAAATCATTTTCTTGTGACGCCTTTCCCAAGAGATCAGAAGCATTTTTGCTCAATTGCTCAACTATATTGAGTTTGGAATAGAGACCGAAGTTAGTCGAGTTGAAGTCGCGACTAGTGACTAGTCGATGGATTTTCTTGAGTCGTCGTCGTTGATCAATTTTGTCGACTAGTCGTAAGTCGTCGTAGTCGATCTCAAGTCGACTCAAAGTCGACTAGTGCTCAAAAAATAATAATAATTTGATCATTTTTAGTTTTTTAATTTATGAAAAACCTCAAAATTTCTTATGATTTAAAAATACAATTTACCTCTAAAAAAACTTTTTTATAATAAGTTAATTTTAAGCGCAAAGTGCGCTTTGAAGAGAAAATATTTTTTTTTCTTTTCAACTTATTTTATAAAAAGTTAATGCCAAACGCGTAACAGTTGACGAAGAAACAATCTTTCTTAAAATCCTTTTCTAACAAAGAAACGTTACAACTTCAGTAAAATATTTGAACTGGAGTTTCACTCTAAATGTGTTAAAATAATATTTAATTGAGCGCTAGTTATTCAAGGTAGTTAGAAATACAGCAATCAAAATTCAATATTATTTTAATTATTTTTAGTACAACTCCGATTCTTTATAATTAACACAAGTTCATCTTTTTAAGTAAATGTTTCGCAATACAATTAGACTGATTTCTGCAATCTTAAGAAATTCAAGGTGAAATTCACTAAAAGTAAATCTGTCATAAAAAACTCAATTCAAACTCAAAAATCTTTTTTTGTATCTAAAATTGGATTTTGTCTGCCGACAAAATCCAGAATATCTTATTATAACCAGGATTTTGTCTGCCGACAAAATCCAGAATATCTTATTATAACCAGGATTTTGTCTGCCGACAAAATCCAGAATATCTTATTATAACCAGGATTTTGTCTGCCGACAAAATCCAGAATATCTTAATATAACCTGGATTTTGTCTGCCGACAAAATCCAGAATATCTTAATATAACCAGGAATATCTTAATATAACCTGGATTTTGTCTGCCGACAAAATCCAGAATATCTTATTATAACCAGGATTTTGTCTGCCGACAAAATCCAGAATATCTTATTATAACCAGGATTTTGTCTGCCGACAAAATCCAGAATATCTTAATATAACCTGGATTTTGTCTGCCGACAAAATCCGGAATATCTTAATATAACCTGGATTTTGTCTGCCGACAAAATCCAGAATATCTTAATATAACCTGGATTTTGTCTGCCGACAAAATCCAGAATATCTTAATATAACCTGGATTTTGTCTGCCGACAAAATCCAGAATATCTTATTATAACCAGGATTTTGTCTGCCGACAAAATCCAGAATATCTTAATATAACCAGGATTTTGTCTGCCGACAAAATCCAGAATATCTTATTATAACCAGGATTTTGTCTGCCGACAAAATCCAGAATATCTTATTATAACCAGGATTTTGTCTGCCGACAAAATCCAGAATATCTTATTATAACCAGGATTTTGTCGGCAGACAAAATCCAGAATATCTTATTATAACCAGGATTTTGTCTGCCGACAAAATCCAGAATATCTTATTATAACCAGGATTTTGTCTGCCGACAAAATCCAGAATATCTTAATATAACCTGGATTTTGTCTGCCGACAAAATCCAGAATATCTTAATATAACCAGGATTTTGTCTGCCGACAAAATCCAGAATATCTTAATATAACCAGGATTTTGTCTGCCGACAAAATCCAGAATATCTTATTATAACCAGGATTTTGTCTGCCGACAAAATCCAGAATATCTTATTATAACCAGGATTTTGTCGGCAGACAAAATCCAGAATATCTTATTATAACCAGGATTTTGTCTGCCGACAAAATCCAGAATATCTTATTATAACCAGGATTTTGTCTGCCGACAAAATCCAGAATATCTTATTATAACCAGGATTTTGTCTGCCGACAAAATCCAGAATATCTTATTATAACCAGGATTTTGTCTGCCGACAAAATCCAGAATATCTTATTATAACCAGGATTTTGTCTGCCGACAAAATCCAGAATATCTTAATATAACCAGGATTTTGTCTGCCGACAAAATCCAGAATATCTTATTATAACCAGGATTTTGTCTGCCGACAAAATCCAGAATATCTTATTATAACCAGGATTTTGTCTGCCGACAAAATCCAGAATATCTTATTATAACCAGGATTTTGTCTGCCGACAAAATCCAGAATATCTTATTATAACCAGGATTTTGTCTGCCGACAAAATCCAGAATATCTTATTATAACCAGGATTTTGTCTGCCGACAAAATCCAGAATATCTTATTATAACCAGGATTTTGTCTGCCGACAAAATCCAGAATATCTTAATATAACCAGGATTTTGTCTGCCGACAAAATCCAGAATATCTTATTATAACCAGGATTTTGTCTGCCGACAAAATCCAGAATATCTTATTATAACCAGGATTTTGTCTGCCGACAAAATCCAGAATATCTTATTATAACCAGGATTTTGTCTGCCGACAAAATCCAGAATATCTTATTATAACCAGGATTTTGTCTGCCGACAAAATCCAGAATATCTTATTATAACCAGGATTTTGTCTGCCGACAAAATCCAGAATATCTTATTATAACCAGGATTTTGTCTGCCGACAAAATCCAGAATATCTTATTATAACCAGGATTTTGTCTGCCGACAAAATCCAGAATATCTTATTATAACCAGGATTTTGTCTGCCGACAAAATCCAGAATATCTTAATATAACCAGGATTTTGTCTGCCGACAAAATCCAGAATATCTTATTATAACCAGGATTTTGTCTGCCGACAAAATCCAGAATATCTTAATATAACCTGGATTTTGTCTGCCGACAAAATCCAGAATATCTTAATATAACCAGGATTTTGTCTGCCGACAAAATCCAGAATATCTTAATATAACCAGGATTTTGTCTGCCGACAAAATCCAGAATATCTTATTATAACCAGGATTTTGTCTGCCGACAAAATCCAGAATATCTTATTATAACCAGGATTTTGTCGGCAGACAAAATCCAGAATATCTTATTATAACCAGGATTTTGTCTGCCGACAAAATCCAGAATATCTTATTATAACCAGGATTTTGTCTGCCGACAAAATCCAGAATATCTTATTATAACCAGGATTTTGTCTGCCGACAAAATCCAGAATATCTTATTATAACCAGGATTTTGTCTGCCGACAAAATCCAGAATATCTTATTATAACCAGGATTTTGTCTGCCGACAAAATCCAGAATATCTTAATATAACCAGGATTTTGTCTGCCGACAAAATCCAGAATATCTTATTATAACCAGGATTTTGTCTGCCGACAAAATCCAGAATATCTTATTATTTTTATTCTTTTTTTTTTAATTATGCGAAATTTGATTGTTTCATCGAATAACTCTTCCCATACAAAATTTGGTACTCCTTAATTTGGCTAAAAGCATATTAAATAAATATTATGATCATACTCATTCTTTCAGAAATATATTTTTTATTAAAAGCTTCCTTATGAGCTTCATTGTAACTCTCTTCGGAGTTTTGTGCAAATTTAAGAAAAACCTATTTCTAGAGCTTTCAGAGCTTCATTATGCCATTCTCTAGGGTAAAAAAAATAGAATCCAAAAAAAGCTCCTGAACATTCCAAAAAAAATGTGATAAAAAAAACAAATTAAACATTTAAATTAATTGAAAATTCTTAATACTGCCTCAAAAGTATTGAATTTTTCGCAAAATAAGAAAATTCTTGCCGTGAAATGAGCTCAATAGACCTCTTGATACACTCAAAGAAGTATATATTGACTACTTTAGAACACAAAAATAATGTTTAAAATGAAACTGATGGCCCCTACAACATATCAAAATTTCAGCCCTCTAGCTATAATAGCGGCTGAGATATAGCGAAAACAAAATTTTGAGGTTATTCAAAATGGCGGACGGGGGGGTGGGGGGGGTGGATTTGACCTCATAATCGGATGTCTTCCGGTCGATATTTAAACTTTGCCGTTTACCGCAAGTCTCTATCTATCACCGTTCTCTTGCAATTTAGCGTTAGGTTCCGGCCGGCCGGACGGACGGACGGACGGACGGACGGCCGGAAAATTTTTTTTTGGCGCATACGTTTTTTGGAATGTGGGGACCCTAATTCGTGCTCATCCCAAGTTTGAGCCCGATCTGACGACTTTCGATTTTGCTCGGTACACAAAAGCTGTGTCTGAAAGAAACACAGCTAAAATATTTAATTATAAACTTTATGCTCTGTATAAAAAATTTTGTGTAATTTTCCTCTATAAGTCGACTAAGTCGTTGAGTCGTCGTCGACTTATGCTCGACTGACTAACTCGACTTAGTCGTCGAAGTCGATGCAAACTTTGCATCAAGTCGTCGTCGACGAAAAGTCCATCGACTTCGGTCTCTAGTTTGGAAGCTTTCTTTGTGTATGTGTATGTGCTAAAATGAGGAAATAGGAAGGATTGTGGGGGAAAATAAAATTTTCCATCTATTGCTGACTATCCAATTGATAGAACGATTTGAAAAAATCGAATTTAATAAAATGATAACGATTTTCTTCTGACTAGATGCGAAATTTGCCTATTTAAAGATTTTAATATATTTAAATAAAATAAAATAATCACAGCAGATTAATCTTATAAAAAACTCCAAAAGTTCTTTTATAAAAATAATTTAGAACCCATTTCACAATTACCACGCTCATCTCGCATAGAGATCCGAAGCATTTTTTTTAACTACCCACCCCGTATGAAGGGGAAGAGCTTTTGGGGTGGGTTTGGTTATTCATGTGAGTGATATGAAAAAGACTGGAGATTTATTTCATGCGCTGACACAGCACCATATTTCGAAATGCAACACTCTTCCGCGTTCAATATATGGTTTTTCCGCGTACATTGGCTGCACTGGGAACGTCATTTAAGTGCTAGATTATTACCTTTTTGTCACTGGAATCCTGCAGCTGATCATTATATACGAGTGATGACATTGCGGGGAAGATAATTTATTTTCACAGAGAACTGAGAGAGGAAGAACAACAGTGTAATTATGAGAGATGCTAGTAATCAATTAAATCAAAAATTGACAGTGATTTTGTCCCGCTTAATTAAACGGGGTGATTTATAATTATAGCACCATCCACCACTTTTCCGCGCAAAAATTCTCTTCCTCCCCAATTCGGGGGGTGCGATTGAACACTGAAAAAAAATCGATTACCTAAATTGAGATTAAAAATGAAAATTTCATCCCATACTTTGCCTTTCCCACACTTCCAATTACCAATCTCATTTGCAATTGAAAGATATTTTCCTGGTTTTGGACTTTTTTTCTCTCTCGTCTTCTCAACAGTACACGCTCCGTCAACTCTCTCCATGGTGACGAAGCTTCTATCTGCGAAAAATTAATTAGAAATGGTATGGACAGTGGTTGTAGGCGGGTGGTGGGAGATTGATGGAAATTTTCCACGTACATTAATATTAATCTGCTATACTATAGCCCGTAGGAGTCCTACGCCTCATTTAGGGCTCGGGATAAAAAGTTAAATGAAGTCTAATTGAAAATATCACATTCTACTTCGTGTTCAGAAATTTAACGATGAAATTATATATACTACATACATATAGCCATGGTCCCACTCTCATTTTTCAAGCGGAAACAAGGAGAAAAAGCTCTGTGAGAGGGAGAGAGAGTGAAAAAAAAGTCACCATTTCGGCAATGATACTTTTGCCAAAAGCTCTGCCGAACAGCAATTTTCTCCAGCACAATGAGGAATTAATTTAACTCATCCCCGGCATTTTATTCTGGGGGAGAGGAAGGGAATGTATAAATGTCATTGTTTGTTCTTCTGAATAAATCTCTTTATATCACTCAGCGGGGTGGAAGATGTATACACAAAAGCTCTCGAATCTGAAAAGCTTTCCCTTTTGCCCAAAAACCGCAACTGGGAGAAATATTTACTTATGGCGTGCTGTAAATACTTGCAGCAATATGGGGACAAATTGCTTTTGCCCAAAAAGGAAATTTTAAACAGGGGGGATGGTAGAATAAAAATAAATAAGCAATCTCTCACAAGAATCGACGTTCCAAATTCTTTTTTTTTTAATGAAGTACGATTTGATATGTTTGTGCCCAGATGAGAAATTTTAATTTGAAGCCCGAGAAAAAATTTGAATATAATGACTTTTTTTAATGGATTATACCATTTTCTCGGGAAATTTATTTATAAATATTTTAATTTTTATGTACAAATTAATTCCAACAGATTTAGATTAATTTACCTTAACATAAATCAGGTGGAAAAGTTTGTACGATTTGTACTAAATTGCGTCAATCTTGGCTCCCGCACAATAATTTAAATTTATTTAAATTTCAATAATGATGCATAAAGTTACAAATAAGATTATATATCTGTATAACACATCGTTTAATTTGCAAATTAGATATATCTAGATTAACATACAAAACGCAATCTTATAGGCTCAAATGCAATACTCAATAATCATTTTAATTAATTTATTCAATTTCTAAAATTAGTTCAATCTTCAAAATTGGAATCTAAATAGATTTCAGAGCAGTAAGAAAAATTAAATTTAAAAGCTTTGTTTCAGGAGGTCACAATCAGTTCATTCTTAATATGAAAAATAGATAATTACAACAGTTTGAACTTGTTTGAATAAATAATGAATTTTATGGTAGTATGTTATGTAGTATGTAGGATACATACCCTTTCAAAACCATTTATTAGTGAAAATTGGATATAGATACCATAGATTTTCTGGTGAGCAATCAAATCAGTTTATTATTTTAGGAAGTTTGAAATTCATAAGAAAGTTTGGGTCATGACCAAAAGTTTCTTCTCCACAGATTCTCATCTCTGAATTTCCACAATGTTATATATCGAGGATTCAAAGAATGTTGTTTTACATGCACCCAAGGGTGATGGGGGGAACAAATTAAAGTCCATAAACTTTTCAAGTATTCCATCCATATAATTTTAATGATATTTTTCCCTAAAGTTTTTATGCGTTGTATACAATTTTAATGTTTTATTTTGTGGGGGTTTAGTCCGCTTAAAATGAATAACAAATTTACATCACTTTACGATTAACAATAATTTTTTGAGGGAAAAAAATGGAATTTTCATCTTTCTGCATTTATATGATAAACCGTTAATTTGCTCCAAATTGGGTACACGAGTTGAAGCTTTTTCCCGTGGCTTTCCTCGCCCGCCCCCGCCTCATTGGAAATTACGTTGTGTTACACAGAGAAAGTCCGCGGGGCAATATTTTGTACTTTTATTGGATGAAGAAAAAAATAAAAAGGCAAAATATAAATATTTTATACATGGACCTTTTTATTTCCATTTGTAATTCAACCTTGTTTATGGGGGAGTACTCTTTCCCATTTTATGTTCACCCCCTTCGCATTTTTAAGGTTTTATGTTAAACATTCCGCCTGATAAAAAGAGAAGTATTAGGAGGCACAATTACTTTTTTTTATACCATCCAGTTGGAGTTTATACCACCACCGACAAAAGGAAATGAAGAAGAAAAAGTGCTAAGGGCACTTCTCGGATTTCTTACTGCACTCCAGCACGGGATTCATCTAATAGACTCTCACTTTATAGACATATACATACATATTGCCCTTATATGCTTTGTACCCCGAAAGTAGCTCAATTTTTCATTGAAAAGTAAATATGGAAAAAAAACGAGCATCATCATGTTTCATTAAAAAACTTTATTTATACCACAATATGAATGATGGTTAAACATTAGATGGAGTTTTTGATGAAGTTGAGCACACCATGAAGTCAAAATCAATCAGTGAACTTTTATTGTGCCATATAGCGGTTCAATTTAACTTTACCGATATATGTGTGCAGCATATCTTCAATCAGCTGTAAGCATTGATGCCTAAATAATCTATATATTGATTGAAAGGTGCATAATAATGGAGAAAATTGAACATTCTGGTTGTTCATAAACGGAAAATGGGGTGAAATGAATATAATAAACTCTGGCGATTTAATGAGCTTTAGTTATATACCTATGTAGGTAATTGTAGCTATAGGTAGTTAAATATTTTTCTTTGAGTATTTTTATAAGTTTCTTTAAGCGAGAATTCTATCAGAAATCAATCCTTTCAAGCAATTAATTCTAAATATTAAACCTGCAATTACCAAAGTAACAAATTTGATCCTATTCACCCCTGTTTTGGAGGTATTGAATCCGCTGAATTCATTACGACGCCCCATAGAAAAATAATCCATCTCGGTTAGTACAAATAGCCCGGTTGTATGTGAACATGGCACCTGAATTGCATTCCCCACCTCTTTCCCCATAAATGCCACCCTCCTCCCCGGGGAAAAGTTCTGGTTACTGTGACAAAGCATATCCTGGGGGTGCAGTAAAATTCGTTACAATTAATGATACGGCACAGTTCAATATGAGAGTAGGATGCAACTCGCCCAGGAATCAATGGTCACAAAGGGATTTGAGAAATATGAGGCATGCAGATGATGTGGCATCGGAACTCAAAGCTATCAACCGCTTTTATCTTCACAACATATGTATATAATATCGCCCCCCATCCATGGCCCCTTGTATGGTTCAATCCTTGCGGCCTCGTTTCGCTATTTGCTCTGCTGCACACATTTGTGATTTATTGGTCGTAATGCCATTTTCTACTTCTTTACATCTCCTCACGTAGCGTTATGTGGACGCGAAGTGAGATGAAATTGGATTGAGCACATCGCATATTGCAGCAGAGACTTCCCCACATGCTTCGAAGTTGACTTTTTTCTTCGTTGTTGCTGTATTTTTGCCTCCATCCGAGGCTCTTATTAGATTGCTAACAACTTGAGTGTGAATAAGATGCTAACAGATTTGCTGAGTTCGAAGGATGTCACTTTCAGTGGGGTACAAATAAAATCTCTCACTCGGGTACGCAATCCTTGCGCGACACATTTTACCCCCTACCCCATCCCAATGGGGAAGAAAAACAGGACAGATTGCATTGGCAGTGTGTTTTATACCCCATTCCCCAAACATGACGAGACTTTCTTATATATTTTATTTCCTTGCCAAATGTGACATATGTACCAACTATGTAGAGTACTTGCACCGAGCATTGAGCCATTATACCTCTTTTTCTACACATGTGATTTCTCAGCATGTTTTCGGACAAGATAAATTACATTTCCAGAAGAGATTTATTAGGTTAGCCAACTATCTATATTTTTGCATTGATTGCAACTATTTTAAGCAAAAATATTATTAGTGTTTTGCTTATTGCAATAGTTGAACAATCAATTAATTTGTGATTTTGTTCTAATTTGATGAATTTGACGATATTTTCTCTCCATAATTCTTGTAAGAATTTTATGTAATTTTTTGAGAGTTTCTAATTCTTAAATTTTTTCATGAACTTTTAAATAGCTTTCTGATTTCTACAAATCATTCTTACTAAAGATTTTGCATATTTACTTACTAGAAATCAAAAAAAAACTTTAAAGTAAAGTTAGTATCGTAAAAGCTCCAGAAAAGCTCAGAAATAAAATTTTCCCTTTGAGATATATAGCAGGAAAAGTTTAAGGAAAAGTATATAAAATAGAAAACTTCCTACAAAATTGTTCTAATTAGATTTTTTCCTCCCAGGATCAGATAAACTTCTGAAAGTTCTGAAAAAATCTTTTTTTTTTCAACCCCAACATTAATAAATTATTTTTTTTAATTGATCAAAACTTTCCAAACTGTTTAAACGACATAATTTATTTTATGTTTGTTGAAAAAAAATCCACACTATGCTAAATTAGATTAATTACGTGCGAGTTAGAGGCGCTTTTTGATGGCCATTAGTTAATTCAAAAAGCAAATATGCCGCATTTATTGTGAAAATATGCAAATTTCTCATTTAACAACATGACGAGAGTATTTAGGAAAATTTCCCCAAAAATATTTGTCATTTGTGCGGGGCAGCGGGGGTGGAATGAGTGGCCAATTTGCCATCACTTTTCCACAACACTCCTCAGTCAACCCTCACGCAGCCATTGACACAGAAAATTGTCTGTGGGGTGCGTGGCAAGTTCGCTACACAGCATCAAAGTTTCAATAGGGACGTGAGCTGAAGGCGAATAAGCTTGGGGGATGACTTAGTGTCAATTCGTCGGGGGGTTATCTTTGGACAGTTGAGGGTATCTTGTTTGTCGGATGGTGTGAAATGTCGATCTGAATGAGAATCAGGGAGAGAATACGGCGCAGTGTGGTGGGAATAAATCCCATGGCTATGATTCTAACAAGGACAAACTCCATTGGACTCATCGCAACTGACTTTCCCTTTGAACAGAAGGTACCTCCACCTCTCCCTCCCACTTGTGCAGTATACCATGTCAGGGGGTGGAGGCCCTTTTCTTGCCATTCTGTACCCAGCCGATCGATCTCAATGGCATGACCCGATTCAAATTTATCACCATCACACCCATTCTCTTGTATGTAGCGTATATATATCGGGTACTCAATCACGCAAGAGAGGGGCATATATATATATATATATTTCCATCGACACGGAAATGTCCTGCGGAGATACATGAGGAAGTTGCATGCTTGGGATATTGAAAATGCTGAAAAGCGTCAAAGGAGTGTCAATTAATTGATGTTCTGTGTCAGTTTTCATTTCGAACATTACACTGTTTTTTGACAAGAAGCCCCCCAATTCGAGGGCACTCCCCTCCCCTACAATACAACCCTATTAATAAAATTCTATATATATTTTCTCATTTTCTCTCATTGCAGGTACAACGACGGGTATATAGCACGAAATTATGATATCTTGCCATCCACACAGGACACAACCCGCAAAAATTGGTGAGTATTCTTCTTGCGAATTTATCTCTGTGCGCTGCCTCTTGCTGACAAATTTCCTCCTCTGGGCCCCACAATCGTCCACCATTCTTTTCTCACCCCCGCTGAAAGCTCCCAAACACTTAATTTCCGTCTAAGCATCTGAAAAATGAACCCACCACCATTGTTCTCGTTTTTCGCCACCGCTACTCGGTGGGTCACTTCTCAAAAAGGGCACCCCATCCCCAAGTCCCTGGCAGATGGGTTGGTTGGTAGAGGAAGGCATCTACAAAACAACACCAAAGACATTCAAAACTTTTTTTTTCCCACCATCATCCCCCACACTGAGGGTAGTGGGCTACCACCCCGCAAACAGAATAGAAAAAAAACCAAGTCCCAGACGGAGATTTATCGGATAGTGCGAAGCAAAAAGCAGGAAAAGCGATGGGGATGGCAAAAGGGGTCTTCGCTCCGTAGAGTCCTCTCAATTAATTATTATTCTGGGAATAAACTTGCAAGTCGTGTCCGTAAAACTTGTGCTCGGGGTCAGCGGAAGAGAAGATTCCACACGACATTATGAAGGAAGTTATGTTGGTCGTTGCCGATGGGAATGGTAAACAATATGTTTGCGGAGCATTTTTGGTATTTTCCTCTTTTGGCTATGTGCACCACACACAAAGAGGTTTGCTGTTCATCACAATCGATCACGTGGGGGGTTTTGTTTGATCATTATTGACTTTTGTATTCAAACACACTCAGAATTGTTATGTATACACAACACATAACTCCATTTTGTTCATCTTGCTTTCTGCCTCTTTTCTGGAACACCAACAGCAGCAGCAGCAGCAGCTCTCTTCCAGTCTCTTTGTCATTTATATTTTAGCTATATAGTACAACAGTAGAAGGTGGATTATTTAGATGCGATCGTTGCCAAGTAAAAGTGAAAAAAAATTAATCAACTTAGAGGGGCATTTATCTGAATAAAAATTATTCAAATGCTCTTCTATTTAATAGCAAATAATCAATAAATATTCGGAATATTTATAAAAATTCGTTCGGAATATTTTGGATGGAATTAAGAAGCAAAACACGACTAAAAAGAATGAAGGAAAGAGCACAAAGCGCAAACAAAAAGCTTAATATGTTAATAAGAATTCGTAAAGGTCTATTTAAATTGCAGAAATGTGATGAATTCAGTAATAAGTCAGAAAAGTCCCAAGAAAAAATATTTTCCTGGAAAAGTTATAGGTAATTTTGATTCTGTAACAATTTTCCATTCACGGTTATAAATAAAATCCAATTTTTACAGACATAATATTTTTTATTAGAACATTTTTTCATAAAACTAATATTCGAAAAAAAATTCAAAAATCCGCCAGATAAATTCCCCTTGCATTTTTGCTGAATTTCATAAGAAGAGAAAATCTAGATAATGGGGTCAATTCTTACAAAAATTTATTCTTTTCTTGTCCAACAATCTAAAAGTTGTTGTAAGAGTCTGACAGATCTTAAACATTTTAAATTGTTCTATCGTCGTTCTATAAAAGAAAAACAAAGAATTTTTGTTCCAGGAAATATTCAGAAATATCTTTAAAGGGCCCTGGAAAAGTAATTTTCTTTCAGAAACCTAAATAAAGCAAATAATCATACAAAACTGAGGAATTGTAAGAAAAAAGAAAAGATTTTTATTGGAATCCACCCCAATTTTTAGAATATTTAATTGATTTTTCGTATAAATTCTTTTATTTAAATTGTCTCTATGTTAGGAGCTAAGAAAAAATATATAACACCCCCTGTTGTCGTATATATTACACCCCTTGTGCACCCCTATTGCAAGCAATGTTTAACATCCAAAACACTTCCGATGCACGCGTTTTTTATCAGAATTGTTGGCATTTTATCACCAGTAGGGGTTGCATTGATCCAAATACCCTCGCTACATTCCTTTTTAGGGGATGATTATAATGTTCCAATTTTGATGGTTTATTTAGAATTTAACATTTGATTGCGAGTGATTTGATCGGCACGTGCTGTATTTCAACCACGAACGTATAAAATGGAATCTGACGCACTCATCGCACACTGTTTGACTAGTTGCTGATATACGGGCGACCACTGATAAATGGGATCAATAAACCATATGGATAGGGAATAAAGTCACACGTCTCGGTCTGCAATGTGAAATAAATGTCAGTTGCAGCCTCTGAGTGTGCCCGCTAATTAATCTCCTAAATCGTTTTGGGCACTAATCCGACGGGATAACAAAGCGCACACCGACAAACCCTATATAGGGGTAGATGGGTGGGTGTATGACTGTGAGAGCAAAGGAAAAATAAAAGGGAATGGTGGCTCGAAAAGAAGTGTCTTTTGTAGTCATTTTGGACGTGTGATCATCCACCTTTTGCGGAGATGGGAATTGTGAGATGAATGTCATCGCTGAAAGGGGCTATATGGGATGAAATTTAAATAATTCCCCCCAAGGGGCTATATATACCCAAGCCCAGTAGTGAGTGTGGTCCCTCTATGTGACTTTCTCTAAGCTGACAAAGGATTGAAATCCTAGTGCTTGTAGTTGGAAAGTTTTCAATGACCCCAGCATGGATAATGTGTTATGTGTAAACATAGATGGATACTATATATGAGAGGAGAGCAAAAAAAAGAGGAAGAAAAGTAAGAGATGAGGCAAAAGAGAGAAAAAGCTTTTCAGGACCTGTGGACCTTTTATTCATGTAAAACTTTTATCACAGTCGTTGACATTCTCACCCATTGTTATATATATTTTATATCTTGATAAATGGCCAAGTGAAATGGGCGAGGGTTTCACTCCGAAAGAACTTCTCAATGGCACTCTGGAGAGAGGACCAGTTGGGGGTGGGAATGGGAGGTGGATGAAGTTGTTGGGGGTCTGGAAAAAAAGTTTTGTGGCAACAATCACGGGAAATATTGAGAAAATATTTAAACTAAATATTTTATCCTTTTTTGCCAATCTCTTTGACATTCAATGACCCTTTTCAATGTAAGTCTGATTTTTCACCTGTTTTGTATGTATTTCTTATCAATTTCACCTGAATTTGATAAAACTTTAAGATTACAGACAGATAATCTATTTTGAGTACAACAACTGCTGATAATTCATAAATAAAGAAAACATTTTAGAGCAGTTAAATGAATATTTCAGTTATTAAAGAAATATTCTCTGAATGAAAATTGAAAGGAAATATCCTTTAAATTATCTCCTTTACACCATTATAATAAGATACGTTGTTTAAATGAAACTTGAGAGCATATTATGTCTTAAAATTTAGCCTCCACATTCTCAAGATTATACGGAAAACATTAGTTTCACATGAGAAACTCCATAAAGTGCGATCTCCATTTACCTTATCTCTTCATTACATGACTTTATATCGTCTCCTTGTTTGTTGCAAATGTACATACATATAATGAAGTCTGTGTGAACGAAGCACAAGAGTTGTAGTATGTTGAATTAAATTTAATATATCTCAAGAGAGGTGAGAATGATAGAGATGTGCCAGTATATGCAGAGAGAGCACCATATCGGAATACAAGAAATGAGATAATCGAGGTGTAATGCAAATCATGTAAATTTTATACAAACTATGTGAATCGCACCATAAATGAATAATTCCACACTTCTATGTGTGTTGGTGGGGGGGAGGGGGTGATATTCAATTAAAAGAGGTGACATCGTTGAGGCATCATACCCCCAACCCTCTGCATTCAATACCACTCCAAATTATGCTCAAATGACGAAGTTTTATTCTCAAGCACGAGGACTGTCGTGAAGGGCAAACTTTTCCATGAGGTTTCAAACGTTAAGGAATTAAATTAAATTCTTCCAACCCCCTTTTCTATATTCTGACAACTTACACTGTGTTTTAGTGTCAAGAAAATCTAACTATATATACCATACCTATTAAGAGAAGGAGGAACATTTTCCCGCATACGACACTTCTTTCCAACCCAAAGGAGAGTCGCTGAATTTGGCTGAATTAACAGGAAGAAGTCTAAGTGATGGCGCAGAGAGTCTCTGATTCGACCATTGATATTTCTGATTGCAGAAGAATGCTAAATGGGGGAAATTACCTCCCGAAGGAGAGGAATCCATGTCACACCAAGGAGGAGGTTGAAACTCCATTATTTCTCTCATTCTTAGCGTGGCATTCAAGAAACGCCAGAACAAAAGACTTTCACGTCAGGTGACAGTATGCCTAACAATTTGTGAAAGAATAGTAGTATATAGAAGAAAAGGTGGAGCAGAACACAAAAATATAGGTCAAAGAGGGTACAGGTGCTATTGTGCACTGAAAGGCATTAAAATAAAACGTTAAAGAAATATTTCTTTGAGAATGAATTGAAATAGTTTTCTCCTCTGTAACCTATTTAACGTAGTTCATGGCATAACCTCTTTTAAAAATTGAAAATTATTTATAAAAAAAAAATAGAGGAAAAACAAAGAATTTTCTTATGTCGAAATAATGAGTTAAATAATTCTTTCCGTTGCTCTGTAACATAAATGAGAACTCTTCATTAAATTACCCATTTATCTCATTCACGTGGACTCTGAATTAAATCCTAAATTGCTATGGAGACGCCTGGTACTTTCCACAACGCCTCCACATTGATTCAAAATTACCCAAAAAAAATACAAAGAAAACATGAAAATTTAAACCTTTACCAGCTCTACATCCCTCTAAAATGTCTTTTATTAATAATTTTATCACCAAAAATATGTTCAAAATCCATTTTCGAGATTCAATGAAAAGTTTTGCGGATGGTTGAGATATTATTAAAATAATAAGCATACTTATAAACATACCACTTCCGCATTGAAACTTTCAATGTTAATACGACAATGGGAAAGTTTCACACAGTAACTAAACAGCTTTCATCTCGGGAAAAGCTTTTGTTCAACTGTTCACGAAGTTTTTGAAAAAGTTTACATAGGATGTTCACCTTAGAAGAGATCCGTTTTGAGAATTACTCATCAAAAGTTTACTATAAATGTTATGTAGATATATAACAAAAACTTCCCGAGATGTTATTGAAACAAACAATTCTAGGATTTTAAGAAACTGACCATGTTTTTGGGAGAAAGCAGAAAATTTGTTTTTCATCTATTTTTGGAAGATTCATTTTCTGGGAAAAGGAAAATAAATAAATTGTCGATAAGAATGAAGAAAATCTTGTTTGTCTGAGGCGTTTCCTTGATTTTAGAAGAAGTTATAATTTTAACTTACCTCATCCTCACGAGATTTCTTCGCTAAAATTGTTGATGATATTTTTATCCAGTTTTGGTATAAGAATAGAAATAGAATTGACTTACACGTAGGAGAATATTTATGTGAACATGAAATGAAACACTCTACAATGGCAGGTAAAATTTGTAACAGTGCACGTTGGAAAAGTTTATCAGATACAAAATTGTCCTATGAATTTATTAAGGGGCGCGCACACGACTTTGCCATCCTTGAAGAATTCCAATTTTATTCAGCGCGACAAAATTATGTGAAATATTTTAAAGTTCACCAAAGTTTTCTACATAAATAAAATATACGACTGCAACACAAAATACTTTTCCTTCTTGGCCTCTTCGAGGAGTTTGGAAAACGAGCGCGAGCCCCTCACACCTTGGGGGCAAATGGGGATGAAAATATTGCTATAGCTGATTAAAAGTTTATGCATAGGAAGTGAATCCGATTAGCACAATTAACAGCTCACCGAGTGTTTTTAGCTTCCTTTCTTGGTATCGTAGGAATAGCCTATTAGGCAACAAATCACAAACCTGAGTGTAGCACCACCTACATTTTGCACAAGAACCCAACAAATGGAAGAATGCCAAATGAAGCCCACCGTATGCTTAACTATTAATATTCAATGCTACGGTGTTTTCTTGTCGGTATGGTAAGATATAAACCCATCCGGGGGGGCGAAAACAATGCTTAGGTACACAAAGACTTTCCTTTTGAGTGGGTGAAGCTTAAGGGGTATCTAAGTACACAGAATATAGGTACAAGAAGGAAGAGGAATATTTAAACTGATTTAGAAATTTTCGTTTTTCTTTAACGACTTATCTTAAAAATTAGTTGGTGTTCCACTTCGTGGCCAACACCAAGTATTTTATTTTTTACGATCTTTTACATTTTCTTACGTTTATTAAATCTTTATAGCCAATTTCTATACGTTTTTTTATTTAAATGAAAGAAGGAATAAATCGTTATGGATTGAAGACGTCTTTAACTTCCCCAGCGATTTATTTCCCAATTCATTATTTTTTTTAAGTATAATTAAGCTTCCTATTTAATTTTAGATAAGTTGTAAAAGCTTAAAAAAGGCTCCGAAAGAATCATAGATAGAAAATAATTTTTTTAAAACCAAAACAATTCTCTAAAACTAATTAATTTCACATATTCTTTGTAGTTTACATTGTCACTAATTCGTGGAATAAAATTTAATTAACAAATGATGGCATATTTATTAGATGTATCAAACTGAGAGTGATTTATGGAATAATTTTCGGGATTACACTAATATTTTATGAAACATACAATATAATTAGTTAATTAATAATTAATCAATTTAATTTATGAGATTTTTGGGCTATATACCCCCTAATCCATTGGCTTTCGTGGTGAAATTGAAATGAATAAAGCAATGTTAAATTAAATAAAGTTTTGTGAATTTGTTGGACAGACTTAAGAGACTTGCCAACCCCTTCTGAAGTGTGAGAAATCTAAGGAGAAGATGGGTAAAATTGTTGGGTTCCCTCTCGTGTTTGGTGAGGTAGTATAATTTTAAATTTGAAAAATATTATCTTGTTATTTGTTTGGGGAGGGCGAGTCATCAAAAATTTACCCCAACAACAATAAAAGAGAGAAAACTCCTACCAAAGTTACCAGCTAAAGCTCAAAAAGAAGAAAATTTAACATTGGGACTGAAAAATGAAGAAGAAAAAACTTCTCAAGAATTCACTCTGCCCAATGTGAGATGGCTTTTCGTTGTTGGTCCATGAAGCCTGGCGAATGGCGATGAACTGAGGGACATTCTTGTTATGCAATGAAAAAAGTATGTATGTATGGTATGTGCAATATAGGAAATACCATAGAACTTTACAGGGAAAACTGCATAAGAGAGTGAGATACTGCAAAAGTTGACAGAGAAAAATTTTCATGTGAAGAAATGCACACAATTTCGATGAAAGTTCCGGGACTTACATAATACAAAACTTACAATCCACCCCTAATGGGACTCTCGAGAGAATTTCACTCCATTCTATGTATTGTATTTAACTTTTCAACCTTTTTCCAAAGTGAAATTATTTTTCTTTTCCATTCTCTATCATCCAACTGTTTTGCATCAAAAGCTGGGAGTTTGTGAAAAATCTCTGACCACACTGGAGCTAAATTTGAATTTATGGAATTTCTCCATTTTGCTCCATTTTCTGTTTGTGGCATAAGAGTGAAAATTCAGTGGGGACAATGCGATGGTTTTAATGCGAAAATCAATGCTACATGCACATTTGCGATTTATCTAATATTTTGAATATAAATTAACGCATAATTGGGTCACAATGTTATGAATTTCATTTAGCGCTATACAATGAGATTTTGCGCCATTGTATGAAAACCCTCAATTATGTGTTAATGTTTGTTGGCCCCTTGGCTCTGCAGAGTATGCTCAGGACACGGAATTCACTCGATAGTTAATCCCTTTTCCATTATTAAGCTTTCCAAATTAAACAAAATTCATTGAAATTTTTATTATTTTCTTTAATATTGCGTTCACAGAAAAATTGCCTAAAATCGAATTTATATGAGATTATTAAAAAAAAAAGTATAAATCGTTAAATTATTTCAAAAATTTAAATTAATTCAAACTATCATTTTGCCTTTACCAATACATATTAAATTTATTTGGAATTAATTTCGACGATTAATTAATTTATAAAATCCATTTTGTGGACGACAATTTAAATTCCGTGGCATTCATGTATTAATAAATCTAAATTAATCTAATTTTATTTCTAAAACATGTCAATTTTATTGAGATAATTATGCAAATTTTGGAAAAACATAAAAGAGTTGCTAATTTTGGGTTTTGTCCCAACAACGGTCAAAAATATTTAATTTTTATTAGTTTAATATTAATAATTGATATATTTCATCAACATGCGGGAAAAAAAGAAAATATCCATAAAATTTATATACATGTACATATATGTACGTGAGAAATATTAAACGATACATGCTGTATTGCCAAAATAAACGTCTAGCCAATTATTTTACAAATGGAATAACCGGCGAAACATTTATAGCTTAACAATAAATTCCCTTATTTTCTCTCTCTCTCTCTCACTTTACTCACCCCCTTTTGCCATTTGGAGCTTTTAATCTCCGGCAATGTGGAAATTCTCGGGGGCTGGAGCTCATTTAGTGGGGGATTCTGTGTTGAGTGCCAAACCACGTGGAGAATATACCCAACTACATGTACGGGATAATTTGTCAGAACTGAGATTTCTTCTACGATTAATGTGAATACCTCCGAAAGCACTTTATGCATTGTGTTGTTCTACCCCCCCAATGAAACAGAAAAATTTACCCTCTCTTCATGCTACCTACCTACCTATTGTCTGGGGATACATAACATTGGTACACTCTTTCAGTGTACGAAATTGGGTTTATTTGACCTTGTTTGGAGCTTCTGAGCTATGCTGTGAGTGTAAAATGAATTAAATGTAATTAAGCTCATTGAAATTTAAGTATAAAATTAACTAGGTATAAAACAAATCAAGAAAATTTCATAAATTCATCAATATCTTAAAATGATTAATTTCAATGCTTTTATCAATTTAAGCTGCTTAATCCTTGATTTAATCCTCATAGCTCTCACGTATAAATTCCATAAATTCCCACAAATCCAATTTCCAGCTGTAGGTATTGAATTGAATTGGGAATAATTAATTTTATGATGTCTATTCTCACAAATCAATTTGTTTTTCTCATATTATTGATTTCAGATCAGTCTAATTCCAACATAATTGAGCTATTTAACCCTTTAAGGTCCGCGCCTAAACTGCTGGGCCGATTTTGGAAATTTTGCTGTTTTTCAACTCATTGGGCGTAATTATACAGATTTTAGTCGAAAAAAAATTTTTCCATATTACGGATTTTCCGGAAAAGCTTTGGGTCAGCATATGACCCAATGGACCGCAAGGGATACAAAACACGGATTTTTGATATTCACAATTAAGAAGCACTCTGTGTCCGTGGCCGGTAATGTTACCCCCAAGACGCCTCGGAAGCACCCTGGGATGAACTACAATGAGATTCAGACCGACCAGAAGTAGTTTGGTCAGGACTTTCAGTGTCATCCCAGGTAAAGGTTCCTCTAATCACACACCTTGCCACGGTTTTGTGGTTAATTTACCACTTATTTACCACATATTTGAACAAAACTGAACAGAATAGTAAAGGAGGATATCCAATCCTCCATCAGAGCACATCTCAGCCAGAGATTCTGGCCAGGAAATCGCTCAAATCACCGAAATTCGTGGCTCATCCAGCCACTTCTCCACACTATAAACACGCACCTTGTCACGGTTTTGCGTTAAATTTATCACTTATTTACCACAAAATTGCATTAAACTTAACACAACACTAAAGGAGGATACCCATCCCTCCATCAGAACACATCCTGGTCAGAGATTCTGGCCAGGAAATCACTCAAATCACTGAAAATCATGGCTCATCTAGCCACTTCACCGCACTGTTTATGTATGGGAAATGAGTTGTCAAAAATTCCGCGTTTTGTATCCCTTCCCGTCCATTGGGTCATATGCTGACCCAAAAAGTTTGGAAAAGCTTTTTGGAAAATTGGTTCAACTTTCAAGGTTCTCATAAAGCAATTTTTTCTTGTTATTTAGTCTATTTATAAGATTCAAGTCGATTTAGACTATCGGAAAATTATAAAATAGAAAAAAAGACTGATTTTCAAAGTGATGAAAATCGACCAATTTTTCCCAAGTTTGGTGCAAAAAATCGACTATAAAGGAATTTATTGGACGAATCAAAAAAATATGTCTTGAAAGGTTGATCCTTTAGCTTTATACTGGCGAAGAAAGCATCCAAAAATATTAACTAGAAGTATCTCTAAAAAATCATTTTCGTTTTGGGTCAGGGTATGACCCAAAAAACGTTAAAGGGTTAAGGAGCCTCAAATTCAATTCAAACTTCCTTCAATTACAAGTCTATATATTTTTACATGATGTATTAGGGGAAAGTTGGGGAAATTTCGGAAAATAATTTTCCATATTTTCTTTTTGAACCGATTTTTTTAGATTTACTTAAAAATATCTGATTTTGCGGGTAAAAATTACAGAAATATTCAACGAATGATCAAAAATCGATTAAAAAAAAAGAAGAAAAAAAAGTTGAAAGAAAGCTGAGCAGAATGTTTTCCCCGGCTTACCCTATATATAAAGTCAATATTTGGGTGTTTGTCAATCACCTCTAATATAATCACAATGTCAAAGCTGAAAGGAAGCTTAATTACCAACTTTCACCTAATTTAATTGATCGCCATGTAACCACACTCATTGGGTAGGAGTTGCAAATTTTTCGCGTCACTTCTCGTTAGCATGCAGGAGAGCGTCACGTGCAATAATTGGATGGGCATTAACTACTTAATAACCTCTTTAATCTCCACTTTGCACTCAACGATTTAGGGTACCCTGCCTGCACACACATCCAGCCTGAAAATGGTGATGTGCAGAGCAGAGAGGAGATGCATTGCCAGGCGAAATTGGTGAAGTTGTCCGTGATGCTGAAGCTCGTACACGGAAATTAATCCGCAAGAGAGATTGATGAGTATTAATGAGTGTTACTATGGCGAAGACTTCATCAGGTGACATTCCCATGGGTTAGGCGCGGGGTGGTGGGTGTTTTGCATCGTCAGGGAATGAGATGTTCAGCATGAGAGAGTCGTGGTGTGTGAAAGAGTACATAATGACCGCATCTTCGTAATAGTCGTACTAATCGCTTACTTCCAGAGTAAAAGATAAATTTATGTCATTACGTAAATTAGATGCGGTTTTGTCGGGGACTATTGCACGTTGCTGAAGACTTTGCCTATACATGTAGCTATAGTATATGGTTGGACTATCGATCTATGCGCTTCCACAATCTCTGCAGACAGAGGCACAAGCGTGCGAGTTCCATGGCGGGAGGAAGGCATAAATCAGATATACGATTTGTACTCACAGTGGGCGCCCACAGAGTGGACGGGCTTGTTAAAATCATGATCCAGTGCGGTTATCCGGAACGCGTGGGTGGCACCTCGACTCTCATCAATTTATCCAATATATTTTCTCTGATCGAACCTACAAGAGCACAGCCACAGAGCATCAGCCGCAACGGTCATGTGGTGTGAATGTAAATCGCGAGATATGTTCCATTTTAATGCTTCCCCAAAATGCTTAATAATCCCCACGCATCGGAGAAATTTTCAAGCGAAAATGCAAATTGAGCCAATTTGCACCTACAAACCCCCCTCAACCTCCCCCAAGCTCATTTTGTGAGCTTTTTTATTATTATGCACTTATATCCTTTCCCAAAATGAAAATGTAATAACACTGTTGAGGGATATATTATGCAGAAATTTTCGAGCATGCATGCTGAATAGAGTTTCCGCGTCATTTCACATATGGTGCACCCGAATTAAATAAGCCCAATGGAGTAGAATAAATCCCATTCGACGTGACTATGAATTGAGCAATTTTCAAGTAAAACATGCACCATGATTCTCAGCCGATGTAGTACAATGAACTACCACAAGATATGATCTACATAATAGGGGTTGAAGCCACCCGCTTAAATTGTTCTCTCCAACACAATGCGAGCTTTTCATTTTTTTTTTATTTTAATTTGCTTTCAACATAATAAAGTATATCAGGTTCCGTCTATTGTTTGCTACTCTTCTCTCGAAACAATGTGATGTACATCATAATGCGTAGGCCTAAACTTATATGGAAAATGATGGTGGAACATAAACTCTAAAGCCACTAAACTATGCTTAAGTTGCTAATGAAAATGATTCATATAATGACGTAATTATGGGAGTAAAATTGACGTTAATTTTCACGAAAAACTACCCTTGAATTTGTTGGAATTTTCAGCATTAAATCACGAATAAAGGGCATTAAATGAAATCTTTTTTTAAATTATTTAAGTTATATTAAGGTAGTTCATGAATAATTTTTGATCAATTAATTTTAGAATTTATATATCTTTCTTTTAGAAGAATTTTCCAATTAAAGATTTTCATTGATTGAAGAAAGAGTTTTTCTGGGAGAGGTTGAAAAATGAAAATAAATATTCTTCTGACAGAATAAAAAAAGAATTTTCTATAAGAATCCAGATTAGAATATTAGAATAGAACAATAAAGAAAATTTAAAAAAATTACCAAAAAAATTAATATATTAACAAAATAATATTCTTTGCTGTTGGAATAGTAAAAACTTACGGCTAGAGCAGAAGAATTCGGAAAATTACAGTATTAGATGACAGAATAGAAGAATTGACAAACAGAATATAATTCTTTACTGACAAAATAGGATAGTTATCTAACAAAACCAAATTCCTTGCTGATAGAATAAAAGAATTGGTTAACAGAGTTAAATTCTTTGCTGGCACAATAGAAGAATTATCTAACAAAATTAAATTCCTTGCTGACAGAATAAAAGAATTTAATAACAGAATAAAATTCTACAGAAAAAGAATAAATTAATTCAGACCTAATATTAAATTCTATTCAACTCCCAAAAAATCTCTGAAATTCCAAGATTTTGTACTTAAATTTTAACAATTTCAAGGATTTCTTGGTCGCAGAATTCGACTCATTAATACAATTTCTATTTAAATCTCCTAAAATTACCAAAAAGAATCATCCCCTAAATAAACTCCGCTAATAAATCAAATGGGTTTGAATGAATCGAATAAATGCTACTTATAATATATTTTCTCCTGAAAAAGTTTCGCCTTTCTGATGAAGAAGATTGCAAAAGCTCCCCTCCCATTAAGTGCAAGATAAAACCTCTGAATGTTCCTAATTTAGTCATATATAGAAAACTAAAGAGAGAGCGTTTCGATTTTCTTCTTGGACGACGTCACCAGCCAAAGAAAGCTTTGTGCCCAGAAGTGCCCATTACACCCCCACCATGAGAGATTGCTTTCTTTTCGATTCTTCTATAGCAAAGTTCCCAAAAATAGTCTTTAGCAATCGTACCGAAATGTTGTATAAATATATGAGAGCCTTTCGTGCTTCTTGGACGTGTTTATTAGCTGATTACTTGATTGCGTGCACCGTCCGGTGAGATATTCTTTATCATTCGAAAGAACTGTGCTAACGTGGTACACCCCTTTCCATGTATGAGCTGCTTTTTTTTCTCAATCAAAATCCTCCCCGACCCTTCGTTTGGGCAGCACGGAATGTGGTTCGCGAGAGAAAATTGATTTTTCTCTTCAGGTCAACATAATCCTTAAAAAAAGGGTTGTCCTGCGCCCACAATATTTTTAGAAGTCGCCTTATACCATTCAACCTGACCCATCATCGTTGCTAATTGAAGTTTGAAATACAAGGATCTGCACACTTTTTTTCACCCCATATCCTCCATCCGCAGCACACAGGTGGATGAAAGTGGTGAATGATGAGACAATTTTTGTGTGTGTGTGTGAGTTCTCCATCCCAAAAAGGGTCACTACCGCCGCTGCTTGCTTTTGAGAAAGCACCAACGCTGAAGCTCTTCCGTGTACAGGAATTCGGAGGAAATAATTGGGGATTCGCATGCGTCACGTAGGCGGAAGAGCTGTACCCGCAAAAAAAAATGAGTCACATACCATTTCCTCCGGACCATAGGTTTTCATGATCATAAAAAAAAATCCATACACACATCCCACCGACCGCGGAGAATTTGAAATTATTATTCTGTGTGGGGAAAAATGTGAGTTGGTTTGCCGCATCATCATCGTCATTTTCATCCTGAAACATTGTCATGCGAAGGGCACCCCACACGGACGTTGGAGGTTGTAAAAGCAAGTGCTCCACACTGCAGAAGGACTTTTCTCGCCCCAAAAGGGTTGTTGCATGACGAAGAAGAAATTTTTGGATTAAAAAAATCCCAAATTTATCCCTTCTTATCCTTATCCAATAGAAATAATTTAAAAATGTTATAAATCATTTTAAAAGGTCTTCTTCAGACTTCATCATTAAATAAATATTCTCAAAATTTATGAATTTTCACCTTTCAGATTTTTTTTTTTAATTTTGTTTTCCTTCTAAGAAAATCACAAAATTCACATAAATAAATAATTTTGAGTCTTTATTACATTGTAAGGAGCTACCTAGACCGTTCTATTGCTTCAAAGTTAAATTGAAAGTCACTCCCTGTTGCCTCCTAAACTGTCCTTTCTCTGGTTTTTCTTGACTGGGTGTGTGTGTGTGTTCCCTTTGATGAGATCGAAGAGAAAAAGGTCCTGAATGTGGGTGAAATTAGATGTAAGACATCCTTGGGAAGTTTATTCTAAAAAGCCCATCCTAAATTTAGGACTCACTCATGCATAATTCACAATGTACTAACAAATATTTTATTACTCAACCACCCACATCTCGTGGTGTCGCCCCGTGCACACCACTCTACGTATGCGGGAAAAGACATGGAAGTGTGGTTGATTCAACAATCCTTTGAGGTAGAATTCTAACGTTAAAAGGAGATGATGCGGGGGGAGGAGTGGAAGGAAATGGCTGAGAAAATATACTCCGTACTCCACATTTTTTTTCCTTTCAGCCCCCCCCCCCCCACCAATGGTTGTCTTGCGAAATATGGCAAAGGCAAAATGCTCAAATTGGTGAAGTTTGAGCAGAGAAGACACATGGATATTCCACCCTCCTATATACGTAAAGGTTTGGGAAAAAAATAAATAGGGAAAATAAATTCCCCCCGGCCACCATTTCCCACCCCCTTCCTCTCCTTGATTCCCGAAGACATTGGCGAAGAAAGAGTACAAACAGTTAACAAACAGTCTTCAGTGCTACATGGAGAGATTCATATATTTTCCTAAAGAGACTCGTAACATTTCCATATTCCACTCCACCCACATCTTGCAGGAGGCTCTTCACTCTGTGTATATGCTCTGAATGGGTACAGGGGTGAAGTTGTTGTATATCTCATGGTGATCTTGAGGCAAGAAGTCGAGGTGGGGGTCCGCAATGATGGAGCTTGTGGGGTGGACAGGATACAAACAGCTGAATTATACAGAACGACCTCTTCTGCCACCCACGAGTCTCAGTGCCCATCTCGAAATCTCTCCTACATGCTACTGCAATCATTGGTCAACATGACACTCAACATTAAATGGGATATACTTCTGTGGGACTAACTGTGTTGGGGTATTTGTGGGTTATTCATTTTATCCCATAAAATGTCTTAATGTTTTATGATAATTTGGAAAATGAAAAAAAAAAATAATGAATTTTGTAAGAATGCAGGAAAAAGGGTTTGATTCTGTCTGAAATCTTTTATTTTCTTATAATTTCAAAGTTGTTTTTTTTAAATATTTTGACAGTTAACTAACAGTTAACGCAATTCATTTTTTTAAGATTTAAGAAAATATTTTTACCTTAAAATATAGAGCAAGCATTTTCTACTACACCCCATCAATTCAAATTACTTTTAATTGCAAAAAATGTACTGCACAGAATTCGATTAAAATTTATGGGAAATGTCTTCAGTGGAGAAAAAAAATTAAAGAAAAATTGACTTTCTTCTTTTGAGTTATGAAGAAAAATTGAACAAAAAATTCCCAATGAAAAAGATTTAAAACATTGTGACTAATTGAAAATTATTTTGTGACTAAAAAATTGCCATTTTAACGGATAAAACATTTATTTCGACAACATTGATTGAAATAGATAAAACGTAGATAGAAATTATCAATTAATTTTTATTGAAATTGAATGAAATATATTGTACAACAATAATGAACGTAATTTGATATTTTATTTATGAATAAAATAAAATAAAAAAACATTTGAGATTAATATCAAAAACAATTACATTTATGTAGTATGAGCAATGTGACCAATAGGGCTGGGGGGTGAATCTACACTGTAATTCATTTTTTTAGTAAACTGCTACTAAAGTCTGTAGTAATAAAACATTTACTAAAATTTTTAGTAATTATAACAGAAAATTTTAGTTATGTTGCCTAGAATCACTAAAGTCTTATGTTATCTTTACTAAAATTTTATTTAGCTGTGAATTTTTCAGTGAAGATAACTAAAATTTTTAGTTTTATTGCTCTTTTACTAAAGTTTAGTAGGCAATTTAGTCAAATTCTTTACTAAAGTTTCCAGTTAACACATAATTACTAAAATTCTTTAGTTATGTTAACTAGAATTTTAGAATTAATGACTACAATTATTTTTTCTTCTTTTACTAAAGTTTAGCCATGCCAATCAATAATTTAGTTGATATCACTAAATTGACAAATTTTGATAACAATTAATTTTTTAGCAAAAAATTACATTTTTTTTCCTCTTTATCTATTTATAATAATTATTTCTGATCAAGTTAATTTGCGAAAATATTATAGCAACGCAATGTCTTTTATATATTATCTTTGTTCGAATGCAAGATGTTTCAGCTCAAACTATTTTTATTGTTTTACTGGGGTGCCGAGGTCCCGAAAAAAATGCATGCAGAAGATTTGTGTGAAGAACGCATACAACACATATACCGGAGGCTTCATTTTTTCTCACCCTTTCCTACCCACACACAAATTTTTCTCCTCAGCACCCTCTTAAGTATTTCACAATATTCAGTTCTTTGTGGAATTTTCCATCGAAAGTACACAAAATATTTTGTCTTCAATCAATGAGATATGTGAAAAGTAAAATTAATCCATTCCTATAGTAGTTTTGAGAGTGAAAATTGTGGAAAATCCGGTTGTTAAAAAAAGGATAAACATGACAAGGTATTGTATAATTTATATAATCAAGAATTCTCTATGTTACGAATTGATTTACAACAAATAAAATTACCAACTTTAAATTCAACCAACTAATTATATGATTGTTCTACCTTGCAGTAAATCAGACTACATACAATAAATAGGAGGGATACATGGATCTTATTTTCATCGAAGCCATCCTGTCTGTACTTTGATAGTCTTCTGATTCCCATTAATAATTGAAACAGAATAAAGGAAATCCAATAGCGAAAATCAAAATTTAAAGATAGGTAAGTACTTATGTACATTTGTCATGAAATTGATTAGATCCAAAAACTTATCAATTTATAATATCCAAAATATTAATTCTTGTTCTAATTTAACAGATTTCACCGAATGAGCATATCATGCGCTGTCAACCCGTAATCAAATTGTAGAAATTTCGATTGAAAAAAGAGGATAAACATGAAAAGGTACTGTATTTTTTGTATGATTTACTTCCATTTATTTTATCAAATTATTTGCAATAAATCTGTTTAAAATTATCAACCTTTATTAAAAATTAATTCTGTGATTTTACTACCTTCCAGTAAATCAGTCTACAATAAACAAAAGGAAAATTGATCTAATTCTCAACGAAGCCCTTCTATCAGTACCTGGATAAAGTCTGCTGATCGCAAATATTGATTAATATAGAATAGAGGAAATCAATTCGCGAGAAATGAAGTTTAAAGGTAAATATATTTTTCATAAAATATACTACGTGTTAAAAATTTATTACATCAGACAATTCAGAAAATTAATTATAATGTAACTTATTTAACAGATTTCATCAACTGACATAAGAAGCAGAACTTTCTCGATTCCATGAAGAGGGGAACTTTGGAAAAAAATGATGCTGAATGTTGTGAACACTTACATAAAATTACCCAACTCCACCGGACACATTGGCCTTTTTTCAACAAAACGGGGTATAAAAGACATCCAATTTTTAAAAATTGTGTTATGTAATTAAAAGTTATGATTGATGTACCTAGTTTAAATGACTATATTTTTTTTAACAAAATGTCTTTTAAATGTAAATTAAAATTTAAGTATACCTGCCTATGTAATTATTATGAATATTGTATAAAATGTACTATGAATTTAAGTAAAATAAAAAAAAAAAGATTTTTTTTATCAAAATCCAATTTTTAAATATTTTAGTAAAAAAAAACTAGATGTCCAGTTGGCATGGCTAAATTTTAGTAATCCAAGAATTTATAATTGATAGTTATCTCCACTCAAACCTCTGCTGGCATTCCTAAACTTTAGTAGTATACAGACGTAAAACATTTTAATAATCATAACTAAATATTCTGTTGAGAGAACTAAAATTTTTCATTTTGAGCAACTACTAAAATTTTAGTAAAAATTTCTTTACTAAAATTCTCTACTAAAGTCCAGTCAGTGCCAGTTTTAGTAATGATAACTAAAATCTGAATTACAGTGTAAATAAACATCCGGTCCTGTCGCAACTAAAGCATAGCGTGTGTCAGTCCATGATTTTTTGATGATGACTAATTACATTTCATTAAAATGTTTATTCATCATGAACACGATGGTATAATTTTTCCAGTCGATAAATATGGGGGTTGTTATTTGAACGAACACAGAGATTTATTGTTCATTACAGATGCATATACATATAGTTTCCAATTTCCATTCAGTGTTACTAATTTAATTTTTTTTACCTTTAAATTTTGTCCATTTGTTCGCTGCTTTTTTGTTCGTTCATTGGATAAAAAATCACACATTTTTTATTCCAAAGTAGAATTTCAATTTTTATCCATTGGAATAGAAATGGAACCTCAGGGGATTCCATACGTGGGGAGGGGGTAGAAGGGAGAAAATTAAATTCTAGCAAATATGTTCCAGCAAGTGCTACACTAATTCATTATTGTTCGACGTGATGAACAAGTGAAGTTCTCGCTTCATGTAAAGCTTTTGCTAATACGATAGTGAGAACATTTTAATGTGATTTACTTTCTCGTTTGCCTGCAGTGAAGGTAATTATTCGTATAATTTTTGCTAAGCCTTCCAAGCGTTTTCTATAGAGGCAGCTTTTTTTTCTACCCAGCACAGCTGGAGTGTATTCCCAACTCGAGTATTTGCCTTTTCATCCTTTTTAGTGCTTGATTTAATAGGGAAATATTTGTCATAGTTACTAGAGAGCAATTACCACTGTTCCCCATGATGAACAGGATGTCTATTGATGTATGTTTTATGCATGAAATACCTACATTATTTATTTAAAAAAGAGAGAGAAAAATAGAGAAAAGTGGGGCAACTTGTTACATGGGGAAAATATCATACCTTTTCTGTACTTAAGGTCAGAAATTGGTGATCCTCATTAAATTACAACAGTAATTAGCCTTTGGGTAGGTACCTAATTAACTTAGGACTCTTTAATCTATTGCTAAAGATCACCTGATACGGAAGAACCTAAATAATCTGAAACCTATCTGGTTTGAATAAAATTTTTTGACCAAAAATTTTGACAAAAAACTGACTTCAAAAAATGTCTGAATTTGCCTAAATTTTTGCATAATTTTATTAAATCTTACATCAAATATTTAAAATATTTATAATTAGTAGTAATAAATAATTCATTAAGTTATTTTCACTTATTTATTAAAGCAAATCAAAGAATTTCCATACTATACCCAAAGCCCCACGAATCCCCCAAATCTTTCGAGTCCTTCAAATATTTAAAATAAAATTCTTTCAGTTTATTACTTTCGTAAAAAATCAAAAACAAATTTAATTTGTTTAAAAAATTATCCTTTTCTAAATTTAAAATTTATTTATTATGTAAAAAATTTCCTTTTATTTTTTTTAATAATAATTAATTGCATTAGAATCTACAAAAATTCAGAGAATACAAAGAAAACATCTATTTCCAAAAATCCCATAAATTCTTTCCAAAAATTTGCAGCATTATTTGTGAATTGAGCGTATCCGATAAATCTTTTCTCAAACGCAATAAATTACTGAAAACTATTTTGCCATTCTCTTATGTTTAAGCTGTTTGAGAAATAGCATAAATCAGATAAATCCCGTAAACTTCTGCTAAACAGTGATAAACATCTTCATCTATCAAAAATCCAATTTTCTCATAAATAATCTTTATTTTCCAACTTTTCTTGAAATTCCTTTCAAAAGGAATATAATTTAAAGCAAGAGAATTTAAATTTAAATTAAAGGATGAATTTAATTAAATTAATTTTCTAATTATTTCCAGATTAAACACATCAACGCATTGCTGTAGAGCACAAGAATTTAACGTGGTGGCAATAGAAGCATCTCAAGCACCATACTTCACAAAAAGACAAATCCATCCTCCGGACACGCTCGAGGTATTAAATGACAATCACTTAACACCTTCTGCGCTTCCGACCAGACAAATGCGAAAGATGCCCGAGAGCGTCACCGGCCGGAAGGCGCCAATATCTCGCCATTGGGTACTCGTTGTCGTGTCCATGCTGATGGTGCTGAGCAGCCCTGGGGTGCACGGTGAGGTGGACTGGGGTCAAACGTGTGGCACATGCAGCTGCAAATGGGTATCGGGCAAGAAGACAGCCGACTGCCGGAATGCATCACTGAGTAGTGTGCCAACGGAGTTGAGTAGTGAGCTTCAGGTGTTGGATTTGTCCCAGAATAACATCCCGGAGATTCGACGGGAGGAATTTAGTGATGCCAATCTGCAGAATGTGCATAAGCTCTTTATGCGCAACTGTACGCTGCAGGATGTACACAGGGACGCCCTCAAGGGGCTACTAATACTCATTGAGTTGGATTTGTCCAACAATCTCATACGCACCCTACCTGTGGGTGTCTTCGGTGGCCTCATTAAATTGCGCACAGTTATTCTCAATAATAACCAAATTGAGGTGCTCGAAGATAGATTATTTGAAAATCTTAAATTCCTCTATCGAATTGAACTGAAGAACAATCATTTGAGAACAATAGGGCTCAATACCTTTGTCGATGTGCCCGTCCTCCTGCAAATCTACCTGGACTCCAATAAGCTCAGCATACTGAAGAAGGAGTCCTTTGAAGGCTTGGAAAAGCTCGCCAGCTTGTCGATCCTGCAGAATCCGTGGAATTGCTCGTGTGAACTGCAGCATTTTCGGGATTTCATCATAAGTCGAAATCTCTATACAAACCCCACAACGTGCCATGATCCGCCACATTTGCGCGGGAAGGCATGGTCAGATGTACCATCGGAGAATTTTGCCTGTCGCCCAAGGATCGTAATGCCACGAGCGGGAGCATCCCTCGATGCAGGTGGGGACAATGTAACACTAACGTGTAGGATAAAGGGATCACCGAAGCCTGATATTTCGTGGATCTTCAATAAGAAACCCCTCAATAGCTACGACACCCGGATACATGTCCGGAATTCGCTGGAACCAAGCCGACGCGACGGCCTGGACAGTTACACGTCAGACTTGACAATTGTGGGTGTTCGAACGAGTGATAAAGGAACGTACACGTGTGTGGCTGCTAATCGCGGTGGTAAGGATGAAGCGAACATCGTCCTTGCCGTTCCAGCAAATTCCTTTGGTGGCTCTGGCTCAGCGTCAGGGCAATTCCCAAAACTCCTTCTTGTTGTCTGCCTTATTACCATCGGTTTCCTCCTACTTCTGCTCATTGTGGTGTTCCTCTTTTGTTGCTACTGTCGTCGCGTGAAGAAGTACAACAAAAATGGGTCCATCAGTGAAAATGGCCTAGTTGTGTCGAAAATTGATAAATCCCAAAATGAATCAATGCTCGAGGGTGGATCAGTGATTATGGAGATGCAGAAGAGTCTCCTGACTGAGGTGAATCCCGTGGAGAAGCCACCACGGCGATCGGACGTGGAGTCAAATGGTGCAATTGATACGGACGACGGGCATGAAGTCAAGAAGACTCTCCTCGATGAGACGGCTTTTGGTAAGTGGACGTTCTTTGCTGCACTCCAAAGCTTTCCCTGCAATTTTCTCTTATATATGCATGTATTATACATAGCTGAATTTCTCCCTGCTCTCAATGCATGCAACATAAGACTTTTTAATTAATTTTTAATTCTCTGCCACACTGCATAATGCTTTTCAAATAAGATATAAATTACATCACTTTTCTCAGCTTATTTCGCTGGACATTATCTCCTTAATCAGGAGAAAAGACAAAAAGGATTCTTAAATATTTATTTTATTTATTGTTTTAAAAATTTGTCCAAAGCTCTGATTAAACTCCAAAGAGAAGAGCTTTCGGGAGCTTTTTTCTTGGAAACAAATTATAATAAATATTGCAAGCGCAATGCAAGGAAATTCTGCAAGAAAATTTATTCTCTTCTAAATCCTCATCATCACGGAAATAGAATTAAATAAAAAAAATCTTTTTATCGATTTTTTTCAATTAAGTCACAACTATTTGAACAAAAATTTATTAATTATTTTAATTAAATTTCAACAAAATTGCAATCAAAAAAATTAATTTTTTGGGAAATTGGAGAATTTTTGCAATTCCCATTTAATTATAATTTGATATTTTGAAAAATTGAAATTACCTTATTTGTTTAATTAATTTTGCTTAGGGAGAATGGGGTAAATTGATGCAATAACAAGGCGAATTATGAATATCACAATTTGGGATAATTTTTAATTTAATAATATTAACGGAAATTAAATAAAAAATTAGGAGCAAAAATTCTGATTGAATATTTGAAATTTGAGTTAAAAACTCTGTTCAAAATTTATTGTTGAATTTTTTTTAAATATTTTTTTTTGAATATCTAAAAATTGCTTAAAATTCTTTTTTTTTAATCCTTTAAATTAGAACAGAATAAAATAGTTCTAGCAGAATAGAATAACAGAGAAAATAATTTAGTCAGTAAATTACCCTTAACTGTCAGTTATAAAAAAAAATTAATATTTTTTAATATGTAAAATGGGGGAAATTTGATTCGTTCTCGTGTTTAGGTAGCTCTAATTGGTAAAATATTTCGGATAAACTAACAAAGTAAAAACTAATGACTTCTAATTTTAAGAAAATACTTCCTTTTTTATTAAATAAAATTCTCTTTATCTAATTCTCTTAAAAAAATTATTTTGAATAATTTAACCCAATCCTTGGGGTAATTTGGATCACGTCTTTTATTTGCTAGTTCTTTTTAATCAAATGCTTAAAAATATAATGCAAGCTTTTCAGACTTAATAAATATTGTTCTCTTTCAGTAATCCGATTTCCCAATTTTCCAGTAATTTTCCGTTAAAACAAATTTTAAAATTCTTTAACTTTTAAATATATTCTCTGCTTGTTTGTTTGATTGTGGCTTCTCCCTGCTCGATTCCTGCCTTGCGCCTATTTCGATGTTATCAGTGGAAATTAACCATTGCCCTAAACACAATCTCTCTGTAGGCAGTCATGACGATGAAACACAATCTGTTGCACTGTCCGACACAACGCCACGCTCTCGGCAAACTTTTGTAGATGATGGCTACGGTACGAATTTGCCACCGGACCTGCTGGCCTTCCCGGCACATTTCTCGCAGTCGCCGTCATTGCAGACGTCCGTGACCAATATGCAGGACCATCGGCTGTATGGTAAGTCACCGCTGTCGAGTCCGGTGTACCAGCCGACGAACCCAAGTGCCGGCGTCTACGCCACTGGCTTCCGTACGTTGCAGCATCCGGCAAAGGGTGCCGCCAAGGTGGCCAATCACCGTGCCCAATCACCCTTTACGCCGGCACCACTGCTGTACCAGCCTGTGGTCATGAAGCAAGGCTACGTGACCATCCCACGGAAACCCCGAACGCCAAGTTGGAGTGCAGCCTCGACGCCTACAACAGCCACAACGGCGGAATTTCCCGCCACAACACCGGCAGACGAGTACACAGAGCCTGTGTACGACAACCTAGGACTACGAACAACAGCAGCGGGCAATTCGGTGCTCAATCTCAATAAATTGGGTACTGGAAAAGGAGCTCAGAAGTACACAATGAAGGACAGGCCATTGCCGGCAACACCCTCTGCCACGTTGGGACAGTACGAACCCCTAGGACCCGCCCCTGAGGCTGACACCCCCTATGGCGCCAAGACAAAACCCACGAAGATTCCACCCAGGCCCCCACCAAAACCGCCCAAGAAGAAGCTCTCCGTAACCAGCGTCGGTAGCACCAGCCAGTTGTTCGAGGACGAAGGTGAGGATGGAACGGAAGTTTAGTGGTGGGAGTTAAAACGGCTCCTTGTGCCGTTGCTTGGCGCCTAAACGCTTCACGGCGTCCAAACACAAAAACAGTGTGATTTAAACAAAATGAAAAAAAAACTATCTCCTATAAAACATAGTGCATGAAAGGGGAAAAATGAGCATAATTTATGTAATGTGAGAACGCGAGTGCCAACCTAAAAAAAAAACAATTTGTTTTTTTAAATAATAAAAAAGGAAATTAAAAAAAAAATACTGGAAAAATTTCCCAAACTTCGAGGAGGGAGAGAAAATATAAATTTTGCATTTGCGTGCAAAATTGTGTATACAAGTACCTATATATTTTAGCCCGGAATACACAAAATTGACCAACGACAATGATTTATTATTTTGACGACTAAAAATGCTGAAAAAAAAATTACAGAGCCACATACAAGTGATTGTTGGGCATGGTTTTATTAACTGAACCATGAGATATGAAATATGAATTGAATTTCAAAATATTTATTGAAGAGAATGGAAAGTTTAAAAAAAAATGAAGATAATGTGTAAAATCGAGTGCCTTTCATCGTTCTCCAAAAATGTTAAAGCTGAAAAGTGAGTGAGTGTAGTAGCGAAGATGTTTTAAAAAAAAAGTGCAGGTTAACCCGCCGAGAACAAAAGAAAACTTCCTTTCTCAACCCTAAATGCCCTTAACTTTATTTCTTACCCCTATTCAGATTAAAGGCTTAACCCTTGAATTGTTAAATTGGTTAGACAACTTTTACGTCTTTACTCAACTTTTCATTTGAGTTCCCTAAATCCAAAACCTAATGCTAAAGGTAGGCAAAATTACGGGGTTAGCACCTATCCCCTCTTTATATTCCATTACCTATCATCGTGTAATTTTTATTTAAAAACGAAAATCGTGCAGATTTGCTCAAGCACAAGAATTTCCTCAACAATTTGAAATTCTCAAAAGAACGACTCTTCTAACACTTTGTTTTAAAAGTGTTTTCCTAATTTTAAGAAAAAAAAAACTTTAGCATCTACAAAATTTAGTATAAAGGCGCGTGGAAATTCCATTCATTTGATGTGAAAACTGTTTCGAGACTGATTTGACACTTCTTTTGGTATTAAAAAAAAATACGTACACAAATTTTTTAAATATAAATCAACATTTTTTTGGTTGTTTTCGTGCATTTGTGTTGCTGTGAATTTTTATTTGAAGCTCAAAAAATTATTTAGTCAAAATTTAAACGAATCAGTTAAGCTAATTGAACTCATAAGAAGTAATTTTATCGGTTACGTTAACATACAGTCTTAGTTTTTGAAGTTTTTTAACATCTTGTATCAAAAGTTTGACAAAATAGTGGATTTATTTTGTAATAACTGCAGCTTTTTCAAAAACTAAATAAACAAACGCACGTTAAACTATTTTTATGTAGTTAGTTCAAAATCTTTGCTGAACAAACTTTATTTACCAGCTGACTAAAATTGTATTTCGCTGCATACAAAAAAGCTGCAGTTTTTCAAAACTTTTAAAACACTTTTAAATTCCTTTCAAATTTTAGTTTTATTACCTAGTTCAATTCCTAAAGCAATTAAATCAGCGTTTATTTACTTTTATTCCATCCTAAACCAGTTTAGTCCAATCTTAAAACTTTTATTCTGATGTGCAAACAAATTGAGATAAAATGTAGCTTTTTATATGGTTAAAAGCAAAAGAAAAAGAAAACGATTTTAAATAAAAGTTAGTAATATATTTATAAATTTTTAGTATATGTATTGTCTTTTATATTTTATAAATGATTAAAGAAGAAAAAAACGAATTAATTAGATTTTTTTTAAATAAAAATAATTTTTAATTTCCTAAATTTAACTCTACTTTTAAGTCACTTCTAGGCGGACCAGTTTGTGAATCTTGAACCACAAAAAATCTCTTAAAAATAGTTTAAAAAAAAAAACTTTCTTTCTAAACAATCCATACTTCCATTTGCATTAGAGAGACCCACAAATTGTTATTTTATTGGTAATAGAAAATAAAAGAATTCTTGAAAATATTTCATAGATTTATTGTGCATGTTTGTTTTAAATGAGATGAAAAATAGAAAGAATGAATTAAGAGACTTTAGTTTTGTAATTAACCAATATTAGATTACATTGTACAGATAAAACGAATATTCAAGTTCTTATTATACATAAAAAAGGAAAGGAAAGAAAATAGAGTTAAATGTGCTTTTTTATACATGAAAAAATTAGTTAAAAATAAAATGAAAAGTAAAACAGAGCTGATTTATTAAGTGATGAGAAGCGTTGAAATAAAAAAAAATCTCCTCTAACTTGAAAAGAAGAATGTAAAATTTTCGAGATAAAGAATTTCATTTATTTTCCGGCGATGAAAATTGAAGAAAAAATAAAAAGAAAAAAAGTCGTGTAAATAGTAAATCAAAAATGGAAGCAACAATTTACTGTGAATCAGATGAAATAATGCTATATTTACTCTAAATAGGTAATGATGAAGAAGAAGTAAATGCTATTGATAAATAAAAAAAAGGAAAATAAATGAAGAAGAAACATAATAAATAGATGATGATTAAAAGAACATAAATGATATATAAAACTTGCCAACCTCCATATTATATTTACGAGAAAGATATAACTGTAAAAAAACTATGTTAAATAAATTATTCGAATAAATGAAATAACAGAAAAGAGGAAATAAATAAATTGAGTGTTTCAATTTTCACCCCTACTCTTTGCTGAAATAAAAATTATATTCCAATTTTACAAAGGAAAAAAATTGAAAAACTGACAATTTTATTTAATCAATTGAATTAAAATTAAATTAAACAGCTCCCTGTGGATGACATTTTTTTTATGATCGCTGCAAACGAATTGAACATGAAAGCTCACCAAAGCTCACATTTCCCGGATCTGTCAAACATTGCACATAAAAAGTATATAATCAGTTAAGTTCTCTACTCTATTTTTAGAGATAAAATAATATTCTGTCAACCCCCGTTTCCCTCTTCAATTTTTTTGAATCAAAATTTGACTAAACAACATTCAATTGAACAAACCTTTTGACATACTAAAGGTAAAAATTTTCCATTGAAATATGAATAACAAGATATAAAAAAGCTTGCAAAATATTTTATTGAATGTTCATTTTGAACATATTAAAAAAGTAGGTATTTCAATCATTAATTAAACACTTTTATACTGCAGTTTATATTTCAATTACCAGCTTTATACTATATATTTTTTTAACGAATCATGTGTTGTTTTTCTCGTTTAAAACATCCCACTTCGCAGATCCATTGGGAAATGTTGGGGGAAAATATTACACAGCATTTTCTCACCAGAGACTTTTATTAGCTTTTCACGATATCTGTATAACTCAACTTCTGTAATTGCTTACGTAAAGCTTATAATCCAGCTGTTTAGGCACTTTGTAACTCCCCTCTCTCTCTCTTTCTTTCTCTCTCTGAGAAAAAGTTCCGGGTTAAATATTTAAAAATGGTCGTTATTAATTTAATTATGCACACAGAAAAGGTTCAATGCAAAAGAAATGAGTTTTCATGATCCCTCTCATTGTGGAAAATTATGGAGGGAAAAATAGAAGACTCTCAGAAGAAAATAATAAGAATCTTTTTTTCTCTGAAATTTTGAAATAATTACACGGAGGAGTCTCAATTTGATACGAAACTTTTGATATCATTGAAAAGTTTCTCCTGGAAAATTTCCTCACACCCACCTCCCTCCCACTGTTGGGTTTCCCATGGGCTATCCTGGTGGTATCAAGCAGCACCACCGCCCACCCCCGAAGCTATGGTTTTTGGCTGAAGTTTAGAAGGGAAAAAGGGAAAAAAATGGTGAGGAAAATCGTCAGGGAATCTCCATAAAATATTAACGCTCTCGGCAATATTCTTCCTTATGGTGCGTTGTGTAATTTCCCCAGCCGACGTGGCCATAAATTTCAGGAACGACAAGACGTGGTTGAGGAATTTAAAGATTTTTCTGGCCCGCAGGGGTGGTTTCACACAGCCACAGATTAATTTTTTATTATGTTATCGAGTACCCCAAGCCACCCCCAGCCCCTCCCGCATGCCCAGCAAATTAAACTCGGCATACAGAATATTTTTTCCCACAAAAATTTTCACGCGCGCTCGAATTATTCAGTCCAATTTCCCGTGTGCTTGATGGGAAATTTTCACTGTTACAAGGGAAAGTGCCCCCAGAGTGGGTCAGCAGGAGCAATTTTCCCACAGCATGTTGTTTGGAAGATTGGGCAGGGGGTTGAAGGGTGTGAAAATTAACGGATATGTGCTCTATCGGAAGTTGTTTTGGGCAAAATAGGCTTTTAGAGTGCTCCTCCACCCCGGACAAAAGTAAATTCTTACAGCCCCATGCACCTGGCAAATGGAAACAAATTGACTTTGACCCATTTATGTCTGAATACCAATTCATTTCGAAACCTACATTCCCCCAGAGTGGCGCATCTTTACTCGCCTCACTAAACTTTGTCAATGACTCTTGTGTGTGTCCTCCGATGAATTGCCTAACATGAAATGAACAGAAACGAATTTTCAAAGGTACCAACCGGACTATTTGCTCAACTATCGCACTGGTGGAGTTGGGGTAAATGTTCAGCCATAACAAAGGATTTTATTGATGCTATACATACACAGGAAGTTAGAGGTATAAGTGAAAAGGTGATGATACGATTGCGATTGATAGAATTCTGTACGTTCTGTATGCCTGAATTTTGTGGCTTTTTTTTTTTGAGACGAATGAAAAAATGGAAAATCGGAAAAATATTGAAATGAATGAAGAAATATTGATTGGCCCAGTTTGGAAATTTTTGTAGGTACTCTACTAAAAGAAATATTCTTTAATTGAAATTGAAAATCTTACATTTGCTTGATTATACATGGCGCATTAAGCTGAATGAGCTTGATAGACTCAATGTTATCTAGATGGAGGCGCCTCCATTTAAAATTTATTTCAAGTGAAAATTGAGAGGAGAGAGATCTAAGTTTCATCAGATTAACATTTATTTCAGTCAGTTTAAACAAATATCATAAAATTTAAAAAAATGTATTTTTGTCCCAAAAAATGTGAAAATTCGAAGAAAAAACGATTATGCTTATTTTTAATATCTGGAAAATTATTTTAGTGTATCAATAGGATTCTTTGACGAACCAATAGGTACGGGATAATCCAAAAATGCATTCAGATTCGCTCTAACACCAACAGAAAAGCCAGATATTGCAAAAAGAAACTGATTTTGATCGAAAATTTAAAGAAGAAATCGATGATTCTTATTTTTCACATTTGAAACTTCTTCTTGGTTTATATCGATAGGGCTCATTAATACACCTGTGAATACAGGATGACCCAAAAATTCATTTAGATTTGTTCCAAAACTAATAGGAGAGCCAGAAAATGCAAAAAATGTATTTTTGTCCCAAAAAGGTGCAAATTATCGAAGAAAAATCGAATATGATTATTTTGTACATTCGGAAAATCCTTTAAAATCAATTTAAAAAAACAAATTTTTTGATCAATGAATTGTTCCCTGAAAGATGAATCAACTAAAGCACAAATTTAATTAGAACGCTTAACTTTACCCGGCGCCTCCACTTTTGCACATTTTTGGTTAGCTTGAAATAAATATGGAGTGATTAGATATCAAACATCTTCATTTCTAGGACAGTTAAATAAAATTTAATCATAAATAAATTTAAGGAACAAATAAACCTAAATCTAAAGCCAAAAGAAACCCTTAAACACTAAAGATTCGCGATAAAAGCTGCAAAAGCTCTCCAATTAAAAAATCCTCACTGAAATTTCCTCTATCATCTCCCATAAAAGTTTGGTGCAGAATAAACGACTCAACCGGGATTCATCCCCAAATATATACTTCAATTTGCACTCCCATCATTCCCAGAGATCTGATCACATCGCTCTCTCCCCCCATCCTCCCACACCCTTAAATGCAGAGGTCTGTTCGAACAACCCAATTCATCCCACACACCTCACTCGTTGTGCAGTTCATTCAGCAGTGGTTGAGAACGAAGAGAGTGACTCCGAGAGGCCCTCGACATCGCACCTTGATTTATATTGCAGCACTAGAATTACACGGGGGATGAATTCATGGGCGCGCGAAGGGTGAGTGTTCGGGATAGACTGAGAGGGACCCCCCCTACCCCAGACTTTTCTGAAAAAGGTTGGGGAAAAATGTGAATAAGGATGCAATTCAAGGGGGTGCTGTCAGGTAATTTATTCGCATGACAACAGCACAAGGATGTGTGGAGTGCAACAGGGTGTGTGGGTGGAGGCCTTGTTTCATTTCCACAGGAAATATGCAATTAAAATATAATAGCACTGCCTCATTGATGTTACACATTTACAGTGTATATTCAGCAACGTGACGCGTGTGGATGCTGATGGATATTAATTTTTATGTTTTCCATAAAATGTAAAATTTAGTTTTTTCATCCGTTTGGATTTCCCGGGTTTTCCCGACAAAGCTGCTGTTACCACAATGTTTATTGATGTTTTCTGTCAAAAAATATGTGTTTTTAATACCTACAAGGATTAATCTTTTTTGCTAGAATTATTTTTACAAAAAAAAAACGTTTGAATTCAAACATTTAGCAATTTTCTTTCTAAATAAAAAAATCCTAATTTTTCTAAGTAAAAAAAAAACGATTAAAAAAAATATTCAAAATAAATCATAAAATTTCCAAGACTGATTGAGAGCTTAAAGCTCTAACTTCTCAACTAAATAATTCAAGATGCGATTTATTTTCAACCTTTCCCGCCCCAACGTCAAATCCTTTAACAATTGCGTGGTGGTTTAGCATATTTTTGCTGCGATGAGGAGAAAAAAGGGCACGAAAGCATCGCCCCGAGGAGTCAATATAAATAAATACGGTGGGCTAAAGCCGATTATGACACTGAGAAGGGATAATGAAGTTATCCAAGATTACAAATGCGATGGACACACAGCACGTTAACCTCCCTTTAGCTCTCCTCCTCACAGACACTAATCTGTCTCAATTTCATCTCTCTCTTTCGCTTTCGGGGTTACATTTTTTTTTGCTTTTCGATTTTTTTCCATCTCGCGTGGTACGTGCGTGATGTAGTCCGTGCTTTCCCTCGTTATTTCTTTTTCTGCATTTTTTTTTGTTCGAAGGCATATCGTTGTTTTTGCATGGATATTTTTGCTTCAGGGTAGAATGAATGAATGAATGTAGAAAAAAAAGAGAGAGGAGAAAGAGTACAATACCCGGTGACAGGGTGAGTTAAATGGAAATCACAAAAGGGGTGTTATTTTTAAGAAGAAATTCACTCCCAAATATTTCTCATATGTGTGGCAGAGAGAGAGCAGAGGGATGAAAAACAATCGATGAACGATATAAAATGTATACGTACATAGCTAAAAAAAATACATATAACGGAAATTGGGAGCTTTAAGCTCGACGTGCTACATATACGGGGGTTCCTGAGAGATGAATTAATAGAGAGATTTCACCCCTGGTGTGTGTGTGGCACCAAACACCGCACCATGCTTAAGTGAAAAGGGAATTAAATAAAAGATATGGTGAGAAAGTTCCCGCGTAATTGAGTTTCTTCAGCTAAAAACACACTTCAATTCTCATAATCATCAGCATAATTCCATTTGTCAACCGGCAAAAGGAGTCCTCCTCTCACACACAATATAGTTCTCTCGGAAAGGAAACGGAAAGGGAGGTAGAATTAGTTATTGTTCGCATCCATCATACGCTTTAAGGCTCTCCCCCCAACAACCCCCTCCTACACCCCACTCAGAGCATTATTACCAAAACTCATCCACACATCTCGACATTACGTCAATTGTGTGTTAGCGTTTATTTGGGAAATGACGGAGTGAATTATCGTTTTGTGAGATCCTTTGCCAAAATGAAAATAGCAATGGGATCCCCACATCCCCACTGCCGCATTCTCAGTCCCCATTATTCCCGTGTGTGGAAGAAAATTACAGAGGGAAGTGGAAAACCCACTCATATATACCTGCTAAAATCCAATTGTCAATACAAAATACAACACAGATATTGATTTCCTTTTTGGGGAATTTGAACAAAGATCCGCCACAGTTCGTCACACGATGAGTTTTGAATTGAATTCCCAAAATGAGAACTCTCAGGTTCACACCGCATTTCTCCTTCTATGCGCCAATGAAGGTGGTAGTAGTGTAATGAAAGAGCACACACAGTTCACGATCTTTTATCCTCGGTCCAATGAAGTAGAAAGTTTTTAATCCAACCTTTTTTTTGCAAGCAAATAGTATTTTAATTTGAAAGGAAAAAAATCCAACTCAACCCCCTTTACTTATTCTCTATTTACAGTAACCCTTTTGCTCCTTTACAGGGATTCATTTTACCACTCAAGGTAAATCTCACAGAGCTTTTAGAGCTTTCAGAGTTACTTTAAAGATTGTATCAGATGGAAAATTTAATCCTTCATGAGGTCATTTCTATATGAAAACTAATCACACAGGGACTAATAGAAATGGAATTGAAAATTGTAGTTTAGGGATGTTCCGGTGATAATTCATTCATTAATCATATATACAATTTTGTGAACAAAAACTGCAACGTTGAGGGGATATATTTTGAATGATTATAAGCTACAATATGCTATAGCTTAGTAAATGGTTAAAAATCCGGGATTTATTTTTTTCTAAATATATTTTTGTTGAAATATCGTTTTAAGCTTAAAATTATTGAGTAGTCTCATATTATTCCGGATTTTACCTCAGAGAAAAAAGCTAGAATATTTAGAAATCAGTACGATTCATTAAGGGATGATTCTGTACTAAACAAGAAATAAGATGAAGCATAAAATCAAGAAAAGAAGGCTTTAAAAATATTTTATTTATTAATGTTTAAAAATAAATTCAAAGGAAAATAAATTTTTGCTATCCGTAATTTTTTTCTAACGAATTTCTTAACTAAAATGCAATTTTTAGGGCAAGTTAAGATTAGAACTCGATAAGATCGTTTATAAGGTATAAGAATCCGATTTTTTTCTCTAAAAATCTAATGATTTCAAGGTCATAATCAGGGATGATAGCATCCCCTTCTTCAAATAAATTAATTCATAAAATAATTTTTAATACAAAAAAAAACATTCAAAGCTCTGCGACACCTCATAAAGCTTAATGAGAAGCCAAAAATTTAGAAATACGACAAATTTTCTTTGTAAAAATAATCTTCATTAGCTTTCAGTTCATTAGACGTTTCAGTTATTTTTTTTAATAAATCAATAAAATTTAGTAACATTTTTTCATGGTATTTTTAGCTTTAACAATGCATTATTAGCACTTTCAATATCTTAATTCCCAATAATTCACAATGAGAATTTAAGCTGCTTTTAACCCCTCTCAGAAATTGGTTTAAGCACCCCCTCCAGCACTCAACGCGAGGGTTGCTCATCAATATTTTGAGGAAACATTTTTGGTGAAAACAAAAATGTGGAGCAAAGATTAATGACACACAGAGATTACTACCCCCTAGTAGTCCATTTTGGCAGGGATTTGCGGCTGCATTTCATTGGTCACTGAAGATATCCAGTTCAGTACACACTTCAGCGATTTTTTTTGTTTGCTGGACCATCATGAAAAACGGATTCAAGTGCAATTCAGCATAACAATAATGTACCACGCGGGATTAAAAGAGATTTGTGAACACACACAAAAAAATCAATTTTCCATCGGTATTCCCCCATTTCCTGGGCTCAAAAATGTCGGTTTTCCGACTTTTTGGTGATTGCACCCAGAACTCTCATTGTTATTTTATATGAAATCAATTTTGTGGCATTTGATGGAAGCAACAACCATTTAGTGGATGAGGTGGAAAGGAAATGAAAGCTATAGGGACTATTTTTAGCACGTTGTTTTTCACTGGCGTTGGGGGTGAGCTTTTTGCCACACTCCCCCCCCCCATCCACTCAACCAACCCCAAAGTATACTGAAAACTTTTTCGATTTTGCCTTTCTCGTGCGGATGCGAGAAAACTCCTGGCAATGACCACTTCTCCACACCGTGGGAGAAACTGCCACGATTTTATTAAGATGAATATTCGTGGGTGTAGTGAGCAATTTTTACCCGCAAAACCACCCCCAATGGAAGCAAAAGAAAATGGGGAAGATATCGAAATCCAGCTTTTGATTGCTTGTTCGCGTGAGGGGATGTTTGATTAGCTTATTCTTAGATTTAATAACAAGCAAAAAAAAAGAAACAACACAATTCCATCATAAATGGTGCTGGGGAGGAAAAAAATATAACAAAGTGTTAAGTACAATTTGTCCTTCAATTAAATTTATTCCTATAATTGAATTAGGCTATATACATACATACATATTTTTTCTTGACGTCAAAAGTCTGAAAAAACCTAAATAAGGTAGTTTATCTCGAGGTTTAACACACATTTACAAGATTCAACTTTTAAGTGATTTTTCGTGGAAATTTTTTTCGTGAAAACTCATTGAAAGTTTATCCAAATCTTTCGTTATCCTATAAAGTAATTCTCTATCATCCGTAGTATAAATCATGCTGTTGTGAGTGAATAAAGTTCAGACGTAAAGCTCGCTCGTGGCAAGAGAGACATTTTCATGAAAATGTTGTTACAAACTCCCGCAAGGGTCTAAAATTTCCGTGGAAATGAGCAATACTCCTCTGAGCAATGTAGGCCTCTGGGAGACAATCTATGTATGTATATAAAATGTAGGTATAGTATGTGAGATATGTTGAGTTATTTGTGTCAATTTTCCGCACTACCAGTGTATGGCGGAGGGGGTGTAGGTACACCATAGGTAAAGGTGATGTGAATTAAATATGGCGTGATTTTAGAGGTGTTCTGTGTGTGGGGAGAATCAATGCCTAACACAGTGTATTTGCATGAGAATGCCAAAAACGGGGGCGTGAATTATGCCTGTCTGAAGTGTTAGCATTTTTGATGAGAACTCCTTCATCCATATAAAACGAGGAAAACACCAAAAGTAATCCTCGTTGCGCGAATGAAATTATACATTTTGCAAGGCATCACGCCCTCATATAATTTTTGGGCAGAAGTCGCTTGTGAGAATGTTTAGTCACAAATGAGTAAATCCATAAATTTCAAACACAGACGATTCTGGGAATTTTAAGTTCTTCCTTCCTCCACCCCCTTTACTCCCTCCCTACCCACACATGGTACTTCCGGGCGTACTATCTGCTAGAGGGAAAGAGTGTGGAAAAGCTGCGATTCTCGTTATGTGCCACACATCATTGCCAACGATAAGGGCACATACACACAGCGTCTAGGGGCATGTAATATAGGGATCACATTTTAGGGGGTGGGGGTGTGGAGAAAAGTTTTGTTTAATTTAGCACATACACCACGACGAAGCTTCAGGCTGGAGGCCCCACAGATACGCGGCGTATTGTACGTGTGCGGTTGAAAGTGTCAGGATATTTTCTGTGCACGATAGCAAATAATTTAACCTGGCAAAGTCAATTAAAATCCTTCAAATTAAATTGCCGGATTCAATTCAATACCAAAAGCTCTTGCGGTACGATATTTCCACCCAGGAAATTCACACCGATTGCCAACGAGGAGAAAGTTTTTTTTCTCGTGTAAAGATTTGCTGGTGTTGTGGGTTTATATTCTGCTGTACTTTGTGGATTTTAAACATTTTATAAAGTGGAATTTAGAGTTTATTTCCGTTTAGTAAATGTTGTGCCATTTCCTTTTAAAGCTGGTGCGCACAGTCGCGTTCTCATGTAAGCACACCGGGGGGATTTTAGAAATAGAGAAAGCTCCAATTTCCACATTTATTTCTCTTCTAGTTTCTTTAACTTTATTGCCCTGATAAAATAAATTCTATGTTAATCTATATTTCTTTTTAACAAATCACGATTAAAGTAGGGAAAAGAGTTTAAAAGTTAGCGAATATAGGATTTTTTTTGTTTTAATATTTTTTATTACGTACCTACTTTAATAAGGAGTTTATACATTTTTAAACCCAAAGATTGAAAAAAGGCCGTCATAGAAATCTTAATTTGCCCCTAAGATTAGCCCAATATTACTTATTTTTATTTTATTCAGTCAAAGGTAGGTATAATGTATATGCATCAGAGCTTTCATAGATTTTTTTATAGATAATTTTCTTCGTGATGCTTCATTGATGAAAAAGAATTCTAATCGAAAATCTAATTAGAAAATTCTATGAAGCATTAGTTCAATTTTTCTATTCTTCTATACGAGATTTTTATTCAGTGTTTTTTTTATACATAATTTAAACTAATATTATGAGTCTCAAAATGAATAAACTCCTTTGCAGAAAAAGCTTCATCTGGAAATCTAACGAATATGAATCCATATTTGCTTTTTTTTTCCAACAAAAAGATTTTTTTCTGTCCCCACCCTTACATTACATATAATCTCCAGATTATTCCGAGAATAAAATAGTCTTACATATAAAATGATGGCGAAAAGGAGCTCACGAGAAATCCAAAAGATACCCAATAATTGGAGTCTGTGATGAATTATATTGCATGTGATGACAAATCCAGCACAATATATTCTAATAATATACTATTAGCCCCTGAAGGCTTGTTAAGGCCAACCCCAAATGGCTCTGGTGCGTTCTTTTACTGTCACTCCAACTGCTTGTTATCCTCATTCCGAAAAACGAGAAAGCTCCTACACGTCGATGTGTCTGCGGAGAGAGAGATAGAAATGAATTCCATAGAGGGAGATTTCGTGTCCAGTGAGGGCTGTGCACCACCAAAACCACCCCAAAAATAGAGAAACATTCCCAACTATTGATTCACACCCCTCCCCACCACCCCCTCGAACATTGAAGATGGTGCGAGTTTAAATCATCCCGTGAGAAATATTTTCGCCATTGAGCTCTGGAGGGTTCTGTAAGAGTGGCAGAGCGCAATAACATTAAGCGATTTTCTCACATAGCAAAAACAATTCTGATTGTTCCGCCCCAATGAATCATATTCCCATTTTGCGAAAGCATCCCTCCTTCCCGCCTGCACAACATACATACTTCGAAGCTGTTGATCCTATAAACTGGAATGTCAAGGAATGTGAAAAGGGACAATGTCACTTGCCATTCTACCGAAAGTGAGTGAATTTTTTCACACAATTTTCATCTCAATCTCTCGGCCCCGTTTGCCCCTACGCCCGCCCACGCAAATTGCCCAATCAGCTAAATAAAGTCTCTGCATGATTTTTTTTTCACTCTCAATGCGAAAAAGGAAAAAATGTATTACATTGTTAGGTAACATGAGGAATAATTAGAAAACTTAAATTAGTGGAGTACTCGGTGTCACGTTATTGGGCAGCGGGGAGTGGGGGTGAAGGAAAATGCCGCTGGTTGTTGTTTTACCCCTTTTACCCCGAAAATGTTATTAATTTGAACATGTTTTATGCATATTCTGTATCAGAATAGGTGGAATGAAGTTGCGAAATATCCATGTGAGGGGTTTTTTTTTTAAATATCATCTACCCCGCTATGTTTATCATTTTATTTGTACTACATACATATATGTAACATCCACAGAGTAATTTATAACATTTTACAATTTATTAATATATATTCTCTTTTTTGGGATTTAATATTTTTGTATTATGTATATAGTTGGGGAAAAAAGCGCTATTAATTCGATGAAAAATATTTTTTGAAATTCATTAAAACATAAATAGTCCGCTTGACCAACTCATTGTTTTCGCACACTGAACTGTTGTTTATTTGATGTTATGTAAATGAATTATGAAAAAGTAATTCTCATAAAATAAATTGACACATCACTTGCAAAAGCAAAAATTTCCTAGAAAAAATATGAAAAATTAAAAATTATTTTAACAAAATAAAAGATTAAAGATTAACTTTTAGTTGTTGAATAAATACATAAAGGAATTTTCTTTCTCTTAAACGCTTCTGTTTTTCTTGCTATGTATTGTATGTAGTTTAAAATTGGGGCATTTTGGAAAAATATTTTCGTGTGCTTTCGTCAAACAATGGGGAATAAGATACCCTTTACTGTTGACACAAGGGTTGAGAAATTTGGCCAAATATTGATTTATCAGATTGTGAAACGCGATTGTTTGTCTTCAATCGATTGAACAGACACCACACCCCCCTACCTCATGCCATAACTTCCTTTCGCGATTTGTCCTCTGTGGCATTTGCATAAAGACTGAATTTTCTGACGTGGATATCGTGTGGGGATGTTTTCATTTTTTTTTTGGGAGAAAAGTTAAATTATTTTTCACGCAATCACAGGCGTGGGAAACAACAAAAAAAAAATTAAATAGAAAGAAAGAAAAAATCGTCCAGTAAGAAGAAAATTCCACACAAATTCAATTACAATGTTCTGCACGTAAATTGCGTAAATGTGCTGGGAGGTGAATTTAATGAGTATCATTACGTTGTAAGTTGGAGCGGATGCGGTGGTTGGAACTTTTCAAAAAAGACAAAGACTCCCTCACTTGAGCCACACACACACTCACTCAGAGTTGGGAATCCAAAAGTTCCAACTGTGTGGGGTAAAACCTTGAGAAGGAAAATAGCAAAAAGATTCACCATTAGACGGGAGAATCTCTCAAGGCAGAAAACGGAAAATAAATTCGTACGAGGAAGTTCTTATACTTCTGACAGTGGGCAGGCAAGGAGGGGATGGAAAAGCTTCGCCCTCTCTGTGCTGTGTGCGGGGGTGGATGCGGGATGGTGGTATGGTGGAGCCTCAGGGTGGTTTTTCTGGCTCCCAAAATTGCCCAGATTAAACAAGCGTCAGCATCTTGTTTACCATTTTCCATATTGAGCCAAAAAGTACATTGCCCAATGGAAATTTCAGTGTGTCTACCCCACCAAAAATGGCCTTTTCCGCCACAAGAGCTAAAAGGAAGTTCGGAATAGCCCAAGCATGGGGAAATATTGTGCTTGGAAAGTTTTCATGTCTTGGACAGGGACAACAAAAAGTTTACATCAATTTTCAAACCCACAAGCAGCCCCCCGAAATAGCAACACTAAGATTTTGCATTATGATGAGAACATCTGTGCCAGGGCTATTGCAAATAAATTGAACGTTCTGCCTCTCTTCGTTCTACATTTACAATAATTAATATACATATACTGTACACATACATACATACATACATGCTATGTAGATAGGACCAAAATATATTTATTTAGATTTAATCTTTCAAAATGGAATCCTCGGAAAATTTGTTCTCTTATGCTGTGTCACATACAAAAGCACTAGAACAACAATTATTCAAGAGAATATTGAAGAGTCCTTTTCAATTTACAACACTCCACTAGACAGAATATCCATTGCCAGTGCAGGAATATTAATATATCATATCTAATCAAAAGCTCTCTATATTTGTCCAAATAAAATGATCAATAATAATGTACAAAAATATTTGAAAATTCATATTGCAGAACGAGAAGCAACGAATGCACTCTGCAAAAGAATTTCTCCAAGTCCACCATTAGAATATGTGGATGAAAAAAGAGCTTTTCCAATTTCACCCCAAAAAATGCTTCAACATCAAATCTCACTGAGAAGACCGTCGTCGTAAGAAAGCTCTGTGTATATCTTTGATATCTTTGCACACAAACTGCTGGGTGGTACAAAGGGATTCATGAATAAATCGGCAGTGCTCTCAGAAACTCATGAAAAATTGAGGAAGAATATTCAAATAATCCAACGAAACGAGATATAATTGATTTTTCTTTCTCTCTCTCGCCTCTTTTTACATTTTAGTCTTTAATCTATTGTTCCCAAGCATAAAAGGGTAAAGGGCACAGCGATGGTGTTTTCTCTGTGGGAGCAGCTCTATAAAGTTTAAATGAATTTTGTGTACAGAAAGATATGTTGGGGGTATTTAAATAAATTTCACAGAAATTGTAAGAAATTAAAGAAGAAAATTATGCAAAAGTCGTAAAAATTTCTTGTTAAGTAAGTTTGTTTTAGATATATTTAAAAGAGAATGATGTGTTGGGCGTTATGTTCTTCCGGGAGCGTCAAAGGATCAGGAGATATCAGTCTGAACTAATGTTTTTAGACTAGAGCTTTCAAAGCTTTTGTGAATCTTCTTTAGTGGCTTAAAAATCAGGATACGTTTTAAAGAGCTTTTGAATGGATATGAGTCAGTTTCAGGGTAAGTCCGGCTTCTAACAAATAAATTCTGTAACCTTCCTTGACTGTTAAGAATAAATTCCTATCGGAAGAAGAAGAATATTGTTCTGATAGGAAAAACTTCTGAAAAATTCTTATCAGAAAAATTCTTTAAAAAAATTCTCTGAGCTTTTTGCAATCTTTCAAATGATAAATTATAAATTAATTTTAAAAGCTTTTTTGAAATTCTTTAGTTACACTTCAGACACAAACTTCAACTATTAAAACCACCAAATATTTTAGGCAATGAAATTTTTCGAATTTTTTGAAAATTTTTGAAATAATAAAAAAATGTAAATATAAAAAAAAGCTTCTTGAGATTATTTAAAAGTATTTCTATTTTTTTTTAAAGAGGATACATCTTTAACGAGACAGTTCACGACCTTTTAGCCTAAATTTAATTTTAAATCACAATACATTTGCAAAAAAAAGCTCTTGAGCTTTGAACTTTCAGAATAAAATCAATGCAAAGTCTGAATGTTTCTGCATAATTTTCAGAAGAAGACATGCATATCACCGTCATGGTAAATCTTTCACTCGACATGTACTCTGTGTTTGTCATACTTTTTCCCTTGAGGGAAATATTCCCCAATGACTTCATCATCGGTGGAGCATAATCTGCAGAATTCCCCATCCCTCTGGGATCATGTACAACATATTTATGCGATATTTGCAAAAATAATGGAAGATGATATGAAATTTGCAGATGAAAGCAATTGGATAGCATACATCCGCAAAGATATATCCTTATTATCTTTGCGTGGGGTTTCCACTTCCGCTGCAGTACGTGCCTCAGCAGAGGAGGGAAAGGCCATGACGAACCTCCAACGTTGGCGTTGGTAGCTCCTTCTGTGCATACATTGCTCCGTGTGGACGAAATAGCAGAGGCTACAATACATATGTACGTATACATAGGGTGTATGAGAAACCTTAAAATAATATTGATTTTGCTCCATCGTGCAATGCAATACTACGGGGTTTATTTCTTCTTCTTTTTTTTCCACCAGCATCAGCACCACCCTCTCCTGTCGAGGTGACAAGCAGTTTGAGGGGGGTGGGGGATGAGTAATAAAAGTAACATAAAAAGCCCATAAGTTGCCACACAGCCCACCCCATTGTATGGCATGCCCTAATCAACTCCTCAGAGACAATTGGGATGTGCTTTCTTCAGCTTGATTGCAGCGCGAAAATTACTGATTGGATCGAAGGGGCGCCAAGAGAGATTGCTTGTGAATTGAGGGGTTTAGCTGTGCTGTACAAGAGAAGAAAATTCGCACAGGGTGAGATGAACATTTTCCATCCCAAATTGCAACTAACACAATTTTCCAGCTCCTTCCATCCCGCTTTCCGGGGCAAACTTACGAGGCACTTGAGCGCAAAATGACGACTATATACCCATCCCCATATATATCGCAGTCTTAATTATGCACGCAGTCATTTGGCAGTGAAGGAGTAACACTATTATGCATTTATGATAATTTACCAGTAATTAAAATGTAATTGTGTAGCACATTTATCCATCAGAAACAGCCAACGTGGGTGTTTTGCAAACAGCATGAGACGGGAAAAGGGCACACAGTGCGCGGAGGTTCGGTATATAGTTTTAACATTTTGCAATTGGTGGTAATTTGCCTTTTCTCTCTGTGTGTGGTAAGTTCTCGGGCGCAGAAAGCTCGCCAAAAGATGCTGCGAACATACTGCGGGAGGGAATGAACCAATTAATTTAATGATACAAAATCATTTTTGCAGACGTTGGCAAACTTTTATACCCTTCCGACATGGCAAGTTTGTTCAGAAAGACCCACCACTTTGTGTTGCCTTCTTCTTCTTGTATACCATGGAGTTCTTTTAATACACACCTTACTCCCTTCGGGGGTATTTTATGTTTTATTGCAGCGAATGAAAATTGTTTGATGAATTAATAGGGGAAAGAAAGAGAAATAGAAATTATAAAGTCTTCTGTGGAAAATGGTTTTCACTCAAGAAAATTCCATCTCAAGACGAAGAAAGTGTTTCCAGAGATAAGTTAGAATGTCATGCTTTTTACTGAATTTCCTGAATTTTACTTCACTCAAAATCACAGACAAAACTTATTAAAATAAAAGAATTAAAATAACATGAAAACAACAAATGTACGCAACATAATTCCATAACACCCCCCACATAGCTATATATTCAGACAGACATGGTAGACATAATACGACTATGTCGAAACAAAAGGATAATTGCACAAGAATCTCGTTGACAGTTTTAATTATGCTTCCTTGCTCTACCTTTTTTGCCACCATCATAAAATTATATTCACTCTGCTCCACTTATTTTATTAAATTCCTTTCCTAATGGTATGTCATGAGATGTGCAAAAAATTACAATTCCTTTCATTAATTTCAACAAACTCTCTACGCTTATGTTAGAGAAAACACACTCTCTTATATAGAAAGCTAGAGGAGAGATAGGACCGTGGGGGAAGCGAAGATATAGCTCAAATGAGAACTTTTGCATTCAACTTTCATGTTGTTTTTTTTTTTTAAGAGAAAAAAAATAAAATTTCTCAATTCTGTTCACTGAAATATTTGAAAGATTAGAAAAAGAAAACTAATTTTTCTTTTTTATATTATAAAAAAAATATTTCTTATAAAAAATTTTAAGAGTCCCTTTTGAGCCAATCCTGCATGATCCAAAAAAAAAGATTTTTTTTTTCAATATTTTTTTTATCTAAAAGATGATTTCCCCAAATAAATGAAAATGAATTGTTCTACATAAACTACCCTATATATAGGGTATAGTATAATATCACGAATAGATATATTTATATATATTTTTAAATATTTTTATTTACTTACATTCCCGTATTTCCATTAATTAACTCACATATGAGGAGATATACTGCAATAAAATTCTGTTTATTTTTAAAATAGACAAAAAAATATTTTTAGCTTCTTTTGATATAGTAAAAGTTCAACGTTTAATTGAGATTTTAGTTGATATATCAGTGAATTAAAAATTTAAGGGTGGAAACCAGTAAAAGTTTCCTTAAAAATAGACGCCCTTATTTTGGGTCCTCTGTGGCAGGACGACCAAATTTAATTTTCCACCCCCTCAACACAGATTGTTAAGTGAAAAGCTCTAATCGGCAAATAGGGGATGATGTGCGAGAGTTGTGTGAAGTGCTTTTGACATGGGTGTAGGCGGTGAGAGTGTCGAATTGGTGATGAAAAAAAAGCCACCTACTTTCCTCCTTTAGGCGGGTTGATTTTCCAAAGAAGGAAAAAAAAGAGCGGATAAAAATCCACCTCGCACTTAGTTTTGAAGAGATTGAACTAATAAAAATAAAGGGAGAAGCAAAAGAGCCATGGAAAAAAAGGTTTTGTATGATGAGTCGTGTTCTGTGAATTGCTGGTGCTCACGCAGAGCAATTTTCTTACGAAAAGAAACCCCGAGGGTGTCGAATTTTATCATAACGATGGGATATCGTTATTTTTTCTCCTTTAGCGAAAATGTATCACAACGTCATTTTCTCCTTCATGCACCCCCGTGCTACAATGCTGCGCTCATTGATAGGGCGTAGCAGCTTTCATTTAGTTGGGAATTTAATGAAAAAGTGTTTTGAATTGTGTTGAAATCCAAACACTTTTTATTTTAACTGATGAAGAGAAAAAGCTTTTTTTTAGTAATTTTATCCCTTAAAGGATGAGAGACAAACCCCATACATAGCATGCATATAGGGGTTGGTTTTTCATACCTTTTCAATTCTCATTTTCCACTGATATTTCTCTGTTAATTCCTAACAAGCTTGCTTCCATTGACATTTCTCATGTCCCTCAGTGCAAGTGGACGGAAATTCTCTGAGGAATTCTGTGTCCTCATCGCATTCCTTGAATATCATAAATACTGAGCGAATGAAATTAATTCACTTGTGTGTGGCCCCGTGATCATGGAGAATCAATTTCATCGCAAGGTGATAATAAAGCCAGGGTAACCTATCTACTCGTTTTGTGACACCCACCACCCCATTTTAGGGGTAGGCATGTGTATTATATGGAATTCTCACCTTTTGCCCCAAATACTCCAAGTCGGTCTATTGTTTTAACCAAAATTGTTTCTCCGCCATGGCTGTGGGTATAACTTTCACCATTATTCTCCAAATTAAAGCAGAAGCTCTTGAATTTCCTCCCATCTCTAACTGCTTAGCTACAGCCATCTCCCCAGAAATGTGTACCCACCATTGAAGCTCTCAGCACACTCAGAAACGGATGAGAAAGGCATTTTATTGTTGTGATAAACTCCACCATCACCTTCACTACACGGTAGGTATACCCACAACCCGCCTAAAGCGCCTGAGACTTTTCAGCCGCTCACACGATATACATAGCAGCAAAATGTATGTGTGTGTAAGATCCATCCAAAGCCCAAATATATACATTTTCTCTCGTGGGAGAATTTTAAAAAATTATTTTCTGCATAGAAATTACTTCATTTCATACAAGATTTATCACATCGCCCCCGCCCTCTCTATGCCATCGAACATCCCTCCCACCCTTCATACACTGTGATTTGTGTGTGCTGGCCAAGAGATTTAGGACACCACCTCTTTTGGGGAGCTCCGCACCTGAGAAACCGCACCATGTAAATTTTGCATCTCAATTTGCATTTCTATGCGGAATGCAAGAAAACGGATTGCATGGAAGGGAATTCAATTAGAGGGGGTACATACCGTCAGTTGGAGTAAGTTTGGAATTGTTTTCCTTTTATATATTTTTTCTTAAAAAAAATACGTCCGAGAAAAATCTCCCGGAAAAGGAAGCTTTCAGTACTAGTGTGAGCTTTAGCGTGATCAAAGCTGAGGAAGTAAAATTTAAATTTTAAGGACTAAAAATTCATTGTCTGCACGGCCTAATTAAAGTCTTAATATGAATCAAAAGCTCAGCAGAATGACATAATATTTCTCTCAAGTTAGAACCCATTGGAAAAGCTTGAAAATGTTTTTTTTTTTTTACAAATTGTTGTCAATAATTACGATTCAGCGTGAAAATGAAATCAATTAATTAATAATTTATATTTATTTTAATTATTTTTAATCTGATTAATTCCTCTATAAAATAATTGGTGATTATCCGGTTCGGATATGAGCTGGAAAACGTGATGATGAGTTTTTAAAATGATTCAATGAGAGTTATTTGTAAACAAAGCAATGCTCATCCAGCTTGTTTTACGGAAGGTGTCAGAAAGGAATTTCTTAAGTATAATAAAGATTGAGTAGATGGGCATAACATCGATCCATATAGTGGCGTCTAACATCAATTTAAGTTACTAAAGATGATCCATAACCTGTCTCATAAACAAAGACAATATTGGCAAATTGAAATGTATTAGTTACCTATACTTACAGCTTGATAAACCCAAGTCAAACCAATCAAAAATATTTATTTTACTCCCAAACTTGCGAGAGCTTTAAAATGTAATAGTAGTATATATCGAGCAAGTGCCTGTTTTTGAGGCAGGTCAGTGTTGTGTTGTTGTTGGGGAAGGTCAGTGCTGAGTGACGTCATAGTGGAGTGGGGAAGGTCGGGTTTTTGATGGGGAAATTGAGCGAGGTCAGTGCCGTGAGGTTGTTTTTGAGGAAGGTCAGTGATTTGTGGTGACGTAATGTGGTGGACGCCATTTTGAAATTTTTATTTTGTCGGCCATTTTGAATTACGTCATGTTTTTGTCTGCCATTTTGTATGACGTCACATTTTTTGACGCCATATTGAATTTTAGCCGCCATATTGAATTTTATTCCGCCATTTTGAATTTAAATCCGCCATTTTGAATTGTAATTTTTATATACCGCCATATTGGATTTGTCCGCCATATTGTTTTTATTCCACCATCTTTGTTTTGTCCGCCATATTGAATTTTATCCCTCCATTTTGAATTTAAATCCTCCATTTTGAATTGTAATTTTTATATTTCGCCATATTGGATTTGTCCGCCATATTGTTTTTATTCTGCCATCTTTGTTTTTGTCCGCCATCTTTAATTTATGCCCGCCATTTTGAATTCTGAATTTTTATCCCGCCATCTTTTGTTTTCTGTCAACCATTTTTTGAATTCTGAATTTTTATTCCCCCATATTGGATTTGGTTTATTAACGTTTTAAATTTTGAATATTCAATTTGAACTTTTTTGATCACCGCCATATTGATTTCGCGCCTTTGAATTGATTTTAAATTTTAAATGTTTGAATATTTAAATTATTGTAATTTTTGTAATGGAAAAAAATCTTGATAATTTATGAGATTTGAACATGCGAGGTTTGAGTGCCCAGTACGAAGCTCTAACCATTGGGCTATACAGACTTGTCAGTAAGCCCATCATAATTGTGAATCGTACATCCGACCCCCACCTTGATGATTCATATCACCCACATTAAATGAATGAAGCGTGGACGAGAAAAGAAATTTGACCACTAAGGGAATTTGCATGGAGTGAGGAAAGAAGAGTGAAACGAGACTGAGAAATTTCTGCTGATGCGCGACATTCCTAAGCGATCACCAAATGAAGTGCATGAATTATGAGTGTTTTATTGTTGGCGGGAAAAGACATAATATATTTTCAATGTATAAATATTGCCTTTTAATTGTATGTGAATTTTCGTCTTTTTCCTCACTCTACGATCTCTGCATGGGTGTCTGAGGGGGAGGGTGATGACTTTTTGTGTGGAAAGTGTATTAATTGAGGAAAATGAATAAGAAAACATTACAATTTCTCATGAAATAATTTTATTTTGTTTAAGATAGTATAATATTTCTATTTTTATCAATCTCCAACTTACTGTCAAATTCAGCATAAATAATACAAGTTATAGTTTTATCAATTACCTTTGAAAACCTGGCTTCAATTCTAATTGAACCTTGATCTAAAAGTGAAAGACAACCTGTAGAATAAACATCTGGATTCAAATCATAAGCTAAAATAAAATAACCATTTTTAAAGTCTTCGTAACTTATTTTATGTCCTCTATCATCATAGTGAATATCTGTACCCGTAAATAGAGTTTGGTATGCCTTACAATATCTATCTTGTTCAAAATTCATATGTAAAGGTTGAATAGGATATGGTGTTCCATTAACAAGTAAGGAAAAATCTGAGATGTTGAAATGTTCAAAATTAAATGGATTTAAACTTTTTGTTCCTGTGTATGCCAAATTATCAACCATTGAGAAAATTAAGCGTCGTGGCAAAACTCCATGAATGATATTATTTAAATTCATTGAAGTTGAACCTGAGGGCACAATTACGGTTTTAATTTCAACTCTCTTATAATGATACGATGCATTCTTATGCTCTAACACCTGATTGTGTGCAAGAAGAATATTAGGATTTAATGTTATTTGTTTCATATACATAGTAGCCTCCTGCAAACGAAATTTTGGATTTAGTGTGTCGGAGCAGAGTAGGAAAAATTCTGATTTCTCAAGTGCAATTGTGATTCTTAAATCTACATTGTTAATAAGAAATATTGGCTGATTAAACATATCGCAATGTAACTTGCCTAAAACCTCCACAATTTTACTATTTTTAAACATATCGCGCCGCTTTGTAAATCCAGTGTTACTCTTATCCATTGCATTCATGCTTCCAGTATCCTGAATCCATCCGGCATTTCGTAAAAATGTAGATTTTGCATCACTTCCATATGACAATAGAGTTTCCAAGTATGCTCTATACTGATAATTCCCTTCATTTTGGGAAATTGTTTTTCCGTTGAGTGACACTGACACAGATCGTATTAGTGAATGTAGAATGTTATTCACAACTGATGGCTGATTTTCATCCGTGTCTTTGAAAAGATCACCATTTTCCTTTAATAGTTGAATCTTAAATTTAACATAAATTGAAGACAAATCTCTGTAACAATCTCCATGTGCTACAGAGTAAAATTCAATCATAGAAACATTATCCAGGCTAGAAAGAGGTTGATAGGCAATTTCTTCGCTTCTCAAAATTGATGTTTGAATTGGTGGTGGCAGAAATATATCCAGTTCACTTTTCATACATTCTGTATATTCAGCCATTATGAAAAAATATCCAAATGGCGCTCTTTCTTATGGTTCTTGTTTACTTTCACCTTTTTCAATTTTCTTTTCTTCTTTGAAATTGCAGTTTTAATTCTATGAAGAATATTTTTTTTATTATCTGCTGAACAAGATGATGGTTTCGATGATATCAAAGGAATAGCTTTCCTCGATTGTGCTCTCGTATTTATACCTTCTCCGGTCATTGTGTGAATTTTATGTAGGGCCTTTTTCCTGAGTTCATCTGCAGCTTGTTGTCCTCGATTTAATAAAATGTCTTTTAATGGTTTTGTACCATAGTCTGTCAATATTTCAATACCCGTTTTGGCCGCCTGTTCGCCAAGAGTGTTTAAACCTTTCATAAAAAGAGGTTTTAAAAAGCGTATTAAACCTCCAAGGAATGACCCCAATCCGTATCCTCGTTGAACGCCAATGTACTCAGGAACATAAATCTTTCCAATTTCTCCACTGCCAACCTGGTTCAAGTAATATGAAGTGTATACGTTAGTCATCTTTGTACTATTGATATTTTGGTAAGAATATACCTGTATTTATATGCTTCATGAGTTCATTTTCTTGAAATGAAGAACAAGCATTGTTGGTGTTGAACTGGGCAGGAAATTGTATGCATCGCCATTTTGAGATGTTATTAAAATTTCAATAGTATCAAAATTTGTTTTCTCCAGTGGTAGATATTGAATGGCGTTAAATGACTTGTAGACTTCGCTATTTTGAATCAAAAGAACTGTTCTTAAACATCGAGCAAAAGTGTTACTGAGAAGTTGTGGTTTAATTATATCACTGTATACAAACATTAAATCACGCGTATGTGTAGGTTCTACTTTTTGTGGGAGTACTGAGGGATGGATATGAGTTGAAGAAACAAAATCATTTTGATCATGTTCTATTATTGTTGGTATTACAACAGAGGTTTTGATGATTTTTTGCAATAATTCTGTTTCACGTATTTGAAATGGTATTTGATCTAGAATGGTAAACATAAGTTCATCGATTGTTTCATAATTATCTCTGTATAAAGGAATCTTAAGTAATTGATTGAAATCATCAGCAGGAATTGTTAGCACTACAAGTGGTTCAATATTGTTAACATTAGGTGTTGGCTCCTTTAAAACGGAGTTCGGTGTTGTAGAATAATCTGTTTGTACGTCCATTAATTGATCTGTATTAAAATTAAAATTTTCGTCATCAATAATTTCCATAGGCCCGATATGACTTGTTGTGATCTCTGTAATTTTACATGCTTTATGTTCTTTAACAATATCGCTCAATCGTGTATCCAAATCCTTTTCATCAGATGTACTTCCCAAAACATTTTCGCCATAAGAATCGGTAAAATTATAAGCATTTCTCAAAAGATAGAGAAAACTATTAAGAGGTGTGAATGGCGTATATACTGGTATTTTAATAGGAATACTCCCTTTTTTCTCTTTTAGTAGTGTAATAGTTCGCGGTTTTACATTTATTTTCCTATGGCGGACTTCAGAAGATTCGGCCACATTAAAAGATATTTCGGCTAAACCAACAACCCAATCATTCGATAAAATTACCTCTCTCGGTAATTTAGTTTGAAAATGAGACAGAGTATTGTTTGGAAATATTTGTTGCGAAGAATTACTCAAAAGAGTCAAATAAAATTCATTTTGCATTTCGATCAACCCCATATTGCTTTAAAAGATCAATTTGATTTATCCACTGATTTGTGTTATCGCCTTTGAATTTAACGTAGTACTGTAGTTTTTTCCCTAACCCGCGAGTTTTTATAATTTTTTCTATCACTGGAAAACCATCTTTTATTTGAACTTTTTGCAACTGTTTTTCGTAAAATCTACCCGCTATTGGTGTATTTTTATAGTCTTGTAAAATATACATTGCAAAAGGTTTTTTATTTATTATTCGATGAATACGAAATTTCTCGTTTGTCCATCTTTGTTGAAAACCTCTATCGAAATTCACTTTTGGTTTTGCAATTCTAACTAAATCATTTAGCTCAAACTTTTGGTGTACTCTCGAAAATTTCTCTTTGAATGATTTATTTTTTCTTATATACCGTTGATTTAATTCCACAATATCATCTTCGCTAACATCCGCAGGAGCCATTCCTATAGTTGTGTGCTTTGAATTGTTGTATACATCAATAAGTTTATCGAGAACATCAATATAGCGATTAGTTTTCATATGAGTGAAATATTTAAACATTAATTGTTTTAATGTTCGGTTAAAACGTTCAACAACTGCGCACTTCACAATTGGATTGTATGCAAAATTTTGTTGAATATTCTTACTTTTAAGGAAATTCTTAAATGTGGAATTTTCAAATTCTTTTCCGTGATCAGATTGAACCTTTTCAGGTGTCTTGCCATTTTTTTTAATTATATCAGCAAATGCTTTGGTTACTTCTTCAGCAGATTTATTTTTCAGAGAACGAGCAAATGCAAACTTTGAAAACACATCGATAACCGTCAAAATGAAAGTATAGTTATCATTAAATTTTTTATATTGTTTCATATCCACCAAGTCAATCTCCCACAATTCTGAGATATTGCTTACAAAATATTTATTCTTGGGGTAATTTTTCGTGATTGGATAATGTAAAGTATACACATCTTGTTCGTGTAGATATTTTTGTATTTCTCTTTTTGTTACATCATTTTTCTTTAATGAATTATACAGTTTTTGTGGTCTTGCATATAAATTTTTACTGTTTAAATTTAAATATTCAGAATCTAATGCTCGATATTTGTCCATTCTAGTTTCTTTTTCACCGGAAAGTCAATTAATGTCTGTGTTGAATCCTCAGACACACTCCTTTTTATACGAGCTCTCGTATTGTATGGAAGTCTCGTTGGTGGCTTCTTCTTAGTACGGACTGTCTTTACTGCTGTACTGGATGTCTTCTTAGGTTGTGCTTTTGGTGTTTTGAATATTTGAACATCTTCTTTATTCTTCTTCATTATTTCCACACTCCACACATCTCCATTTTCATCTGCTACTGTAATAACTCGAGGCATTTCCGTCATTTTGTCCGGATAGTATGAAGCATACTTTTTCATGACTTTGTTTTGGACATCAGGAGGTAAATCATTAAATTCATCCTCATTCATTTCATAATCATCTGATGGCGCTTCTTTTGTTTCATAGTACACTTCTGATTGTTGAATTGGTTCTGGTACTGGAACAGCAGGAATTAAATCCATGTCACGAAGAGATTCATCAATGTATTCATCATCACCTTGATTGAATTCTGTTTGCGTGCCGAAAGATTTAGAAATATGTCTCTTCAAATTAGTCTGTGTGCCTTCGGATTGTGTGGGGTTATGAACTGTTTGAATTCCAATGGATTGAGTTGATTTCTTAATTGGATCTGAAAAAACTGACTTCTTTCTACGCATCTCAGATTGTTTAACAAGAGAATGTCTGTATCGATACCACTTCTCAATGTCATTTATTTTCTTATCCTTTAAGATATTATAAATGTCACGATCTAATGCTGATAAACTTTCTTCGAAATTCAAAAATGGTTTTAATTCCTCAAAAAGTTCTGGTGTTATTATAATGTAACGATGCATTGAATTTTTATTGTTCCTTTGTTGGATCATATTGAGGATAGTAATTTACCAATTACACTAGACAATAAAGTTGAAATTAATATAGGAACAAAACCTCCTCTCTGAACCAGTATTTTTCTCTTTAAACACTGAGAAGCTTTTGGACAATTTATTTTGCGCATCGCATTTTTATATCTTTTGAGAGTGGAAAATTTTTCTTTTGGCACTTTAAGGTTTCCATTTAATGAATTGTGAATAATTTCATGTAATGCTTTTAAAGTTGATTTCGAACAATTTCTTATTATAGCTTTACGCAATTTCGGATTTGCATCTTTAAGAGTACACAAAATATGTTTGTTTTCTCTCAATAGTCTCAAAGGATCCTTTATTGTCTTTTTCATTGATTGTGTTTTCTGTTTCATATTGATTTAAATCTTCCTCACAACAAAAGCAAATAGTAGAACTTCTATTAAAAATATCTGTACGAAATCTAAAAATTTCAGATGTTTCCTGATTTAAATCTATCAAGAGATAGCCATAAGGTACTTTTGTACACTCCTTATATACGTTTAGCAATTGAATTGGATTTTCTGGATGTAATTGCCGAGCCAGTGGAAAGAATTGTGACTTGTCACGAACATTTTTAAAAATCACAAGGTATTTTGCATTCAAAGAAATTGTCCGAGAAAATCGTGACTGATAAAAAATGTTTTGGCATATAAAAATAATTGATATATTTTTGTGATGCGACTCTTTTATAAATAAGTCACAAATTCGTTGTTCATACTTCTTTTCAGTCATTAAATCATCAATTACAATTAATTTTGGGGATCTGTGATCGTTTTCTATTTTATCAGGAATGCCACGACAAACCTTTAGATTTGCTATTTTAGGTAAATTATTTATGCTTCCATTTTCAGAAAAGCACCATAAAATAGTCTCAAAATTTGTATCAGTGAGCTCTTTTAGATTTAACAAAAAATTATGAGCAAATGTTGATTTGCCACAACCCGAAGGCCCAGCTAAAATCATTGAGAATGGGACTGGAAATTTAAATAACATTTCTGTTGTCGCAGTAAAATAAGTAGTGAACTATATTTCACAATCATTCCTTTATTTATAGAAAACTTGGAGCGAACATTTTAACAATCAAACGTTTTCTTATAAAACTTTAATACCTTTTGATCGTTTTTCACGGCATTCTTACTGAAAAAAACAAGAAAGTTTTCCATTGATATACCTATTGCACGAAAATACGCAAACACACAACAATATTGGCCACACACTTCTGAAAAATGCGATTGTAGTTTCATGTTGTTAAATATTATTTTACGGTTTTTCGTATGTGTTATAAAAAATTGATTAAGGTATTTATTTTTAATAGATCGACCATAGGAATCGAAAAGTTCAATGCTTTTTGAATCACCGGGTATGTAAATAGCTATCCAGTGTTCACCAGGATGATTTGCCTTTGCGGTGTTAACTATTATGATAGAAGGATCTTTTAATTTAAGATTGGGCAACCTGTCTATTGAGTACACACCTCTAAATATTTTACGTGTGTACTTATTTCTCGAAAGGTCTCTTGTTATCTCAAGTGTATTCATAGTGAATAATTTCTTTCTTCAGTTTTTCTCTGTATTTATACTGTTTTCCGATATATCCGCATAAAGAAAGTATTGGTTGATATTTCTATACGTTGTAATGCACAAACGAAAAATTCAGAAATGCCCCATTTGTGAAATGAAAATTTCCAAAACCTTGAATCAACACAACGAAAAATTCAGAAATGAAAACTTGGGAGAATGAAAATTTTAAAATGCAAATCTTTTGAAATGAAAATGTTAAAAATGCAATGCTTTTCAAATGGTAATTTAAAAAACGCAAATCATTTGAAATGAAAATTTTAAAAATGATAAGCTTATGAAATGAAAAATTTTAAAATACAAAACTCTCGGAATGAAAAGTTTTAAAAAGCCTTACTTTGGAAATAAAAAGTTTTAAACCGTATGATCTTAAAAAATTACTTCATCACAAATGTGAGAAATTGTAATGTTTTCTTATTCATTTTCCTCAATACAATTAATACACTTTCCCCCCCGCCAACAATAAAACACTCATAATTCATGCACTTCATTTGGTGATCGCTTAGGAATGTCGCGCGTCAGCAAAAATTTCTCAGTCTCGTTTCACTCTTCTTTCCTCGCTCCATGCAAATTTCTTTAGCGGTCAAATCCAATATGGTGAAATAAAAATTCAGAATTCAAAATGGCGGCATAAAATTCAAAATGGTTGACAGAAAACAAGATGGCGGGATAAAAATTCAGAATTCAAAATGGCGGGCATAAATTAAAGATGGCGGACAAAAACAAAGATGGCGCAATAAAAACAATATGGCGGACAAATCCAATATGGCGAAATATAAAAATCACAATTCAAAATGGCTGCATGACGTAATTCAAAATGGCCGACAAAATAAAATTTTCAAGATGGCGTCCACCACATTACGTCACCACAAATCACTGACCTTCCTCAAAAACAACCTCACGGCACTGACCTCGCTCAATTTCCCCATCAAAAACCCGACCTTCCCCACTCCACTATGACGTCACTCAGCACTGACCTTCCCCAACAACAACACAACACTGACCTGCCTCAAAAACAGGCACTTGCTCGATATATACTACTTGTAATTAATCCGAATTATCCAAGCATTTAATTGATTAATAATCCGCTTATTTTAACATAAATTGTATTTTATATATAAATTATATTGTTTATTTTTGAAAATAATTTTCATTATTATTCAATTTCATCAACAATAAATATTTTAAAATAAATATTTGCGTGCTAAACCTACATACATACATAATTTTATACAAAATTATTCAAATGAAACTACACTGATAAATATTTACAAAGGGGCACAGTAGAGCTTTTAGGCTATTTTCTCTGGCAATGAAAATAAAATTAAAATATTTTTCTTAGAGCCTACATAGGAGCATAATTTTAGTTTCAAAATTATTGGAGCAATCTACCAAACAAAAAGGTATCGTTGAATAACATCACGCAAACAATTCATTCAGAATTTTTTGTCCCTGAACCAGAGACTTCTTTAGTTGTACGAATTCTCCATGAAAAACAATGCAATTTTCTTTGCATTATGTAGAATATGTATGTATGTATACATCTTTATGCTACCATTCTGTGCAACTACATGGTGGGATTATTGAGTTCTTGTGCGAATTCGAGTAAATTGAATGAAATCCCCGGTTGTTGAGCATTGAAAACAATAAAGTGTGTCTGGTCTCGTACTTCATTGTCAACTATTTTTGCTGAAAATCGTCTCAGGAAAACTAATAATTCTGTATAGAATCTGTAGCCCATGTGGCTGCCATGCGAACGTGCGCTGATCAAATAAACAGCTTTATTCTTTCATGCTCCTTTTGCCATTTTACAACAAACAACAAAGAAAAGACCCCGCCACATAATTTCGTTGACTCCAGCAGTCTCTCTATGGCAGTTCTATATGACGAAGTTTTCCTCGTAGAAGTATGCGAAGATGCATTTGGGGATTTTGACGTATGAACACCCCAAACAATGTATCAGGCAAAGAGAAAAATCAATTTATGGTCCTCAAGATAACTTCCCAAGTAACACATTCTGCCCTAAATAGGGAAATGCCGAATATATCTCGAATATTTGTCGACATCTTTGGCCCTATTTGCTAGGAAATACTCAAGTGGGCAAATATTCGACAGATTTCCTTATTGTGTGGCCCAATAATTTCCCCGTCGAAGAATATTGGGCCATTTTTCGAAAAATTCCTTCCCTATTTTTTATGCAAGAAATAGGGCAAAACATGTAGACTATCCGTCGAAATTTTTTCCTCCCAATTTTCCTTTTTCTGAATTGGGCAATGAGTGCCCACCAAATGTCGAAAATTGTCCCTATTCTAATTCCTACCAAATAGGGAAATCTTTGGCCCTATTTCCGTCGAATATTTTCCCTATTTCTCTTCCCTAGTTCTGCCTACCAAATAGGGAAACTGACGGCCCTATATCCGTCGAAGATTTTCCCTATTTCTGTTCCTTGGCTCTGCCTACCAAATAGGGAAACTGACGGCCCTATATCCGTCGAAGATTTTCCTTATTATTCTGCCTTATATTTGCCCACAAAATAGGGAAACCGGTGTCCCTATTTCTGTCGAAGATTTTCCCTATTCCTCTTTCTACAAAATAGGGAAACCGGTGTCCCTATTTCTGTCGAAGATTTTCCCTATTCCTCTTTCTACAAAATAGGGAATCAGGTGGCCTTATTTTCGTCGACAATTTTCCCTATCTTGTTTCCTTAGATTTTAATGCAAAATAGGGAAGGAAGTGCCCTAAATCTGTCGAAAATTTTCCCTGTCATATTTTCCTAAATGCAATTATCTCTAAATACAAAATACCTATGCATGTAAATTAATTTTTTCCATATTCCTATATTGAAAATAGGTATAAAATAATTTAAAAATATCAAAAATATTGCAATATTTTAATTAAATTAATCTGGGCAAATTCAAGTAACATTTTAGGGCAAATCTTCGACGATTCGTCGCCAAAGACAGGGCAAAAATTGGGTCTGGTGTCGACACACCGTCGAAAGTGGGGACAAAAAACCCCAATTTTCGGCCGACGAATCTTCGACATAAAAATCCCTATTTTGGCCTAGTCCTCTACCAATTTTCTATATTCAAAAATGCACCCTAAACTATTATTTACCCAACAAATAATGTGGGAAATCGATAGATAATAAAGAAGCAAATTAATTTCTATGCTAAAATCATGAAAAATTAATTAATTTGCATAATTTTTTTGCATCAAGGTAGTTGATTTCCCTATTTTGGCCCTATTTTAGCCTTAAGTGACGTCATCCATCCATGGTCCAATCACATTACACCATTACTGTCCATTTCACAAATGGTTTCAACTTGGTGGAAGTGTCGGAGTGATATCGTACGACAATTCCTACAGAAATTATTATTAATTTAAAAAAAAAATCAATTAATTGGAATATTTTGCAAATTCTTATGTACATAATGCTAATTCTTTAATCACTATTTAAAATTCCTTTATATTTTGACAATTTTTGTTTAGCTTGAATTATTAATAAAGGAAAAAAAATACCTTTTTTAATGTTCTTTGACTATTTTTAAGCACAAAGCGCCTAAAAATGAACAATATTTTTATTCTTAATAATAATAATAACTTTGTTATTTCCATACAAACTGTAGTATTTTAAATGACAATATATAAAATATTTTAAAAATTCCGATTTACAAAAAAAAAGACTTTACGTCCTTTTTTGTAAATATTGCTTGCACCACAAAATGCCTATATTTTCTCTATTATTATTACGTTTTGTTTTTGAAGCACATTTGGTCTTTAAAAACACACATAAGGGCGATTCCGAAGAAAAACTCATCTGTATCCAGCACTCAAAGTCGACTATTTGTCAAAAAATAATAATTATCTTATCATTTTCTTTTAATTTATGAAAATCTCAAAGTATCTTATGAATTTAAAAATACAATTTACTTAAAAAAAAATCTAATAAGTTAATCTTAACCACCAAGTGTACTTTGAAGAGAAAATATGTTTCTTTTCGTTTCAATCTATTTCATTAAGAATTAAAATGTAAAACTCGCGATGAAGAAACTAGCTTTTTTTTTAAAAAAATCTTTTTTTATGTACAAGTTCTCAGACGCGAAACGCATTACAAAAAAAATATTTTTAAAATATTTCTCGGGCGAGAATCGCAATTAAAGATTTTTAAAATTTTTTTTTTTATAATCTGTAGACCTGAAATGTGAAACTTCAACTAAAAAACTTTTTTTTTTATAAAATGTAACTATCAGACGCAAGATGCCTAATGAAAAAAATTATTATAATATAATATATAATTTTTTATTATAGGTATTACTAGTTAATCCGAGCCCCCAATAACGTACAAGCCGATTTTTTTCGTTTTCTTCTGCGCATGGTTAGCTTAAAGAATATCAAACACCAATAAAACAATCATACACGTAGAATAATTTAAAAAGAATATCAAAGAAAACATTTTTAAAAAAATCAATCAAAAATGACTTGCAAATCTTATTGAACCCCTCTGCCTTCAAACAGAATTTCATCGCGAATGGTCAAGCCGTTTCAGAAGAATTCATTTGCCACAGACAAACAAACTTCAGTTTCATATTAAGATTCGTATAGTCTTTAAGAATTTTATTTTGGAAATTTTAATTTCATTGGCTAATTTTGAAAATGTCTCAAAATTAGCTATGATTTGATATAATTTCGGTAATTTTCAAGGTCACATCTAGGAAACAAAATGAAAGATTTTTACATATTTCACAAAAAGTTTTTCATATTTTTCGTTTACAAGAAATAGTATTTTTGAAACTTTTTTATGTTCTAGAAAGTTGTAGAGCTTCTTATAACCGTTTAATTTGATACCAAGTTGAGCAAAATCAGTTATGCCGTCCTCGAGTTATATGGAAAAACACTTTTTGTTTTTAGCCGCCATATTTTTTTCAAACCACTCAACCGATTATTAAGTATGAGTTATCGATGAAAACGTCTCACTGAGCTATACAACATACTAAAATTTTAAACTTCTAGCTATAAGGGAAGTGGCTGGTGATATTTCAAAATTGCGGACGGTGGCCATTTTGGATTTTTAAAAGGCGAATAAATAAAGTTTGTCATCCACATTTCTATAAAAAAATTCAAATCGAAAGTCTCTATTTCCAAAATTTTTCCACCATCATATTTGGAATGTAGGTTGTTTAAAATGGGCTCATACCAAGTTTGAGGCCTATCTAAGGTACTCTAAAAAAAAAGGTTTGTATATGAGTTTGTCAAAGTTTGTAACTCCCATACATTTTTTAACAAACATGGAAGTGAAAAGGAGTCAAAGCCCTTTTTTGTCAAAGGAGATTACTTTTTAATCTCCAAGTTTGTTATCTAAAAAAAAAATACCCAAGTTTGTAGAAGCTTGTAATTGTTTGTAAAAATTTGTATGAAAATTTACATAGCCCCCCTTACAAACCTTAGCAAACTATTACAAGCTTGTTTATTTTAATTTGTATCTTTTAAAATAAAAGACATTCTTTTAAATGAGAATCAACAAAATTTATTCATTTTTTTATCATTATAAGACAAAAAAGTATTATTTAATTACATACTGATCCGCCAGCATGTCCATCCGTATGCGACGTCAAAGTCTCTTCCAATATTTCTTAAATATCGCTTAGGGCTGGATTACTCCTTTGCATTCTTCTCACGAGTCGTGTTCAAAAACTACCAGTCTAAGGGTTTTGTGGAGCTTCCTGAATATTCCGGCAATCTGCTACTTTCACGGTTAGCAGTGAAGTTTCTCCCTACTAGGTGCACAGATAGAAATAAAACTTAAGTCTCTATCCAAGGAACTCCTCAATCATCTAATTATCTATAAATAAATAAAAAAATGACATTTAATTCACGGTTAATGCCATTCATGATTGAGGTTATCTTGAAATATCTTACCATTTAATGACCTAGATGCTTCAGGAACTTCAAACTGTACGTACGCACAAGGTATATAGTTGAGGAATCTTCACGAAATCATTAATGATTTTTACAAAATATCCTTTTTATCGGTTTTTTTCACACCTTCCTTAAACGGCGTCACTCTAATTAAACTTTAACAAAATAACAAACTTTATCAAAAAAGTTTGATAAAGCTTGTAAATGCACCAAAATAACAAACTTTTGAACAAACTTTATCAAAAGTGTTTGTTAATGTTTGACTTTATAAACAAACCAGCATACAAACATGTTTGTAAAGTTTGTAAAAAGTTTGTTCTTCCAAATTTATTAAAATTTGTTTGCAAAAATTTGTAAAATGTTTGTTAAAGCTTGTACTTTTTTGTATTTTTTCCTCAATTTACAAACATTTTACAACTAATAATCTCTAAATACAAATTATGTTTGTTAAATTTCATATTTACCTCCAAATTAATATCCTTTGACAAACTTTGACAAACATCGCTACAAACTATTTTTTTCAGAGTAGTCGGATTTTCCGACCATTACTTATTGTTCCCCACAAAGTGGAACACCAACTGATAATAATAGAAAAAATATAGGCGTTATGTGTCCCAAAAACACTAGTTTGTATTAGGCGAAATAAATTATGGCGTTGTGATGCCAAAAAAATTTTATGGTATTCATTATTTGAAAATATCAATTATCAATTGGAAAGTTTTTATAAACAGCTTCTAAGAAAATAAAAATTCCAATGACAGAACTGCTCTTAACAAGTACGAAAATATATTTTTTTTTCTTAACATTTCCATTAAAAAATTTATTTTAAAATTTTGGAGTAAAGTAAATTTAATTTTTCCACTTCAAGTTGTTTCCAAAATATCCCACTGTGTTTTACAAAAAAAGAATTAAAATTTATTTTACATTTCATATAAATGCAATAATGCATAGGAAAATAAACTGTGGAGTATGCCAACATCCATGGACTTTTCTATGGAATTGTGCAAAATAATATTTTAATGGGTCATATGGCGCGCGATCTTCCCAAGAACTTCAAAGGCGCGAATTCAAATTTTTGGGTGCAAAATTAAAATTTTCATCCTTAATTATCTGAGGCATCTGCATCCAAAATATATGGACCAATATGTTATAGGATGTATGAAGAAATTTTAAAAATAGTTTTAAAAAGATTTTGGGAAATTTGATTTTTTAAACCCAATTTAAAAATATTTAATAATTAATTTTTGGAAATACATTGTCATTTTATCTCCTTTTGTTAATTTTCCTATCTGAAAAGGGATATGGCATAATTTTCCAATGATCAAGAGTCAGGAAAATTCGCGATGTAAAATTATGGATAATTAATTATTATTATTGAGATCCATTTCATTTTACCATTTTGCATGGCAAGTAACGCCACCATCCATGAGAAAGTAATATTATTTTACATAATAATATGATTCCCATTGAAAACCATTGGAGAAAAAGAGAAAAAAATATTAAGGAAATTAGGGAAATTTTTGTCGGCTATCCGTCGAAAATTTTCCCAATTTTTACCCTAATCCTTCGACGAATCGTCGAAGATATTTCCACCAAGTTTCGGATGAAATATGGATTAGGGCCACAATAGGGATTCACATGTCGACGATTCGTCGGTCAAAAAATTGGGGTTTTTTGTCCCCACTTTCGGCCGTGTGTCGACACCAGACCCAATTTTTGCCCTGTCTTTGGCGACGAATCGTCGAAGATTTGCCCTAAAATGTTACTTGGGTTCAGCAGTGAAGAACTTTTGCGTACGTCCCCATGGATCGTCTACAGAGGAATGCTAATGGAAGAATAGTTATAGGTAAAGTTGCGGACAGTTTTACAACTAAATTACCAATTTTTTTGTTGTAAAATAACTCTCTTTTCACTACAAAGTTTTGTAGTTTGTTTCACAATCTTCAATAGAACAAACATGAAGGGAAAGATTGAAAAAGATTTTATTGACTGAATTGAATCCAATCGAATCAGAAGCTTTGATTTTAAGAATATTCCGTTTTTAGAAAATAGTCAGATTTAGTAAAATCGAATAATTAACTTGTACCTACCTCAGAAATAAAATAAATAATTACTAAATAAAACATTCTGGATAATCAAAAACGATCTTTTTATTAAACTTGATAATTTTCTCAAACAAATCGTTTTTTTTTGAAAAAAATTTTAATCATTTTTGCAATTTATTAAATCAGATTAAAACAATCTCAGTTAACCGGTCTAACCGATTTAGACAAATCGGATTTGAATAATAACTTCACATTCCCTCCTTTACATTAAATTTAATCGAAATCAATCTTGATCGAAAATAATCAAAAAATATCTCCCCGTGAAATTCAAAATTATATCAAACTCCAAAGATGGACAGTAAATCAAAATTGAGTTTTGCTCCACCCTTATGCCACAAAGACGTGAAATATGTGTTGTTTGCAATTTTGTGGTAATTGCCCCAACTGGATTTACATGGCCACACACTAATCTAGTCACAATAACTTCATCGCCAATAAATTTTCAACTGAGACGACTTGGGAGGACGTTAAATTGAGATGGTACTCCGCTTATAAGCAAGGAGAGAGCATCCCTGCCAATATTCTCCGTTGACTTTTATGATTTTGTTCCGTTCAATTTAAGCGCCATATAAATTTTTATGGTAGCACTGGGAGCACCAATAAAGAACACCCATTCTTGGCTATCAAAAGTGGTCGCGAAGAAAATGCACTTGAGTGCGTGAGTGCCACAGAAGGGCTTCAAATATCAATTGATTTTTAATCATATTTTCAAGAAAATATTTAAAAAAATAATTTTATTTGAAGACTTTCTTTTAAAGAGATTTTCTTGGAAATATTTTTCTAAAAATTCTTGGGAAAAGGTTGAATTTTGGAGGCCAAAATACTTGCTGAAGAGTTCTCTAATTGCTTCACCACTGTAGTTCATTGTATAAGAAGGTGCAGAGAATAGCCTCAGCTAGCAGTGGGTGTTTGGGCAATGCCATTTACCACTCTTTATCACCGCATATACTCTCTCGGAGTGACAGTCATTGGTTATAAATGGTAACACCACTGAATGTGGTGAGAAAAAAAACGTAGAAGGAGATGGGTTCTAGAAGCCATTTATTCGCTCAATTTACCCCTTGTGTGCTCGAGGAATTCCGAATTTTGAAGTATGAAATCAATTGACGTCACAGGAGAGTATATTGCCAATTGTTGTGTCAATATAGGAAGAAAACCAACATCATATTGAATTTTCCAAGAAAAACTCTTGCCGAAAGAGAAAAAAAAGTTCAACAAAAATGATGAGACTCCCACTCGAATAAAAAGCTCTGATCAAAAAGGGAAAATGCTTTTAATCATCTTCTTCGATTACATGAAATGGAAATTCCGAGAATTTTTAGCAGAAATTTGGATTTTCACATGTTTTTAATTTTCCTCACATGCTTATTCGCATTGAATAGCAACACTCCGGAAAATTCTAACAATGTATTACCTTTTATTTCATATATTTTAAGATTAAAAAAAATATATATTTAATTAATTTTATAACCATTAAATCTATTTACAATTTTTTTTTATTGATTTAGAAGCTTCGTTGATAAAATGCAATTACATATTAAATTAAATGTTTTAAACCTACATAAAGGAACTACACTAAAAGATCTAGAAATTTTGAAAAAAAAATTTACTTTTAAAATTTTTTTATTTGACAAAAATCTAACTTGAAAGTTCTTCAAATTAACTTAAGTAAGGGCTAAACTTGAACAGTTAAGTACATAATGATCAGAACAGAGTTTCACTGAGCTTGACCATTTATTTTTGAAAAGTATTTTACATACAATAAAAAGAAATTTAAAAAAATGAATAATAAATCTTTCTTCCAAGAAATTTTTCAGAGATAATTAAAAAAAAACAATTCTTCCCTATTAAATAAAATCAATACAACATAAAAAAACAACATACCACCAATTTCATTATGACCAAAACAATATTTTTCGGGAAATAACGACAATCCGTATTTAAGAAATAAAATCATATATTTTGAGCTAATTAACCCATGATTAATAGGCAGGTATATACATACCTTCAGGTAAACAATTATTTTGTGATTAATTGATATCAAAAATTATCTCTTGATATTAATTTCAGAACACTTAGCTAATGTTCTTGCGGGAGTTTCTTAGAATTTTCTTTATGATTTCTTTGTGTAATGACGTCAATATGCGTCAACATTGACTTACGAAATTTGATCCTGATTCTTGCTCAACGTTCCCCCATACCCTTTCAGGGCTGAAATATGATGTTTTCAAATACGTACAACAGCCAGAAACCCCCGGGCTTGCTATATATACAGTCATTTGGAATGTGGGCCGAGACGACGTCTTCGAGACTTTCCCTTTTGTGACAGTCGAATGGCATAATTAAAATGTTCTGTTTTCCGCCCTCGCTCCGCAAGACAAGATTCGGGGACATTTTTGCCATCAAACAGAGAGGGAAAACATTCATCCCTCCGGGGGCTTGATTGCGAAGTCATGTCAGTGACTCTTGCTTGATCGATTTTCGTCAATGATGCAAATCTAATGTCACCTGATTAACTTTAATGTCCCTAATTAGCCATAACATTACGCATCATTGACTTCTTTCTTCAATCTCCCCCAAGGGATGCCGAAGATTTCTTTCAATTCGATCTCTCTATTCTCAAACATTTTTTTCTTCTTCAAGTTGAATTTTAAAAAGGGGAATGTAGAAAAAAAAAAAAACGCCATGGCCTTCACATACAACTTGAAGAGTATTTATGTACCTACATAGTAGTATATAGTACATATTTTATGCAAAATATTTTCGTGACATTTTCCGTGTTATTTTTAGTCGGGGTGGTAGTTGGAAAAAGGTCCGAGTTTTTGAAGTAAATAAATTACAACGGAAGTACGAGAGACTCTACTCAGGTGCTCGTGACAGGGACTGTTTTTCCGAGTTTTCCAGTAAAATTTTTCGGTTGCGTTTTATAAAGAAATAATTGAGTATATCCATTACAGTTTTGCACCACCCTGTCCGTCCCACTTTTTTCGGGGGTAAATATGCGCGAAATAAGCCATTATACCCCCATGGTTGCCAGAAATATAGGTATGTAGGGTAGGTAGGTTATGGTTAAAGAATAGAGTGAGGAGCAGCGAAAGAATTCGGAATGAATGTCAACAGTATTACTGAATAAACAATTTGCTTTTCCTTATTCCACCAATTTTCAGCGTGGTGCGAAAATTTTATATTTCACATCGCCCAGGTATGGTGCTTTTGGAAGCGCATACCATCCTCGTTAGGGTACAGTTTGTCTTCCAATTTCTGGAAAACACAACATAAATTTAATTTTAATTAATTTCTCCGGAGCTTCCATCAAATTTGGAAATTCTCATAACAACACTCCGAGGATGTTATTTCTAGTTTCGCATACACATCCTATTGCATCCTGAATAAATTAGATACATGAATTCGTTATACATTGCACAACGAATTGAGAAGTTTCCGAGAGAGAGAGAGGGATACGATGGTGCATGACAATAATGACACATCTATATTCAATTACGTGTAATTGCCAACATTTTAAATATATTCTACTCATATCATATCATCCAAAATAAACTTATTTGTTGGTATTCTACATTTCTACTATGTACGTACAATTGGCAAATCACCAGGCGCCTTCATTTTCATTGTAAAATGAACTGTGCCAAAAATGTTTTGCAACCATCGTTGTTCTAAGAATTTAGAGAATTTCTTAGAGATGAAAATCACATTGAAGACGCTACGCTACACTAGATGTTTTTATTTTAAAATAAATAATAAAAATAAAATAAAGTCACTAGGCGTCTCCATTGCACCAAAATATTGTTTAGATAACCCAGTGGAGGTGCCTGGTAACATCAAACTTCTTCATTTAATTAAAAAAAAATTAACCAAATTACTACACATACACTATACAATGAAGAATATCAACTAAATCCTTACTACCTAGTATCTACCTTATTGATTATGACAAAAAGAACAAAAAGATATACATAGTTGTTTGCTTAAATTTGCTATATATGCATCTAACACCCGAAAAAGCTTCGAAACCTAATTTGTTTTTCTGCATTTTCAACACAAATTTTTGACTATCCCAAACACTAAGAGCTCGGATTAATTAAATACGAGCTTTTTAGTAAGCATGGGGGTAACTATTTTATAGCTTTTGCATCTCTAAACTCAATAACATCGTCTCTTTGTTTCTTGCAGACAATCTCCACACACCCTTCATGATTGAAGCAACCGAACAAGTACATTTACAACCCCCAAATACATTTCCTTGTCCATTGAAACAAAAGCAACATAGTCCTGCAGGAAGCCACGCGGGAAAGCTTTCAGCCAACCATTCGGAAGGTACATATAGCGTGTGTGCTCATCAGCAAATTAACATTAATTCCAAAGTGGAGGCACGTTTTGGCCATTCTTTCCCTGCTATAAAAGCACATAAAGGGGTCAACAATACGGAGGAGAAAGCTCTCCAAATTCCTGCCTATTGACCACATTCAATAGAGCTTTTCGGTGCAATAAGCTCGCTGTGATTGGGATGACTTCAATAATGGGGGAACATTTTATTTTCTTTCATTTGATTCATTTACTTTTCTCTGCAAACTAAAAGAATTAAATTTATTCAACAAATTGGTTAATTTGAATTACAAACGAGCAGTTCTTCTTGCAATTTGTTCTGCATATGTAGTTGATAGGGCTGGAAAATAAGAAAGCCTAGAATTCGTTTAGAGAAAACTTTTTAATGAATCAAACAGTAGAATTTTATAAAATGAGTTTTATCAATTTAAAAATTCTATTAATTAAATTAAACAAACAATTTAAACATTTTTTTTAAATAAATGGTTAAAGAAATAAGGGTCAAAGATTTAAAAGAAAAATTTGGAAAATTCAGAGCTTTCGGCTAAAAGACAAAATATATATGAGTACCTGATGAAGTTGAGAATAATCTAAAAAAAATAGAGGAAATTTAAACAAACAAAGGAAAATTAAAAAAAAATCTTTTCAAGTTTAATTTTCAAGAGATAAATAATAAAAAAAAAGTTTAAAATAAAACCTCAAATCATTAAAACGTATTTTAAAAATTTTCCGATTAAAACAAACAATAAAAAGATGAAAGAATTAATAAAATAAAAAACAAATAATTTTTCCACCATAAACTTTTCCAAAAAGGATATAAAATTATCCACAAGGGAACACCCAATTTGCTCCATTAAAGCTTTCGCCAAAGAAAATATTTCCTGGACTCTTGATCCCTCCTGGATTGGAGTTTTCATGTTGACATGACTTGGGAAGGACTGCTAATTCACCCAGAGAAGGAGTAAATGAAAGGTTGAAGTGGCATGGAAAATGTTTGTTTGCAATGACATGCGGAGGATTATGCCATTGCTATATGTGATATACATAATTTATATATCATCTATATGGTTCATTTGGAATGGAGACAATCTCGTGATTCAAACAGAAACGTGATCTGCAGCCTGAAGAGATGGGAATGTGTACAGTTGATGCCAAAAGTGGCCGATGCTCCTTCAAGTCTCGCGAGAACAATAAATCCAAATCAATGTGTGGCAGAGGAGAAATACAACGTGAAAGCTGACTGTTCCCTTGAAAGCTCTCTCCTTTGGCAGCCTGCACAGATATTTTTGTCTGACGCTTTTTGTGCTTCATCTTGCGCACGTTTTTTGCCTTCATCTTCCCTTTTTTGTGCAGCTGTTTTTTATCGATAAAAAAACCAATTCATCTGAGGAATTCAATCGAAAGGAAATTTTTGAATGGAGCTTAAACTTTTTTTGCACGTTCGAGCTTTCATTAAACAAAATTCTTCATTCAATTGAATGTAAGTCAAGAGCAATAAAAAAAAAATTAAAAGATTAAGAATGAATTGATGAGCACTAAAAGGTACACAAGGGGACAATTAAAAGTTCTTTCTTTTTCCTTTTGGGGAATAATGTTTAAATGTGCAATTACATGTTATGCTCGTTTATATGGAATTGAGAACTTTTGAAGAATATCATCTAGCACCCCCAAAAATGTTAATGTGCAGAAAACCATTTTGGAAGTTTCTCTACTACTACATTACCCCAAAATCCAACTCAATGATCAAAAGTTTGATGCGGTGTGAAGTGATTATGGAAATTTGTATGTGTACAACAATCCGCATCTTTGAACAATTTCAAGGGGGGGTGGTAGTGTTTGAAGAACAAAACTCAATTTCATGTGCAACAGTCTCACCAAGCAGTTTTCGGTGTATGATTAAACTTTCTCGATTTTCACAGCAACATACAACTAAATGTTCCTCCCCATCTTCCCTGCCTCCGCAGAACACTTTTGGCATGCAATCGAATACATCTGCAGAAAGTGGTTAGAAATGTTAGACCAAATTCTACAGGCGCATTTAATTCGATGCTTTTGGATTCACAGAGAGGACTTGTTGCGAAACTCCAAAGATTTTCATACGCCCCCCTAGAGCACAATTGCACGCAAAGCATTTGGTTTCAATTTAATCAGATTCAACCCTCGTAAGATTCTCTCACACATGTGTACGGAGGTAGTTTCATTGTAAGGTTTGTCCCTGACTGAAATTTAGGGTAAGATCATGGGGTTATGTACCTCATGTTGTAATGTATGAGGTGTAGCTCTCACTAAAGAACAAAGTAGTGATGTATTTCTTTTCTAATTAACTGAAAATGTGTAAACAGAAATTCGTGACAATGGTGGGTCCTCTATAGAGATGCTTTTGGTATGTGTGTGTGTGAATGAATAATTAAAGTTGCGGGTTTCAAATTACAACACCACAATACCTTAGTGAAGAATATTCGAAGGGGGAGGAGGGTAGTGTGGGAGGAGGTGTATACAACAATATGGTTTTCCCCGGGAAATATGCAATGAAAAGTTTTTGAGTCAACCACCCGAGAGAGGGTTCAACACTTAATCTTCCCAACGCAGCCCCTGTCCCAATAACCCATGTTGTCCACCTCATTCAATGTTTGGTACACTAAACCAACCTCCCGGTATTTCGATTGTGTCGTGTGCATGCCAAATAGAACACATGTTCCCTCTAACCCCATACACATAGCCATCCACCCACAATCTCCACACTCATTCCCGCCTTCCCCCTCATAAGGAAACCCACATGGACAATAGTATGCAGTCATCCGAATCGTGGACACTGTTGACCCGTGTATTTGCACCCACTTCAATGTATTCGACAGTTTACTGACGAATTTTCACCACAAGAACAATAAAAGTTCTCTTCTCACATTCAACACACCCCGTTCTTTCTGAAAACCCCTTTCCCACCCTCTCTCAACATAGCTTCCCACAACACCAAAAAAAAACACCCCCACTTTCAGGAAATAACAACAAATAGGAAGCAACAATTGTACATATAGCAAATTCCGCCACTATTCACTACACATACATATATCTACATAACATTCGGACAAAGAGGGAGATTTTCTTCATTCAACTCACTGAGCAAATCCATAAAAATTGAATTTTTCCCAGAAGTGCCGATTTAACACTATATATGCGGATTATCTATACGTTTTTTTGTGCAGTAGAAAAGCACTAAAATATTTATATGTACCTACCTTCCATTCAACATAAATTCAATTAAATAGATAAAATTGTTCTCACATCAACATGATTTCAATGCTCTTTTTTTCAATGGTCGATAATAATGCTTTCATTGGTGTTTTTCTCGATTTAATTAATACAGATATAGTAGATTAAATACCAATTTGTGAAGAAATAATTGGGTATTGATTAGTAAGTGTGATGCTCTCTAAGTAATTGAAGTGAAAAATTAATGCTTCAAGTTCTTTCAAAAGAATTTCTATGAAGAAATTTTCTTTACATAAAAGAGAGGATTCTCGGTAGCATAATGTTTAATTTGAGCATGTCAGAGCATATGAATAAAAAATACATAATTTAGCGTAGTAGGGTGAGAAAAAAATTGTAGGATTGAAAAAATACTTTTAGTTAGTATGTTTTTTTTTTCAGTAAAATAAATTTTAAAAAATGTTCCAAAAATTATCTAAAAATGATTTTACAGATATAAAGGTTTATTTTCGAACAGCTCATAAAAAAATTATAATTTATTCGTGACCAAAAAAAAGTAAAAACAATTTTTTAACGTGCTTATAATCTTCATTAAATACGCTAGATATAGACTTAATCTAAGAGCTATGTATACCTTGAAGAATTTATGTAAGATAGTACGAGAAGGAAGAAAGTTTATGAGCAGACCGGAAAGTTCTCTCCAAGTTCCAATTTAGGGAGATTGTCCGGGAGCTACTTCACCCCCTCCTGCCCCACAAGATGTCTATAAGTGAAATGGAAAAAGTGTACAAGACATGATAGAGTGAAGGGGGGGTATGGTTGAAAGTTGTGTAAAATAATAAGATAAGATTAGTTAGTGGGTTAGCAACTGAATAATTAATTTCATCGTTGTTGAAGGTGATGGAAATACATATAGGCAATATATTGGGGCTATGGTTACGTCTATCGATTCAATTAATAATTAATTGTCTTTAACGTAGCGAGAAATAAGTAAAATGTTCTCCCAGTAGGATAGATATCTCATTCGGAGGAGTGTATGATGCTTTCCTCTTTTCTCGCATTAATCCTTCAATCGGGGAAAACTTTTCCATTTCGGAAGCGTCCGGAGAAAATGTATTAAGAATTAATTGGTGCGGTGTCTAACCATGTGAGAGCTAGGAGGATGATGGTATGAAATCAATTATTTCAGTATAACGCCTTTAAGGGTAATTTTCTCGATATTTGTAGACGCACTTTGGTGAATGTTTTTGGTGTGTACATACTATTTGTGTGTGAGATTATTTATGAAAAGGAATTGCTTATGTTACATACATACATATTCTGTGAATCATCAGGATCCTATTGTGTGGGGACAATCCTCTCTCCTAAATCACATTGTCACCCACTATACACCACCATGCCTTTCCGCGACATTACTGTAGCAATCTCCAAAATGGACGGATGATGCTCTCATCCTCCTCCTCTTTTTGGGCATTTGCGCGTCCAGATTGAACATTCCACAGGGCTGGTTGCTCCCTCTTCACTGTGCACCCCCTGCCCTCGTCCCTCTGTATTGTATGTGAGTGGGGTACATTATTACATTGCCGGACACTCGGCATATGTATAGTACCAGCGTGCTTTATCACCGACAGGAACTGGCAATAAATCAAAGCAGACCCCCCTATGTGTAGTAGCCACCCCCTCGCGCGATGTGCACATAACATACTCACAGGGCCACCATGAATTTCAGTATCTGACAGCGACTTTATTTATATAAATAAATAAAGCACGAGTGTTCCACCGGGAGGAAGTGGTGTCCATATTAATGGAGACGAATGAAGGAAGTGCGCTCCAAAGGACGCATACTACACACAGGCTATTCCTTAACGAACCACCATCCAAAATTGAACACGCTGCCCCGTAAATCCCACGCACTTCAGACATGTATACATATGTCTGTGTGTGCTTACAAAATCCCAAAAAGCCCCAGCAACAAGTTCACCATAAAGTCCATGTCTGACTCTTTGGTATATATGAGAAGAAGATGGAAAGTTCGCAGGAAATGTATTATGGAAGGCGGTTTGTGTATTCATATCCTGTTTAAATTCATCACTCGTATATGGATTGCAATTTATACGGAAAATTTCACTGAAGTATCGTTTTGAAATATTTAGAATAAATCATTAAAAATAAATATTTTCAAGGTGAATTTTAAAATGAGGAACGAATAAGAAAAACCCTCAAATATTTTTTTGCAATTAAAAAAACATATCAAGGATACAACATAAAATAATAATTATTCAAGGAACTTTGATAGATTTTATATGACAGCCCCAATTTGTTCCTTATCTGTTCAAAGTAATATGGATTAGAGAGGAAGCAGCAGGATTTGAAGGCAAAAAGAGGACAAATTGTGTGAGAGAGAGAGAGTATTCAGTAAAGATTTTAAGGATACTCTTTCTTTAATAGATGAAATGAAACTTTCGAGGGCTTCAGTAATCCCACATGGTAGTGAAGTACTTTTGCCCCACTTGAACGTGCTTTTTAATGATAAATTAACTGACCCAATTCCACAGACACCAGGCGTATCTCCTTCACGTACAAATCGACCGCCAATCCCTGAACTCCATCACTCTGTGAGGCTTCCTCACACAAAATTCACCCAGAATCGGATTACATTCACCCACACACATGGATGGTGAATCCTGTGAGCACATCTGCTAGTCCCAATCTCATATTCTGCAGAATAGGATGGGTCAGGGTATGTACAGTACAATATTATGTAGGTGTATGGCGAGAAGAGTTGACTGAGGTTGAATTTCCAACACTTTTCCAAAAAAAGGGTTCTCTCACGCCGCATTCACTTTTTTCCTCTCTCTCTCGCCCCTCTCGGAAAAAGAAACTCCAAGCACTTCCTGGGCAATCGTCGTTTGCATTGATCCCAAAATCACTTTCGCATGTGATTTCCCATAGCCAAGCAACAGGCAGGATTTTTCTGCACTTTCAGCATAAGAAATTGAATTAATGATGAGTTTTTCCATGTACTTATATATTTTTCTTTTGCTGCATGAGAACCAGAGTAAATAGAGAGTGGATTTTTTTGTTAAACCACGTTAAAATCTCCCACTTCTTTATCACCTTCCTCCAATCGTGGGTGCGCACACAGAAAACTCCACTGAAAAACTTGAAAAAGTTAATAAACACTACTGTCGGAAGTTGCAAACTCATCTACTTCACTTTATTTGATGGAAGTTTTCGTTTGAGGGAAGAAAAAGGGATGAATTGGGACAAGCCAACAAGCAGAGTGTCTCGTAGAAAAGTTCAAAAAGTCATTTTATTGCATTTTCTTCTTGGTCTGGGGGGTATAATATTGAGTTGGCAAGAGGATGTGATTTTCCGTGGATTTTTAACTAAAATTTTATATGTAGGTATAGATACTTATGTAATGCTGTATTGTACATATGTATTAGCTTGTTAACAATTTCACTTATTTATTTATTTACTCAGTTTCTCATATAATGTAAAACAGCTCTCGTGTCTAGAAGAAGTATTCCTGTTTAAGCTAATTAAGTGCTTAATTATGGTGGTTGAAGACAACAAGATAAAACTTCGATAAAAAAGGATGTAGCTTCTACGTTGGAGTAAGAGGAAAATTTATAAAGAGCACCCAGGTAGATTCAAGCTAATGGGCCTAATTCAGCGACCAAGAAACCCTTGAAATCTTTGAATTTTGTACTGAAATTTCAAGATTTCAAGCAAATTTCAAGGGTTTCTTGGTCGCTGAATAAGGCCCAATATTGAGATACTATGAGCTTTCATTTTCTAACAAGTTCTGGAAAAGCTCTGGAAAACATTTAAAAAATCTCTTTTAAATGTTCTTTAATGTATTTTTTAGCTTAAAAATATTTTTTTGGCCTCTAAAGAGAATTCTAAATTGCCTTAACTTTTAGGGCTTTTAAACATCCCCTAAAGTTTAAAGTTTAAAATCCCTAAAAGTTAAGGCAATTTAGAATTCTCTTTAGAGGCCAAAAAAATATTTTTAAGCTAAAAAATACATTAAAGAACATTTAAAAGAGATTTTTTAAATGTTTTCCAGAGCTTTTCCAGAACTTGTTAGAAAATGAAAGCTCATAGTATCTCAATATTATTAGCTTGAATCTATATAATCTTAATCACTTTTCTCTCACACGTGCTTTACATAAAACTTTGCTGGAAAAGTTCGTTCGTTTTCATAAAAATTTCAGCAAAACCCCCTCCTCCTATGTTTTACGCTATATATTACGTAAGAAGCTCTGCATATGTAGTACCCATTAGTTTAAAATTAGTAATTGGAATTGAAGTACTCCCCCCCCACACCCTCCCACTTTGAGCTATTAATAAATTATTTTCACAATTTGCTAGAGAATGAGAAAATGTTTAATATCTTCCATGTCTCGTAGCTTTATATATTGCATGTTTTAATTTAAAAAGAAAAGAGGGGCGGTAGCAAGGAGATTCCAAATGAGACACCCTGCACTAATGATTGTGAATTATGATTACAATTTCCCCACGTCCGGGTAATTCTTCGTATAAGGAAAATCTCAGTGCTAAATCCCCTGCTGCAAGGGTGGTGGCTCTTGGGTGTGTGAAAATGGGTGTATGCTCTGTGATCCTTTTAAAGCAAAAAGCTGCAATGTTGGAACATACGAGAAGTGTGTAGTGAAACATCGTGTAGACGGCATTTATTATCCTGTGAAATACTTGTGAATTCCATCTGAAGCATCTAGAGAGACTACAATGAGGGGGAGGTGGGGGAGGGCAGGGGTTGAAGAAGGAGTAAGATGCCACAGAATAATATTTGTGCAATAAATTTACAAATTTTTCCCATGATTTCATCTCGTAATTGAATTTTAACGATCTCGCAAGCTCGAAACTTTAGTTGAGTTCCAACTACAGTGCCACTATAAATTCCAAAGGAAGGTGGGTGGAGGCTGTGGAAGGCTCAAATGAGGAGTAGAAGGGGGGGGGGGTTGTAAGTTTAGCATGGATGGTCCCTCGTTACTCTCTCAGGCAGCTTTATGATGAGCTAGTCTGAGGTTTTTTTTTATTCAATCCACCCCCAAGTGAGCTTTTCTTTTAAGCTTAAGCTGAGAGTGCGAGAAATGTTGAGGAGTTGAAAAGATGTAGCTGAAAAAAAAGAAGCTGTGAATTTTGAGTATGGTGGCGGTATTCATGACGGGATTGTATACCTTTGTCAGTTGGATGTGAATGGAATTCCTGAAAGGAAAAACTCTTTTATATGTACAGAGTGAGATGGTGTTGCCCGATGAAAAGGTCAGACGTTGAATTCCGCCCCCATCCGCCACCCATCATGCCGTCATTTCAATTTACGCGCGTTAGGCAATGCACATAATTTTCCAGCCAAAGGGGTTGGGCTATCGCTGAAAAAAATCTTAATAACTAGTTTGTACCCTTTTTCGGTTGATGGCCACTTAAGGCCGGTGGAGCTTTCGAGGGGGCTCGCAGTTCATTAGGGGGGGAGGATGGTTTTTTGTATACAAAGGGGATTGAGAATGCAAGTTCTCGTTTTTTTTCCCAACCACCACCCCTTTTGCCTCAACACGGGAAACAACCCGCCCATTCTGCAAACTCATTTCCTCCTCCATCTTTCGCACCACATAATTTAATTTTAACGCACAACACACTCGAAAGAGAGAAGACGGAAATGTTGCCATAGAATGATGAATTGAGGGTTGATTCTATTGAAAATATTCCACCATTGTGCTGGTTGCGTAATTAATAGACTAATAGCAAGCACATTTGCCACCCCCGAGCCCCCCATCAAATTGAATTTCAAGTTGAAAATCTCACAAATTCCACCATCCATCGTTCCATGGTGGTGGAATGAAATGTGAGCAAAATTAGAAAGTCGAGCTGGGAAATTCTCGATGGTGAAGGTGGACAAATGGGTGTACATACTCAATCAGTTGCCTAGAATACCCCAAAATTCAACCCAATATTGCTTCACTCAACGCCATAGTACTTGGGAATTTCATTCTTGACTCCTCCACATAGTGTTGCTGTAACAAAACATGCACATACATACATGTTGGTTGAGGTATGATGGACTTGGGAGACTCATTCATGATCTCGAGAGCATTCGTAGAATGTTTGTATTGAGAGTCCTTGAATCAACATGCTTTCGTGTCTAGTATTTCCAGGAATACGCTTGAATGGAGATGTACGTTAGAGGAACTAGTTGGAAGAATTAGTAATCCACCCTCCCTCACACAATACACCAAAAGTTCACAACCTCTGGCGGAAATTAAATAGTATTTGGATAGCACAGGGCAAGCATAGATTTCTCTCATTCTCCCAACATAGTAATGTTCATCTGATGCCTCAACTTTCTGGTCAAATGAGTCAGTTTTTGATCCTAATTGCCATTCAAAATTATGCTGCAGGAATTTTCGACCACAATGTGTTCTGGTGTGTATGTAAATTAATTAAATTGATTGTCGGAATTTAAATTATTTCCAAATTAATTTGTTCATTTTTTTGGGTTCTCTTTCTGAAAGCTCCTGAAAGCTTTTAAAGGAAATAATCATGTAATGCCGAAGAAGCAATATTACCCGATATTACCTATGTAATTCCTTTTAGGAATGTTCAGAGCGAGAGAATGTACTTATATGTGATTTCTGCACTAGAAGAAATCAAAATGTTCTTATCTAAAACGTCTTGAAGTATAAAGATACCTTTACCAACTTATAAAAAAAAATCTTTATTGAATTTTGTTAAAAAAATCTAAAAAAAAATATTCTTTTATGATTCGCTTTAATCTTAAATTAAGATTTTTTTTAATAAGATTTCTTTTTTATGACTTTCAGTTGTTATTTTTTTATTATCAAAAAAATAACTCAAAGAAAATTAGTTTATAAAGGAGTTTAGTCATTGTTGTATGGGGAAATTCCAGAGAAATGATAAAAAATGTCCAAAGGAACTTCCCATTTCCCACTGGAATCAGATGAAAAAGCCGGCAATGGTATTGACCAAAAATACAAACAATGACGTCATAAATTTAATTTTTTGTCATTCTCAATGCAAGAAGTATTTTTGTTATGATGACGACATTGTGTCATTTTTTTAGGAAATCTGCTGCTTTTTCCAACTAATCTCAATCAGAGATTAACCAAGTCCTGATCGTTTTGGTTCGAATAAAGAACTTTTTCATACAGCGGTGACTAAACTCCTTTTCTTTTTCAGTTGAAAATCTTTTTTTTTTTTACAAAATTTAATTCAAAATAAGTTGAGTAGATTTTTAGCAATAATTAAGAAAATTGCGAATTAAATAATGGTAATTGATTATTAAGGAAAATTTCCTTTACGAACCTATCCCACCTGAAAGTTTTCTATGAAAGTTAATTTAAAGGTTTTCAAAGCCATCAAAAAATGAATAAATCCGATTAATCAAAATACCTCTCAAAATTTTAGCATAGTTTTTGTCCAACAATTTTCCGCAGTGTTTTAATACTCAAATAATGAAAGCACCCGAGCTATAATGCCAAAGAGGAGCAGGTGAAGGAGTACCACACACAAAATAAAATGTAATGCATGGAACGTATATAAAATGGGGACGATGGGGAAAAGTAATCAAGAAGGAATACATTTTTCACAGAGAGAGAGAGAGGGAGAAAGGGAGAGTCCCACCCACCCAAAATGGGAGTGGGTGGGTTTGCATTGAAAGAAGGTCGGGTATGTGTGTGCTTAAGAACCAGACAGTCATCCGGTGTGGCGGTGGAGAGATGCCCTTTCAGTGTCTGCTATCAGTTGGTGCAAAAGGATTCACAGCCATTCAACCCCATACACTTAAGAAGATTTTTTCTACACCGCTGGACACTTTAATGAAATGAATGCCATCGTGAAAGACTTTTAGAGAATGTGCTAATCTGTAATCTCTCTTCTCCAACATTTTTTTTTCCACGAAATCTTTTTTTTTCTCTTATTCTGGGAGCTTTTGGGGGTGATATTTTTTTTTAAGTAAGTAAGAATGGATTAAATTGTATGTGACGAGAAGCTGTGCCGTATCGATTTTAACATTAAAGTCCAACTTGTTACGCAAAATGTCTTCTCAAATGCCAATAAGTTATGGCTTTTGTCGAAAACCCACAAAATCTGTCATTATGTGGTAATTATTAGCACGACTCTAGACAAACACATTTGTACATATTATATATGCAATTATATTGTTAATTATGCGAATCGGTTAAACATTGCTGATACAATGGGTGGTAGGTAATGTTGTTATGGCTTCGTACTACCTGCAGAATTTAAGGAATGTAATTAGCTAAATAAAATTGAACAACTTCCCAAAATTTATTTATTTTTTTCTAACAAATTCTAAAATAAAAAAAATTCTAATAATTCCTAGGTCATCGTTCGCTGGTAAAACATAGCACAATAGATATATTCAGGTCAATTTTCCGCACATAATATTTATGGGAAAACAACCCTCCCAGGTAACTATTAAAAGCAGCACGAATTCCTATTCATAAATAAATTGTCAATCGGTGTGTGATAGCGTGGAACTAAAGGAAATGATCCAAAATCAATTTACGTGGGAGAATAATCAGTATGTTAACAAGGTACATTTGGTGGCCGATAACTGGGGTCTGTTATCACTGCTTCCGCTTTTACCTTCCGAAAATCCAAAACAACCACTCTTTGTGTGCACCTCCCTCTGTGTGGGGCATTGTTGATGTTTGCTGGCTTAAATGGGAAGTGGGGCTCTGCCGGGCTGTGTGGAAGCCACCTCCCGGCAGATAATTGTGTGGTGTAGTCGTTTTCATGAGAATTTATTACGGAAATCATTGGCTATAATTCAGGCTACCCAATTACATAGTTTCTGCCTGGATTTTCGCATTTATACCATAATCAGAAGAACTCGTGGACGAACAGCCGACACTGAGCTTCCGGGTTTTTGCCCCGAAAGCTCCCAAAATCTACAGGAACCCCTGAAATATATATATTTTTTGGAGGGGCGAGTGGAAAAAGTTGAAATTTAGAACAACACTTTTCCAATTATTCATTGATTTCCACCCCTGCTTATCTCGTGGAAAACAAGCCAGGCCACCAAAACAAGAAGGGAAGATGTGAATTGAAATTAATGCCATTCCTTCACTCCATATGGCAGCTATAAGGAAACTTTTCTTTACATCCACCATCTTCCTCGCTACACATCTTTCAAGCCAACCACCCCCTGCGGGTGTATATTGTGTGTAAGAATAGAAAATCCAACTTTGACGCGAGCTTATCGTTGAATCCTACAGATTCTGTATATATAAAGTTGTTTGAGCGATTTGTGAGGTGCAACTTTCCCTGATCAATGGCAAAATCGGGTTTCATTGACAGGTAATTAAAAACTTTTCTCATGTACAATTTCAAAATTGAAAAAGTGTGTCTATGTAATTGTTTTATTTTCCTTTTCTTAATTTCATGGAATTCATTGGATTACAAAATTGACGGGAGACACATTTAATAAGTCTTGCTTGGCTGGGAAAATTTTAACTGAAGATTTTTATATGGATTAAACTTGAAAAAGAATCTGAAAAGTACAAAAAAAATAATTTTGTTAATTTATTTTGCTAAATAAATTAGAAAATGAAAATACTAAAAGTAGTTGCAGATATTTTCGCTTTAGAAACTTTAGAGCTTTTTTGAAACTTTGATAATTTATTTAGAAAAATATGTATGGTAATTTTAACTTAGGAAATAGCGGGATAACAAACCCCCTCAGTGGTTAAGAAAAAGCTGTAAAAATCATATTTCCTAGAAAAGATTGAGCAAAGTAGTCTGAGAAAGTTGTAGGGTAGAAAATTTCCTAGAGAAAAGAGCTTTGCACTATTTTATTGGAAAATATGATATTTTGAGCTTTTCCCAATTCTTTTTTCAATCATCTCATTTTCCCATACAGCTAATTTTTATTTATTATTCAAATATTTTTTCCACACATAAAATAATAAACTAATGTTTAAAGCTCTGAAAGCTCAAAAGAAGAAACATTTTGAAAACACAAAGCAATTTTGGTGATAAATGAAATTTTTGAAAGTTTTTTAACAAATTATTTAGTGTGAAATCTTTTCCAAAAAGCTCTAATAAATTTCACCCTTCCTGTGAAAATGTTTATAGAGACACGAGGTGCTTTGAACTTTTGGGAATTACCTTTCATAATGTTATGTTGCAGTGATGCGAAATATACTTAAAATACGAAATATCTCTCCTCAATTTTATGCAAATGGGAGTAATTTTGGGTAATTAAATTTAAAATGGTGATATGGATGAGATTTTATGGAAGAAATGGCATTTAGTGTACATTAAACGAAACCACACTGTGATGGATCTTCTCACTTTCATGCACTGCACCATCTCGCGCGTGTAGAATTTTCACAAACTTGTAATTTATCTCATCTCATGTATGAGTTATGGCTTGGAGAAAGTTTGTTTTACATAATGTGCATAACACAGTGCGGAATTTATAATTCCACTCCTAAGAGCAAAAGAGACTCGTTTTCATAAGAACAATTAAAAGTTTTTCACATTTATTTTAATATGATGAAATTGAACAAGAGTGACATAAAATTCTATGACTTAGTTTTCCAACATTATATTTTCTTTGCCAAAGAGAGAAAATGTAATTTCATATGGCTGGATATGAAAAGAAACAACCGTAACTGCTAATTAAAATCAACAACGCACCCCCGCACTGCATTTTCTCCCTCCTTCGCTACCGAACTTCATTTGAACCCTTTTGCCTATTCATTAATGGAAAATGAATTTTCTATGTCACAAAATAAAATTAATTTTCATTAAGTCTTCTTTTAAGTTTTTCTTTCTTTTTTTTTCACTGAAGGAAATATTCATTTTCAAATTATTGAAATAGGGGAAAAGTCAACTTTTTGAGAATCTTTTGCTTACTGAATTGTTTTATTTGAATGGGGTTCAAAGTTCTTGTACTTTAGGGGATATTTTCCAGCATTATGATTCACATTTTGTCCTAAAGAAAATCCTTTCTTTTGTCTAATATATTTTAGTTTAAAGATAACTAATCATCCATCAAAAACATATTGCAAAAAATTCAGAATCATGCTCACTTCTAACCTTATACAACTCAATTATGCTACTTTATCATAACTTTTGGCAACAATTTGCAATGTACATATGTATGTTAATATAAATATTTAAGAAGATTAATTAGCTTATAAAGTTTCACAAAAGTTCCCAATTTATCCAACTCATTAAAATCATTTCATAGACTTTCACTCAAAGCATATTTGATGACAAAGTATATGGAGCAAATTTTGAAAGATTAAATTCTTCAAATTTAGATATTCAATAATAAATTTAAAATTCTCATTTCCCCTGAAACTGCTGAAAATATGTCAAGTTATGCAGACATGAGTAAAGAAGAGCTTTTAAGCGACGTTTTGAACAAATTAATAGTCGTGCTCAAGTTCTATTTTATTGTTTAAAAAACTGATTCATTCCTACGTCACGTAGGAAAAGTTCTATATAATCAAATAGATAGATTGAATTTATTAATTTTATTTGAATAAAAAATACAAAACTATCCCAGTTTTGATTCAACCAGAATTTTAAGCTAATAAAGTAAAACTTTATTGGTGAAAATGTAGCTTTTTTTGAGTGTACTTCTTCATATTTTCAGCATTATAAAAAAAAGCTTTGAGCTTTTGATAGCTTCAATTTTCAATGTATGTACACGCGAGCTTAATTTGAATGTAAAAAAAATCACTTTGCAGTGGTAGTCGCGAGGAAATGTAATTTTAAAATGTGAATTTTTCGCATATAACCTATTCATATCGTGCTTATGTGTGTACGAACCAATAAGGGAGGTATACACTACACATATATAGTTAGGTATACTCAATTTCTGTAAAACGATTGTTGATATGGAATTCCATATGAATTCCTGGCACAAATGCACATAGTGTGGGAATATCAATATCTCAATGCGTACATAGGCTACCTATACTTCCTGTGTGGTGGTGTAATTTATTTTATTGAATCAGGAGAAAATGAAACCGTTCACCTGATTTGAATACAAATCAGGTGTGAAAATTTTTAGCAAAACTCCCCCGCCTTCATCGACAAATGTAATTCCAAGAAATTTGATATCATAAAATGATCATCAAAATAGGTAATAGGGGGGTGAGTGGTTGATTTCCCGCAAAAAAAGGCAGCTCAATGCGTCAAGGGATGCTCTGCTACTGAGAACGAAACATTGAAAAGCGATTTTCCCATCTGTTGAGCCCGTTGCGACGTGACAAAATTTCAATAAAAGTCTCCGCAATAATTAATTAAGACTAAGGTAAATGGTTACAACTTTCCACGAATTGCTTGTTGATTTTTTTTTAACAAAGAGAGCTAGCGTCGCATGAAGGGCAATAAGAATTATTTTAAAGAGTTCCAAAGATTCATTTTTAAAGGAAAATTTATCCTCATAGTAATTTGTCTGATTTTAATGCTCCTACATTTTTTTTGTAAGGAAAATAACGCACAAAAGAATCTGAATTGAAAATAAAATTTCCTTCTCCCATTTAACTACCTACATATTGTATTTACACTGTCTTCATTGAAAAAAAAAAAGAAAAACATAATTCCCTGTTTTCCCAATGAAATAGGAAAAAAATATGATGGGAGGAAAAGCTTTTTATTAAAGCTGTATATCAATTTCTTGTAGGGAGAAAATGGGAGAGAGAAAAAGCACCGAAGATAGAACCACAAAATCCTCCCTCATATCCATAGCTCATCATTCACATGGTGGGCGGGGGAGATTGGAGTAAAATGTAGAGTAAGAAAATGTAAATGATTGTTTATTAGCATATCAATAAGATGCTTCTGTAGGGAAATCAACCTCGATTAGTGTGGAGCCCCTTTTCATGATACGATGAATGAATGGATCGTTATCGTGATCGATTGACAGTGCCATCGGGTTTCCCATTCAAGGGGAGACATGAGTAACATTACGTATGAGCTGCAGCGGGGGATGCAATAAATTTAAATGCACTCACACATTATACGTCAACCCATCGCGTCAAAGACTGTAATGACATACTATCAATTCCGTTCAAGAATCAAGTGCTTAGTCAACCATCACAATCCGGTAATCAACAGACACCATTAACTACCCCTCCCGCATAAATGATAGATAGACGCAAATAGGGGAGACTTACGTGCGTTACAAGGACCACCCTCCGATCCCTCTTCATTTGGGATATTTTCTCTTTCATCCGTTTGGGTATTAGAGAGCCCCACTAAAGCTCAAGTTAAAATAAGTTTAAGTAGTAAGTTAAAATGAAGAGAAAATCCTCCTTGTCCACTCTCTTATATGCTCTTACTATCGTGGAGATCCACACTTCCACCCCACACTTGACGTGCTGTTCAATCCATAAGCCCTCTAAATTGACACGTGAACACCTCAGTGTTAGTCTGCATTTTCCCTCATCCCCTCAATGGAGCTTCCGACCCTCATTGCACACACTGAGAGAAATTGAAGCATAGTATTATGGTATATCAGTGGGAAATTATGCTTTGTATCCATTTAAAAATAATCAGAAGCTTTGGGAGCTTATTTTAAATTAATTTGAGCTTTAAGAGTAACAAAAATTATGTGGAGTTTTTAATGAAATTTAATCTATAAAGAGAAAGAAAATTTAAAATGTTTTTTATTTTGATTATAAGATTGAAGAAAACTGAAAATTAGTTAGAATGATTCTCAATTTTTGTCTAAATCTTCAGGATTTAATATTGCACTTAAAACCACAAAATATGGCACAAAGTCCATCAGATATAAGACTATAAAAAGTTATAATAAATTGCCATAGGAACTTAAAAATTTTAAATAATTTTAAAACAAAAATTTTACACTTAATTTAACGCTGTAATTATGTTTGTTTAGTTCCACAAGGAGGTATGTCTCCATTGAACAGTTATTTCAATAAATTCTAATTCTGAATTCTAAATATCTTTAGGCTTCTTTAGACTCTTGAATTTACTTAATATTTTGCCAAAAATGTTAATTATTGTTGCATTTTATAGTTTTTTTTTTGTAAAATAGTCCAGTTGAAAGAAATAATTAAGAACGTTAAAAGATTCTATAGAGATGATTCTTTCTTCGGGGCAATATGTCAAAAATTTAATATAATTAATATTAAATAGTTAACCCAGATCTTTACATTTTATTTTATTTAGTATCCTCATTTTAGCTGTGTTTCTTTTTTTTTGTTTTTGAGCGCAATATAAAAGACCTAATAAGCTTCAAATTTCACAAAACTCTTACGAATTCTGAAAAAGAAAGAATTTTCGAAGTATTCATGTGTTTCCAGAATTTTAGTTGAAAATTGATTATTGTACTTAGATTTTTTTAAAATCAGTCTTTGCAGAAATTTCAACAAGAAAAAATCCGGTCTCATATGGGTTAAATTGAAAATTTCCTCTTAATTTAAATCCATATATTTTAACTAAATAAAATCAATAAAAATTCTGAAAATTAAAACCACATAAAACCCCTAATGTATCTCTTGAGAAAATTCCTCTCAGTGCTTGAGAAGTACCTTAACATTGAAAAATCATCCCCTCAATTTTAAAGCAAACAGTCTGGAAAATTGGAAATTAATTATTTTTAATAAAATAAAGGTATTTAATTGCATTGCAGTGCCTCATAAATTACTGCACAATTCCAATTAGCTTAATGTGATCACTGATTGCCAAGTGCAGTACTCCCGTTCCCATTGGAAGTTGGACGACGGAATATGTACCTATACTAGAAAACTTTTCCATCACCGTCCATTAAATAAATGGGTTTCTATTGAATTTGAATGTCAGCAGGTGTAATAGAGAGAGATGGGGGGGATTGTGTACCTTTTTGCTGGGGAGAAATGGGGGTATCAGGGCGGAGAGGGTGACCATCTGGTCCCGGGGCTAACCAAAATGTCGTGTCTCATTCACGAATTTGCGGCCAGAAGTAAGTTATCAATAAAGTAAGAAAGTTCAATGCATAGTTTATGAGTGCTCAATCAAATTCTGTGCACAGCCCCATCAAAACGCCAAACTTCTCTTCTCCATTTCACCTAAAATAGAAGTTTCCCGTGTGCCATGAGGGTTTGGGATATCGGGTATAATATGGATAAAGAGAGGAGAAGAGACTTTTCTTGTTCTACCAGACATTAATTATCTAAAGCTTGTTTTATACCTCAATGCTTTACTTGAGAATTTCCTTTCAAACAAACCCCCCTCCGTCTTTGAAGATATACTGTCCATGGCTTTTCTCTTTTGAGGTTGAAGGAAAAAAAGTTTATATATTTGGTATCATAGAAAGTTCTTGTGTGTGTTACATAGAAGCTTTTCCTGGTGCATTTTCCTTCTTGTTTAAGTTTCATAAATTGAAAATTTTACAAGTAGAGCTATTTAGGCAAGAAAATCTCATGCGTTTGAGCTTTTAATCGAAATATTTAGTCCTCAATTAATTTTTGAGAGGATTTTTAATCTTTTTAATAAAATAAAATTAAAAGTTCAATCGTATAAAAGTATTTAATTAAAATAAATTACTATTGATGTAATTTAATTTAATATATAATGAGATATGGGTAATGCGACTCATTTAAAAATTTTATTCAAAAAAAGTACTATCAAAATCTTAATTAAACTACACGGATTTAATGAATCACCGCCTGTACGTACATGGAAAACAGATTTTAATCCCAAAAAAGTAGTTTACTGTAATAATTTTTTTCTCAATTTATTTTCATCTGCAATTAATGATATCATTTTACAAAATAATTAATACATAAATGCTGGGAAATATTTTTAATGAAGTACCTAGAATTAAAAAAAAACTCCGAATAAACCGTAAAATTAGTTTACTTCCCTTTGAGCATTATTAATTTATTTAAAATGAAAGCATTTTACAAAATTTTTACCCACTTATGAAACCAATAGCGGGCGGTAGAAACTCGTGGTATCCCAACAAACCATTGATAGTTGCCTAAACGTTGCGCGGAGTTACATTTACTACAATACAACCATGCCTAACGGTATATATCTGCGTTGCCTCGAAGTAGATGGTCAATAGATATCTGCGTTGCCGCAACTAGTAATCTCAACGTTGCAAAACTCTGAAATATCCTTTCTCGTATACCGTCTCGCAACTAAAATTTTTTGAAACAAAAATGTTTCAAAAAATATTTCAAAACATTCCGCTGTCATAACTGGAGGGAAATATGGTACACGCCCATAATAATCATATGGCGTCCATATTCCCATCATAATAAATGACAAACTCTAATGGATAATTTATATTATTTAATAATAGAGTTTTTAGATTTTTTCCAAATGAAAAAAAATATGCCATGCGGTTCTACCGTCATGAAATCGCCTCAAAGGAACTTAAATGATGCTCCCATCTCAATTTTCTTAATTTTTTTTACCGAAAATTATTTTTTTTTAGGGGTCAAAAATTTAATTTTTTTTAATTAATTATTTAAACACAAGTAATGCACCCAACTATCCCTAAAAAAGCCTTCCCACATCATTTTGGGCCCCCAATTGCTCGGAATAATGAAATAAAAATCAATTTTTTTATGCCGTCGGCCATGTTAGACATTTTTTGCAACTCTGAGGCAACGATACAGCAACCATTGCAACAACGTTGTAAAATGATTCGGTAGCAACCCACCAGGGCGGCGCTAGTTTTGCTGTTTGTAAACATAAATGAAAGAGACAGACTCATTTTTTTCTATTCCGCTCTCTGTCTGTTTTGGGTTATTTCTCGCGATAGACGCGCCCCTTGCGGTGAAAGGCGCAACATAGGCACAAAATGCGCTTGGGTTGCGCCGGCATACCCTGATGCAACGTTTAAGCAACTAAATAAATTATATTTAATAAAATTAACAATTTTTGATAAATTATCAATAAAAAATAATTATTTTAGGGATAAATAATGCATAAAACTCATTTAGAGTCCAAAAAAACTTCAATTTCAAGGAAAATTTGTTCTTTTTCGATATTTTTTTGCAACTAACGCAACGTTGATATATACTTCCCTGCAACTATTTTCTAAGTGATTTTTTCAAAGTTAATTATTTTGCTTAAAATTGAGATTTTAGTGTGTTTTTAGGTAAATTATTCTTTGAGAAGTTGTAGAAAAGACTTTAGAATGCAAAAACACTTAAATTTTTTAAGTTATTGAAATAATAAAGAAAATCTTGCAACTTTGGCAACATCGCGATAAAGTATACTGCATCGTTTTCCATGCAACCATATTCGCAACTTTAGCAACTAAGAAGTAAACTCTCTTGCAACGTTGCGTCAGAGTTTCCAAAGTTAAAGTTGCAAGGTGTTTACTGGGATATCATTAACATCTATCATGTGAATTGCACTCTCTACCCCATCTCAATTGCATAATTTAAAGTGGAAACTATACATAGTAATAAAGTTACAAAATATGTGCGAGGAGAAAGAAATATGTATCATTTACACATTAATTATTTAAATTGATTTCCGGACGTAATTATCCTTACATTCTCCGCATGAAATAACTCTACAATATAAAGCAATTTACTCTCTCTCTCTCTCTCTCTGTGTTAGAATTTACAGAAGAATTGAATATTTCTCTAAGAAGGAGCAGCACAGAATCTCATCTAAGAACTGTTTGTGTGCAGATTGGAACAACACGTTGATTATATTGTGGCTTCCACCAGATCTTACATGATGATTTTAAATTGCCTCTATGAGAACCCTAAAGCAATTCTCACAATCTTATACAACGCACAATTTATTAATCCACCCCCACCCCACAGCTCCAACTACCCCCACACATCAAAATGCGAGGATGATCACATCGATTTAATTATAAATCAGTCCCTGTTTCATCTACTCTGCACATTTCCAATTTCCTCCCTGAAAATAGCATGTGCGATGGTACCTGGGTGCCGCCCCCACATCCGGAAATATGCGTGAGTTCAAATTACAATAAAATCTGACAATATTGTAGAGCACAAAGGGGGCATTAATATTTCATCCCTTTAAAACTCATTATGCTATTTTGTAAAAAAAAGGATTTCAACGGAATAATTTCTCTAAATCGCTCTGCAATGAAATTTAATAATTCAATTTTTGATATATAGAAACTATGATTATGATTTTAGTTTTAATCGGATATTTATTATTTATATTTTATTACCCAGTTTGGTATGCATGATTAGTGAATATAGTTCTATTATTTCAGAAATAAGCACCCAAGCTCTCGGTAAAAACCATATAATCAGAATAGTGGAAATTAGAGGAGTATAAGGTAAGTTTTCTAATATAGGACGATACTTTATAAATTAAATTTTTCCGATCTTCGCAAAGCTGATAAGTTTTTTGTCTAATAAGGAATTTTCTAGAGTTTTTTAAACATAGTAAAAAGAAGCTTTTTACGGTTTTTACTTTTTTCCAGTTTTGGGGGCATTTTCTACTTTAAGTAATTCCTTTCTCAAATTATTCAATATTAAATTATTCATTTTATTCAATAGTTTTCGCTAGAAATCAATGACAACAAACAAAATTTTTCTCTTTATTATTTTCTTCAATATACGATGTTAGTACGAGATGGGCCAAAAGTTAATGCATGTGTTAGATTGCTAATTTTTGAGTTTTTCTACATTTTGCTTTTTACCGCATTGAGATATCTCAATCCTATCAAAATATATTGAGGATTAAACACATGCATTAACTTTTGACCCACCTCAGGAATAACATTAAGAATAATGTTTATTAAAACGATTAATTAATATAATAATAATAAGTTTTTTTTATTAGATATTTACAAAATTTTTTAAGAGTCCATCTGTCTTCAAATAATTTATATCTGGAGCCTTATTTGTCTTATTCTTCGGCTAGATTCTGATTGAAAATTGAATTTTTTTCTACGATTTTTCTTCAAATTCTTCCAGACTTTTGTAAATGAGTGTTTTTGCAAAAAGTTCCCAAAAATGTACTGGTAAGCTGACCAAGCTTACGAGAGCTGTGTTTCTTTCAGTGTACCAATTTTGTGAGAGCAAACTAGAACGCGAATTAGTTTAAATACGCTCAAAGTCGGGAAAAGTTGAAAAGTCATACCCTAAGAAATCTTTAGAAGGCCATATCTCGAGAACGGATCCATAGATTTTCGAGTTTGAGCTATCGTTGGAAAGGTCTTAACCTCAACTATAATATATTAAAATATGAAGTAAATCGATAATGGCATTTTTGAAATATTCGAGTTCGAAATTTTCGAAAATTTTGATTTTGACTTTAGCGCCTCTCGCGGTCATTTTTCGAAGTTGCAATGTTCTAGACATTTGTAGGGTTTCTCGAAACCTTTCATTTGCGCTTGAGTTGATCAAGATCGGACTTGTAGAACCCAAGATATGACATGCCAACTTTGGAAGGCTATATCTCGAGAACGGATCCATAGATTTTCTTCATTTTTGGCATGGAGCTAGATAATATGGTCAGCTATAACATATCAAAAAATGAAGCAAATCGATAATGGCGTTTTCGAGATATTAATCGAAAACTCATCGAAAATTTTGTTTTTGATTTTTGGACCCCTAGCGGTCACTTTTGAAACTTCGGATGTTCTAGAGAGTTGTAGGGTTTGTTGAGATCTTTCATTTGAGCCCGGGTTGACCAAAATCGGTCAAGCCGTTTTCGAGTTATGGTCGATTTTCGATGAAAAATTGTGGCAGCCATATTGGCTAAACGGCTTGACCGATTTTCGAAAATGAGGTATCGTTGGAAAGCTCTTGATGTCCCCTACAACATATAAAAATTTCAGATTTTTAGCTCATACAGGGGCTGAGATATAGCGAAAACAAAATTTTGAGGTTATTCAAAATGGCGGACGGGGGGGTGGGGGATAAAATTTGACGTCATAATCGGACGTCTTCCAGTCGACTTTTAAACTTTGCCGTTTACCGCAAGTCTCTATCTATTACCGTTCTCTCGCAATTTCGTGTTGAACTACGGAAGGACGGCCGGCCGGACGGCCGGCCGGACGGCCGGAAAAAAAATTTTTTGGCGCATACGTTTTTTGGAATGTGGGGACCCTAATTCGTGCTCATCCCAAGTTTGAGCCCGATCTGACGACTTTCGATTTTGCTCGGTACACAAAAGCTGTGTCTGAAAGAAACACAGCTAAAACATAAAAGTTCCCGAAAAGAAAAACACAAATGATACGAGCAACAATTCTTTCACAAACGCCACACAAATTTTCATAAAAATCTTTTAAAAATCGTATAGAAAAGTTACCTTTCATATTAAAATCTACCCACTAAAACAAGGGAGTGGTCTCATGAAAAATAAAATGATAAATAATATAATTTTTCTATGGGGAAAAGCTTCAAAAAATATATAAGCCAAGCTCTGAGCTTTATCAATGGATTTTAATACCATCTCTCTAGGCTTTTATTCTATCTCCACCTTGAACCCCAAGAAGCTTTATGAGAATTCCCATGAATTGGTGAATTCCTTGGGAGATTTTTTGAGTGAATTTCCTTGGTGATAAACCCATAAATATCCCTTCATTACCTGCCTGTAGCACTGCTTATGTTCTGTGTATAAGAAATGCTTTTCTGAGCTTTTCATGTGACTTTCTCTCTGAAACTCATATAAGAAATAAGCTCTCATCTATCTTTAAATCTGCGTATATTTAGGTATACCTAAATGATGCAAGTCACGATTTATATTTGATGCAAAATATGTAGATCAAAATAATTTGATATTTATGTATAGTGAAAGCTTTTCGTTGCTTCATTGCACGAAAATATTATTATGTGTAAATCAAAACAATCGCTCTTGTGGTATATTTCATTCACATTCTGCGGTCGTATTAATTGCAGTTGCATTGGCAAATGTAGCGAATAGAGAGCGAATGCATATTTGGAGACAGCGAGGATGATACATTATTGCCACATACACACGATGTACAATATTGAATATGAGGGGTTGCTGTATCTGCGACTTTGTGTGAACAACCCCCTCGCACACACGCCACCCCAAACTCCATCAAAATACATTTTGACGACATAAAATTGCAAATTGCAAATGCCGAATGCATGAACCCCAAATTCATATTTCCACATTCTGCTGCATGTTCCTCTCCACTCCCAAAGCATTGCGCGCTCTTTATAGACGACAAGGATTATTGGTTACTGGAGCTTCAACACCATCCGCATTCTCCCTCTTGCCGTTCAAGTGTTTTGCGATCTGACGGAATTACTGGGCGGAGGGGGAGGCTGGTTAGCATGTGCGGGCACAACATAATGAGGATGGAATATGCGTGATTTGTGATGCCAGATGCCACCCACACACACACTGGTCGCGTCAATTGAAGTTCGCTCAATGGTGGACCACAGAAGCAGCCTCAATGCAAATCCGCAGATAGAGAGTGGAAGTTGGTACGATAAGGCTTCTATTTTGCCGGAGGATTGATGAATCTTGGCGTAAATGAGCGTAAGATTGATGAATTTAATGAATTAACATTGTAAATGACATTTTAAATCATCCGCGTTTCAAACGATGGAGGCGCCTGGGTTAACCTGGCGTCTCCATATTTATTTTTGGGAATATTTTTATTGAGAATTATCTATTCTATTTATTCTTTGTATAAAATTAAACAAATAAAATGGGTTTCTTTTAAGTTTTAGTTTTATAAAAGAAAAAATGACATTTTCTCATTTTTGTTTAAATAATAATGATTTTCCGGGTTTTTTGTTGGTTAAATGGGGGTTCTCACGCAGAAAAACTCACGTTTTCCAGAGCTTTCAGCTCCATTCGGAGTTTTCTTCAGTGGCTACGTTCTGCCAAATTGTGACGCGACCAGAGATTGGGAAATTTCCCCACGCTTGAGTGTGTGGAAAATTGTCTTGTTTTTGTAGAAAATGTTTGTAAAAAAAATCCTTTTCTCTGTAGCTACTGAAGAAGGCTCCGAAGGGAACCGAAAGCTCTGGAAAACGTGAGTTTTTCTGGGTAAGAACCCCTATTTAACCGACGAAAACCCCGAAAAATCATTATTGTCGCTACACGTCGGAAAATCACTTCATTTTTGTTTAAATAATTTCTTCTTAGAACATTTTTTTCTAAAAATCCTCTTGGTCATTAACACCCTTAAAAATTCCAATTATTTCATACAAATTTCTTGTGGCTATTTATAGAATCTTTTTTACAAGAACACAAGATGATAGGAATTTAAATTTTTCAAAAAGTTTCAATTTAATTAAACGTTAAATTTTAAATAATATTTCTATTTTGAGATATTTTTCTTCATCATAACTTCAAAGAAATCATTTTTCCCCATTTCCGGAAGACAATCACCGAGGAAATGCATCATTAGTGGTGTCCTTTTGACCTCTTCAGCGTACTCTTTGTAGCTAATTTTGAGTGCTTCCTTTGCTTTGAATTTATCCAAAATTATCATAATGAAGTCATTGGTGGCTTCTGCCCTCTCTTTCGGCGTGTCAAAGGTAAAACAATCTTTGAGGAAGTTCTGCATATCTTCGCGTGCAATAAAATCCGTCCCATTGGCGTCGTACACACTGAAGCAATGCTTGAGTTTCTCATCCATTGAACTACAGTAGAAGAGTTCCATTGTCTTAATCCAATGTTCCGGTGTTACTTGCCACTTTATGTCACCCCGGAGGGTCAAAAGGACGCGCCAAAAGTGAAAATCATTATTAGATTTAATCGTTGACCTTATCATGTCGTCAAATTGTTGAATGGGCATGATTTTCTTGCGTTTTTCATTGCAAAAGTGGTGGAAAATGTAGAGAAATTTCTCCAAGTCCTTCCTTGAGAATTTCTTCCTCTTCACAAAATGATGCAGCTCCACGCGGTAGAGGGACCGGAAGTTATCAATTTCTCTTACCGGAAGGTGGAACATTGTGGGGATTCTCTTGAATTTTGTAAACTTTTTTTTTACCTTTGTTGGTTTGGAGAGAATTTTGAGTTTTTTTTTTGGGAAAATGTTTTATTACGACAAAAAAAGCATGGAAAGCTTTGATTTAAAAGCTTTCTCTGGGCAGTTATTCAAATCAAGCTTTATTGTCTTTTTTGCTTTCCTTCTTTTAGGAAAATCATAAAATTCTGTTTTTTTTTTCACCAAAATATAACATAAGATGGAGGCGCCTGGTTGAATGTTAATTCTAAACATTTTTTATCTTTTTTATAAATTTTTAAGGGCAATGGAGGCGCCAGGTTACTAAACGAATATCCTTTTACTATTCTTTTTAATTCTTACAAAAAGCTCGTTAAAATTTAAAAATCGAAGAAAGACTTACAGAGCTAAATGAATTATTCTCAAAATTTAATTCGAATTGAACCATCCTCTCCTAGCTCCTACACCACACAGACTATTTTATGTTCAAACACTAACTACACGTACAACACGGAAAATTGCTCTACAACAATTCCCAAGATTTTTCCTATATTGTATTTCCCTCCGCAATAAATTTCATTTTTTCAAATAAAAAATTAAACCTCGAAGGACCTCAAACTGATGATTAAACTGTGACTTTATGGCACGTCACATGAACTTCCTCTGTACACCGACAAATGCCCGTTCCACGTTCAGACAATTTCCCAATTGGGAATTTGATTCCGAGAATTCGAATGCCCTTCGCAAAAGGAAATTCAATGCATCGCAAAGAGACGCATCCCCCGCGGAATTTCCCGGAAAAGGGAGTTTGTCAGCACATCGTGTGCATTTTGCTTTTTCTCCCCTCTTGTCTTCCTTCCAAAGGAGGGTGGTTGCACTGCAAACTACCTCCCTGCAAATGGGTTTGAAATGAAGAACTCACACCCCCTGCTTTTTGGTTTTACTTGGAAAAACCTCCAGGGGATCCTTTTGGCTGTCTATCAATGCTACGTGTGTACTGTGTGCGATAAAGGAACGGAAATCAGTGTGGTGTGCTGCACAGAGAACAATAAATATATTGTGAAGGTTTACTTGTTGAAAAATTGTAGGGAAAACCCGGGGATAAGTGGAATAAATAAGATTTTATTTTAATCTTAAATTCAGTTGAAGGATTGTTTGAATGTTGTTGAAAGAAAACAGGAGCGTAGTCAAAAAACGATTCTAAATGAACCGAAAACTTTTTTTTTTATTTAAAGAAGAAAATATGAATTGAAATTAGCACCTTTTGACAATTATTATGTATTTTTCTAACGTTTGACATTTTTTTTGAACGTCAAACGTTTCTTTTCTACCACTTGGGGTTCCTTTTCAAAGTTTACGGATTTTCTTTTTTAACGTTGAACGTTTAACGTTCCTTTGTTTATGTCAAATATTTATTTTGAATCGTTAATTTTTTTTATAACGTTATATTTTTTATGGTAAGTTTCTTTAGTTCGGTATTAGTTTTTCTACCTTTTAAAAATTCTTTTCTAACGTAAAACGTTTCTTTTCGAATTTATTTCTCAAATATTAATCGTTTTAGCGATTAATGTTCTTTTTCTTAATAATGATGAATTATTTTCTAACGTTTGATATTTTCTTGTTGTCTGAAAATTTGAAAACATTGAAACATGCTCTCAGAGGACATTTTCCAGGCAAACGTCTTCTTCTGCGTGAATTTTAAGCAATTAAATTCATAAAAAATTGAGAAAATAAAATGTTTCATGTTTGTGTCTACGTATGACCTAAAAAACGCAAAAGGGTTAAAAGAATTATTTCTTTTGTGAATGCCCAAAGTTTTCTTTTCTAACGTTTGACATTTTCCTATCGTAATCACTTTCCTTCAATAAATTATTTCTTTCTACCAAATGTTTCCTTTTTTAACATTTGACCTTTCTTTTAGTGTTTAAAATAAATCACACACAGCATAAGGATTATAAATAGACCTTGAACGTCCATTCAGTCCAACTTTTAGCATCATTTCATTGCTCCTGGGGGAAATGAAATAAACTTAATTCATCACTAAAAACTCATTAAGATTTATCATAAGACCTTTTGTGCAACGGAGATTCTATTTTAAATTGGATTGAACTCATTACGTGAGAGTGGCACACATTGGACATAGCATAGCCAGCACAGTGTGTGAAAATAGCATTTTAAATTTAAAAAAAAAGAAGGATGAAAAGTCACATTGAATATTCTGTTCTTTACTCGCTTTCACTCCGTATGGTTGTGGGGGTTGCCTCATTAAAATTTCAGACGCGCAGTCCAATGCAATAAATGAAATAATTATTCATCAGCTCTCAAGAGGGTTGATTCTGCTGGTGCTCCACTGTGTGTGTGTGGGTGGGTTGCATCAACTTCAACAATGTGCGTGATGTGGGATGACTTTTGGGGGTTGATATGGTTCTGGGAATCATGTCACACGGATGAGGTAGTTGTGTGCACCACCACGTGAAAATCCTCTCTCTCTCGGTAAAATGTCAAGAAGGATTTGGAGGAAACTTCCGTCGTGAGTTCCGTGATAATTATCATGGCATGACGATTTAATATTCAAAAGGTAAAGGTGATGGCGGAAATACGCAGAAACTGAAGGATTGTACTGCACAGAAGAAGAGAGAAATTCTACGTCTTCCAACTTCCAACAAAATCATTTCTCCTTTCGCTGAAATTTCACCCCGCAAAAGGAAGCCCAAATAATGTATTTAATTATTGCACCGCACATACACCAATGAAATCAACCGCACAAGAAATCCCATCATCAATTCACACCAAAACAACTTCCGGAAATTGTACCACCCACCCCCACACTCTCAATCACTTCAGTATGAGAACAGGGGTGTGAGGCTTTTAAATCTAATTTGTATTGCGTACCCGCTTCTCAAGAGCCTGGACGGGGGTGCATTGAACGAATGGATGGATGGAGGGTTAACATGAAAATTCCATAATGCCACAGAAAATATATCGGTACGACTACACAGAGCTTTTACTTCCGTTTGTAAAATGAATTTTGAATGTCAATCGCATGTAAATATTTTTGTTGTCATGCACGGCGGTGTTGGTGGAAAGAATGTAGCGCGCTTTGAGGTAAAAAATTCTCATGTTGTGTGTGAGCTTTTCACTGCACAATGGGTTGTATGTACAGAAATATTGATTTAATTGTGAATTTAGAGAACGTCAAAGTGATTGGGAATATGAAGGGAATGCAAAGAAGTTTTTTTTTCTTTGCTTTTACAACCCAATTTCCTTTGGCTAAAGAGGAAAATGTGGAAATTGTAATAAATTTGAGATTTAAATGGAAAGTTTTGACTTAAAAGACTTGAACTTAATACAGTCGTGACCTCGTGGTAGGACCGTCGTCAAAATGACTTCTCTGCGGTAAAACGGCTTCAGAATGAAGAATTTTGCCTTCGCAGTGGGACAATTAGTACTATTGGAAAGGTAGGATACTACCTTAATAATACCTTAATAACTTCTATTAATTTAGCTCGTAAAAATCAGTCAAAATAACTGATTTATTCAATTCAAGTACCATTTCACCGATTACTTCAATCATTTTATCCAAAGTTTTTTTTTAAGTGATTCAAAAAATTATTAGAATTAAAAAATTAGGAAAAAACATTTAAAAATCATTAGAAATTTTTTTTTCAAGAATAGAAAAACTTACCTTTTCTTTGTGCATCAGTTACCGTCCTCGAATCAGAAGCAAACTTCACCAGGTTCGAATCTCGCTCATCTCCAAGTTTTTTTTTTCCTTTTTTTTCGTCCTTCCTGTGAATCAAACAAATACAAATCGCCAAAAAAAAGCCAAAGAAACCCCCCATGAAAATCCCCCAAGAATAAAAGACTCTTGAAATGTTCCTAAATATGTATTTATACGACAATTTATATAATAACCTAGTTACAATTTTTCTTTCTCAATTGTTTATCTTTCATTAGAATTTTTTTCATCAGAAAAAAATGAAACTCGTAATTAAATTCACAAAATGATTTTCTTTATGGGTTTTTTTTTTGTTTAATCGTCTGATGTGGGTTTTCTTTATAATTAAATTGAAAAATTCTGCCGAGATTTTGTGACATTTAAACGTCTTTTTTGCGCAGCATTTAATTTTTTATGGTGGAAATATTTTTATTTAGAAAAAATTTGTCTTATTTGATGAAATTTTCGATTTTTTTCACAAAAGAAAAATTAGATAGAAAAAAACCACGATTTTCTCACGATATTTCTTAACGTTTTTTCATCTATGTTCAATGATATTTTGAGTCTTCTTCTCCAATTGATTTGCTTTCCTTATAAACTCCCACTTGTTTTCTTTTAATGCTTCCTCACACATGAAGATTCGTTATTTCTAGCAATTTTTATAGACTAGACCCTTATTGTGGCGATTTTTTTTTAAATTAATGCTACACATTAGTTTCAATTCTTTTTTTTTTTTTCATTATAAAACTTCTTTAATTTTTTTTTCAATTTCAATTATTCAAAGTAATTCTTTTGTCTATTTTTTTAATAATTCATAATATTTTTTTTTTATGCCAATTTACTCACCAATTACAAATTTTTTCCTTTCTTCCAAGTCCTGTGTAAAAAATTTTCCATTTTCCCATTTTTTGTGTGTCTTGGTTGATTCCTCCTCCCAAAATTTGGTTTTGTTTTAGATTTTTTTTGTTTTATTTCGGAAACTTCATAGCATTTTTTCCCTTTTTCATCATGAAGAGATTTATTTTTTTTATTTCTCATAAATTATGCGCATGTTGTGTGTTTTAATGTGGTGTATGAAAATTTCTTCGAATTCATTTCAATTCACTGGATGATTGCTCCTGCAGCAGTTGCGACGGCGGCATCGACGAGGGGGTGGTTTGGGTGCATTCAAGTGATGACTGTACAACAGATGCATCCACGTGATTCTCCGCCAGGGATTGCAAGTACGTCAGTGATTGGATATCTTTGAAGATAACAGCATAGGGAAATTGACGTGAACACTTTTTCTTGTACGCCGCCACACAGTCCGCCGTATCCGCGCCAAATTCTCCACTATTCAGGCTATTAAACACCCGCGTGCATTCCTGCAGAGAGCGAGAGAGAGAGAGAGAGAGTTGAAAAAGAGAGCAGAACTCTCTCTCTGAATGAGACAAATTCCACCCACAACATTCACACAACAGGTTGTGCAAAATTCAATTAAAGTTCAATGTGTGGTGTGGAGTGCAACAAAGTTTACATCGACAAAACAGTTCAGAAATTGAAAGACAGCATGATGTGGATAAAAGAATTTTCTCACAAAAATTCATGCGCTCAATGAAAAGTTCAATTCCCTCCGGGCTTAAATTGAAGATTTCCACTGAACTGTTATCTACTCACAACACAATAATATTCTTTCGCAAAAAGGTAATAAAATTGAGAAAATTTCAAATTCTTCACACATCAGTGAATTTTTATCTAAACTTTTTTTTCAACTTGATTTAAATTTTTTTTATCAAATCAATCAAATACATGAAAATATTTAGAAAAAATTGTTTTTTGTTTTCAAATTAGAAAGTATTTTTATATCCTCAGAAGAGATTTTTTTAGTTTTGATGAAAATTATGAAATATTTTTGTGGATAAATTAAATAAAAAAAGAGAATATTTGAAATTAAACAATGAATGTTTATATATAAAAACAAAATTAAATTGAGTGGAAAATATTTAATTTTTGCCTAAAAAAATCTCAAGAATTCCTACAATTAACTAGAAAACAAAGTTTCAAAAAATTATTGAAAATTACATATTTGCAATAAATAAGTTTTGAAATTTTGATATAGAACATTTTAGAGCCAAATATGTCGATAAAGAGACATTTTTAAGGACTGGGTGAAATTCACTAGTCAGACAGACTTAAGATTCCTTAAGAAAGATTTAATTATTCTTAAGAATCTTTAAGTTTCCTTAAGAATATCTAAAGTTTTCACAAGATACTTAGGATTCCTTAAGAACAAATCTAAGATTTGTTAAGAAAATTTAAGATTTTTAAGCTTTTTTAAAAGAAACTTAAGATTTCTTCAGTCAGGCTGAATCGGGCTAAATGTGCATTTTCAGACGATTCTTTCTAATCGATTTCGGGAATTAAAATTCGTAAGAATCATCAAAATATGTGCATTTCACTCGATTTACTTAAGAATTCTTAAATTTCCTTTAAGAACACTTGAGAATCTTAAATTTTTCCTATAAATCTTAAATTTTTTTCTTAAGAAAACTTAAAGAATCTTAAGAAAACTTTAAGAAACGCAGGAAAATTTAAGTCTTTCTCAAGGAATCTTAGGTCTCTCTGACAAGTGAATTTCACCCTTTATCTCATCAAAAAAATCGACTATACTTTTTTTTAGCTAGAAATTACTATTTTTTGGCTAGAACTTAATACGTTTTCAGCTAGATTTTAGTATTTTTTTGAAAATTCAATCTTAAGAAGTAAATTCAATACTAATCATCCAACAAGTAGCAATTTCAAGTACATACTCTATCCCCTCCCCCTCTTAAGGGGGGTCTCTTGTGCAAATTGTTGGAATTTACACATTTTTGTTTTTATTTTTCTTGGGGTTTTTCTTAAACTTGGTTTTCCAATATTACATTTGAAGCCTAATTTTTGAAGAGTAAGAAAATCACTTTCCGCCATCTTAGGTGCGACACCATCTTCAGATTTTCCTCAAAACACAAAGGTAGGTTTTTCTCAGGATCTACTGGATGGATTTTGATGTGGCAAAAAGCAAATGAAAGAGGAAGCATCAACGAACAATGTACCGGAACGAATTTTTGAATTTCGACTTTGAAGCTGAGAGAAGTATAAAAATATTCTTTTGCACTTTTCATAGCTTCTTAATGGAAATTCAAAAATTCGTTCCGGTACATTGTTCGTTGATATTTCCTCTTTCATTTGCTTTTTACCCCATCAAAATCCATCCAGTAGATCCTGAGAAAAAGCTACCTTTGTGTTTTGAGAAACATCTCAAGATGGCGTCGCACATAAGATGGCGGAAAGTGATTTTTTTACTCCTCAATGATAAGTCTTTAAATGTGGCCAACACCGGAAAATCGAGTTTAAGAAAAACTCCAAGAAAAATAAAAACATTTAATTTCACCAGCTTTCAAAAAAGACCTTAAACGACTCAAATATCTCAAATAAACAACAAGAATAAACCACAATATAAATGTCTTGAACTTACCTCAAGTTTCAATTGCTCTCCTTCGAATCCCGTAACCAAATTGATGGCAATTTCCCGTTTATCCGGTTCCAGCTGATACATAATCCTTGCCCCCTCGAACACGTGACGCATTGACGTTGCATTCGCATTGAGGAAGGCCGTATTCAGCTCAATTGCCGTCTTCCCGTGGAACAGGCACTCAGTCCCCCTGTCCAACACAGTCCTCACATGCGGATGAATATCATTTGCTTTATCGAGAACATCACGAAATCTCACAACAGCCGCATGCAGTGCCGGATCATTTGCATCAATCTTCTGTGCCCGCTTGAGGGATTGCAGCATCAGCAGAAGCTTCCCGCGTCTGTAGTAGATCTCAAAAGCCAACAGATGCGTCTCAATGTAGTCTTTGGCCAGCGCCTGCAGGGGCTTCAGGAACTCTATTGCCTTCTCCAGCGGATCCTCGGGGCGTGCCAATTTATCGGGGATTAATTCATCAAGTTGCGGCGCCTCCGGATCCCCATCGGCATTTTGCTGCTGTCGCGATTTATTGCGATGCTCCTTCTTCACTTGCGCCTGTGCCGCCTGGGCGCTCTCCAGCTCTGCCTTTTTCCTCGCCTTCCGCTGCTTATTGCGCAACTTTTTCAGCTCAGACGGTGGAAGATTTTCTGCGGGAAAAAATGATTCTTTTTAGAGTTTTTTGATCTTTTACAGATTTTTTCTTGAAGAGAAATTCAACCAACCCGTGTCAATCTCTTCAGTTTGCTGCTCCGTCTTGAGGGGTTTATCATATAACCGTATGTACACCTCAACAGCACACTTGGCAGCTTTAAAGTAGAACGGATGCCTCCGGAGGATGTCTTCGAGTCGCAACAACCCCACGTACGCACGCAGCGTCATCTTTCGCATGCAGTACGTGTGAAAGTCAAATTGATCCTCAATTATCTCCGAAAAGTGCCGATCAACCTCATGACACTTCTTCAGGGCATCACCCCACTTCTCCAGACGTTGATAAGCCAGCGCACATTCCGTCTGGAACCACATGCATTGCATCTCATTGAGATTTTCCATCGGAAGGACACCCTCACGCGTGAATTTCCCACAAACTTCCTCCGCTTCATTCACCATGTTCGCCCTCAGCATGTACTTGGCACACTTTGAGTTGATATATCTGTTGGGTGGAACGAGAGGGGGAGGAGGAGGAAGAATTTTTATTAAAAACTTTTTTTTTAATCTTCTAATTCCGAATATAAGCTGTTTTGAGAACTTATGAAATAAAATTATATTTAAATTTGGCGCGCACGCAAAGTGGTGAATTCGAGTGGTGAAAAGAGAGAATGTGGGGAAAAAAGAATGTTTTGGCGGCAAAAATGACAGATCGGATTTAGAAGGTAAAGTGTACGTGATTGCTCCGTAATAAAGTGTAATTTTTTCGCATAAAATACAGTTTCGCGTAAATTAGCAAATAATCCGAATATTTTATTCAGATAAACATTATTTTGTTCAAAATCGAATAACTTTTTTTTGGGTTAAATTTAATACCGTAAGATGGGGTATTTTAAAATACGCGGGGTGTTTTGGTATTTATTTTTATAAGTATTTTTAAGGCTAATTTTAAGAAATCACTGATCGAAATTCAAGGGCAATCTTAGCTAAATTTTTACATCTTAAGATAAATAATGAGAATGATTATTTTTCAAAAATTATTATTTAATTTTAATTAATTTATTTTTTATTTTTTTTAGGAATAGTTTTTGAAAAATATTCTGATTTTTTTTAAAAAAAATTGTGAATGATTTTTAAAACAATAAGAAAAAATATTTTTAAAAATTATAATTGTAATTAAAAAAGTTTAATTTATTACTTAATAAAATTCTAATATAAACAAAAATTAGTAAATAATTTTAATTAAAAATTTTAAAAACTTTTCTTCTTAAGCATTAAAAATCATTTACAAAGGTTTTTTTAAAATTACCTACTTTTAAGGCCTGAATTTAGTATTTTTTAAGCTTGAATTAAGTACTTTTTGTAAGCTTTTGCTCCTCAAACTGATTGTGAGACTTTTTAGAACTGAAAATCTGAAAATTTTTTTTCAGCTTGAATTTAGAATTTTCTAAGGTTAACTTTAGTACATTTTGGTCCGGAATTTAGAACCTTCTATGTCTGAAATTAGTATTTTTGTGCCTTTACTCCTTATTTTCTTTAAGATTAAAAACTCAGGCTAGTTTATTAGTCGAAGATTCTAGTTCCTTTTTTTAAGAATCATCCGAATATTTTTATTCAAATGAATGCCCTTTGTAGATAAATATGAGAATTAGCTACAATTTAATAATTTTTAATTTAAACTATTAAAATTTTGTTGATAAAAAGATTAAAGTTTAATATGAATAAAACCGATTTAATACAACATTTTACGGTTTTTATCGTATTTCCGTGTTTTACTCACATTCTAATTAAATAATTGATTTTTTTAAAGCCTTTTGAACGCTTAATTGCGTTTTCTTGTATTTTATTTATTCTTTCCAATTATTTTCATTAAAATATTTTTGAAAATAAAGAAGAGGAAATTGTAGCAAAAAAAAAAAGAAATTAAGGCCACTCACCTGTCCGCCGTGTCAAGACTCTGTGCCTCATCGAGCCACCGGAAAGCTTCGTAGGGATCCCCGGAGTGCTTGTAGATGCGCCCCTTGGTCACGAAGAGCTCAATGAGCGTGGGGGTGTGCTCAATGGCGGCATCGATGTACTTGAGGGCCTTCTCCGTCTGACGCAGGTAGTCAAAGTGCTGGGCAAGGTAGTAGAGGGTCCACAGGAGTGCCGAAGCGGGTTCCTTTGGCTCCGCTGGGTCATCTTCGGGGGCAAAGTAGCCACACTCCTGGAGGGAATCGTAGTACCCACACACCAGCCTCTCGATGGTCTCCACCTTCTCCGGGTGCGCATACAGTGAACGCATATTTACAAAGAGCGGCGGCACCCCCTTGCGCAAGCCACGACGAAGGTACTCATCCACCACTTGGCGGAAATCCTCGCCGGACGCCACATCGAGCGGGAGGCGTTTGGGGCAAATGGACGAGGGGAATTCCTTCTGGAATTGCCGATAGACATCCAATTGCTCCGTGGGTTTGTCCAGCAACTCACACGCTTCCACGTACTTCTTGTAGTACATGGTATTCTCGGGATTGCGCTGGAGGAGTTCACGATAAATGGGCACAGCCTCCGAGTGTCGGCCCATCTTTAGGCACAACTCCCCCATTGTCTCCTTCACGGCCAACTTATCGACTATTTGGTAGGCAAAGTCCTCCAGGTGCTTGTACGCCTTCTCCACCTGCCCGGATTCCTGCAGAAAGGGATTTGTTTTTGAGGGGATTTACAGAGATTTCTTTTTAGCTCCCTGAATTACGGGTATAATTAAAAAAATATATATTAAAAAAGAACCACGTGACGGATCGGGATGAATTTCTTTTCCAAAGTTAAGGGACATGATTAGCTACCATTTGAATCCGAGTTTGTCCAAATCGGTCAACCCTAAGCTGAGATATAGTCAAAAGTGTATTTTTTCACTATGGTTCACTAGAATGGCTGTCACGACTGAACCGCTTGACCGACTTTCAGAAGTTTACCAGATTCGGAAAGGGAATTAAATTAGCTTTCCAACGATACTCTATTCATTAAAATCGGTGCACTAGCGGCCGAGATGAAAGAGGTCAAAGTGAAAAGGACATGGCAGCAAATACTCAGGAGATTTACCCCTATTATATTTGGACCAAAATCTCAGTTAATCTTCTTTAAGGTACCAGAAAGAAAGGCCGAGCGGTCCCAGGCCGGGGCAGTTATCGGTCTGGCCGCTAGACGTCATTGAAGGTCATTTTTCAAAGTACTGTATTTTTAATACTATTCGTCCGATTGTCATTATTTTTTAGTATGTTATAGAGGACATTGAGACCTTTTCAACGATAGGTCGATGACTGCTTTAGGTGTTGTAGAACCGGAGATATAGACTTCTGAAGTTACCACTTATTTTAATTTTCAAGTTTCTTTTCTTAAAGTAGGTTTTGTGCCAGATATCGGTCTGAAATCTGTTGGAAACTGCTTAAAAGTCGATATTTATGATTCAAAATGGCCGCCATTTTGTAAAATACATTTATCGACCTGAAAAACTAGGAATAAAACCCTTCAAAGTCTACCTGTACATAGATCTGCAAATAGAAGCAAATCTGATTGCATGTTCTACTGATTTATAGTGTAGGAATTGTTTCTGAGATCAGATTTCATCAGTAATATGTTCCCGTGTCACGACTAGAAGAAGATTCTAATATAGGAACTGCAGTAGCTATCTTAGGATTAAATAATGAACGACTTCACTGATCTGAAAAATACGTAGTCGAGTATTTCTTTTTGATTTCATTATTCTAATGACTTGAACATCAATTTTTTATAATGCATTTGCAGTAATACTTCATTCCATGATTACTGACAATTCAGTACTAGCATCTTGATATACAAATGGTAGATCACGACTGAACCGCTTGACCGATTTTCAAAAATTCACCAGATTCGGAAAGGGAATTTAATTGCCTTTCCAACGATGCTCTATACGTCAAAATCGGTTAACCACAGCCAGAGATATAGTCACTTGAAATTTGCCTTCAGAAATACCCCATTTTAGTCTTGTCCGGAAACTTTTTGAGGGCAGTGTACCTGAAGAATCTGATTCTGGTAGAGCAGCAACTCGCTGTGCTTGTAGTCGTGCGTATCAGCGGGCGTTTGGGATTGCAGCAGTGTCTCCAGCACACTATTTGCCATCTCAAAGTCCCCCAGGAGATGGTAGCTCATGGCGAAACCAATCCAGCTGGCATGCTGCGATGGGCGCAACTGAAACAACTGACTCCGCGTCTCATTGTACCCCTCGAGATCGCGCATCTGTATCTGCAGGAGGGATAAATCCCGCAGAATTTGGATATTGTCCTTCTCCCATCGCAATGCATTCCGGTAGCACTTGATGGCCTCATCGTACTTCTTATCGCTGCGCTGTAGTAGCCCATACACGTGCCAGCACACGTGCGAACGTAGATCATTCCGTAGCCCACGGCGTACGTGATCGTACGCCTCCTCCTTGCGTCCAAGACAATTCAGTGTTAATCCCTTCATGGCCAGTGTTTCGCCGTGCTCCTGGAACTTGGGGTTCGACAGGATTTGCTTTGCCAGCTTCAGGCCATTCTTGTATTGTTTCATTTCGTAGCATTTCTAGAAAAAGAAACAAAATTAAAGAAAAAAAAACTCTTGTCAAATTTTCGCTTCCGGACGCGAGTCTTCGTTATCTTTCGGCCCCCGAATCGATTCGCTAATGCCATATAAAGCGAAACTTTCCCTAGAATTTAACCCAAAAACCCCCTGATGGAGCCCCAGGGGTGCTTTGTGGCCCCCACAGGGTTACGGTGGAACCTCAGTGAGGCACATTTGAGCATCAGGAGGCGCCCCATGAGCCCTGGGAGCATGGTTATCTCCCCCCGGGGTGGCACAAATTGCAAAGTTTTAATGGCGCCGCGTGAAGGCACGACGACGGTGCGGGTCTGTCTGGGTGCCCGGGGGCGCTACGTACCAGGATTTTTCTGAAAAGTGCACTTTCTTTAGGTGGTAGAGGATCGCTAGAAGGCATTTTGGTGACGGACACTACAAGCTTTACTGCAAAAACACCACGAATTCACGATGCAAATTTCACTGCATGGCAAAAATGATGAGATGTCAAAAGGTTAAAGATTCTACCCCAAATCCTGTCAAAATCTCACCCCTTTTGTGACGAGCAGCGCCCTCACTTTCCACACTCGCGGGTACAATGTGACAGCGTGAGTCTCTGCACTGTATTTATGGGACACCCCAATAGAGGCCAAACAACAAAAATTTTCCTTTGATTTTTCACGCCTTCCTACGCGGTGGAAAATCCCCGACAAAACCTCCCCAATATTGCCATTGACCGCACCAAGGGGTTAACCAATGGCTTGAGTGAGTGCAGAAGGATAAAATTGTACATTGTGTGTGTTTTTGAATGAACTGAATTCCCCCCCAAAAAAAAAGTGTTTACAACAAATGGAGCAGGAAAAGACGCTCGAAACGGAAGCTCCGGCTGCCCCAGCACGTCCACGGCGACGTCGACAATCATCCCCAGCTGGAACTGGGGTCAAGGTGCGTCGTGGCAGTGCAACAGCACGATCCACAAGTGCCCAGCAGCATGGCTATGGGGCACATGCAGGCGAGGAGATTCTTCCGGATGCAACATTTGAGCTGGATGTGGATATGATGGTGCATGACTTTGATGATGAGCGCACCCTCGAGGAGGAGGAGGAGCTCGCAAAGACCGAGTCCGAAGACCCAAATGCCGAACTCTCCACACTTCAGATGGAATCCGAAATGCCCCTCGATGAGGTCCTCAAAATGTACAATTGTCAGTTTTCTCGTTCCGGCTCCGAGGCAACGAGTGACGCCCCCTCCGAGGAGGATGAAGAGGAAGACGAGGAGGAGGAAACCCCGTCGGCGCTGCGAAAATTGTACCCAGAAATCCCAGATTCCGCCGAGGGGGGCGCACGAAAAGACTGTGATGAGGATGAGGAGTCCGTGGGGGATGATGATGATGCAGCACAGAAGGACTTCCTCCTGGGGCACTGTCAAATTGTCATGGTTGGCTCCAATTGGCAGGCAACAATCCCCGAGGGGCTCACCCCGTATGACGAAGAGAATCCACCGGGAGAGGATAAACTCCTCTGGGATCCCACACCAGTCACCGCAGACGATGTGGAGGGATTCCTGCAACGAGCTGCAGATGCAGAGAAATCCCAACGACAGAGTCATGCAGCTGGAGATGCAAATGGCATGGAATTGGCTGCCCTGCCACGAGGGAGTCATCTACGTGACAGTGAGGGGGCTCTTTATTCTCTCTTAAGGGCCAAATACAATCCCGATGAAGCACTTCAGCAGCTCCAGGTGAGTCAAAAACAATTTAATCAAAAAAATATTTGTAAAAAAAAATATCCAGGGGGCTGATAAGTACTAAGAATAAGAGACAAGGAAGAATTTTCAGAATATTTATTCCGAATAAATCGCTAAAGAATAAATATTTTGCTAAACTTTAACACAATGAATGAACTGCTGTGTGACCATAAAAAAATGTCTTTTAAATGAACACTCATATTTGGAAAATCTTGCAGATTTATGTTGATTTATATAAACTATGTTAAATAACCCCAATCTCCCCTAATTGAGCTTTATTCCCTCTATTAAGGGATTTTAAACGTTATTCTGTGTTCTTAACTGGAAAATATTCAAACATTTTTCATGTTTTCTTCATTCTTCTTCTTATTATTATTATTAATTTTCCGGACTGAAAGCCCTTTCATCTGCCAAAAAATTCTTACGGATGAAATTCTCAATCTAATATAATTGAGATTTATTCAAAATATTCGAATATTTCGATTATTCGAGTTTTATCAAAGAGTTCTAATCCTAACGAATAAAATCCGAAACTTAAGAAAAATCTTGACGAATAGTTATAATTTTGACGAACAATCTGAAGTGTTAGAAACTTCTTGACGAATAATCCGAATCTTGGCAGAGTTTTATTGGGTTGTTCAATGTTTACTCGGATTTATAACCTAACATATTCACATAAATTCAGTACAATTTTGATTTTGTCCCATTCACTCCTATTGAATGTAATGGTAAAAATGTTAGGTTAGAAATCCTGATAAACAAACCAATAATTATGACAAATAATTCGAATTTTCTGTGCTAATTATTCAAATTTTGACAATCTCATCATGACGTATAATTCGGATCTTGACAAACAGCCCAAGTCTTGGCGGATAGTCCGGATCTTCTTGACGAATAATCCAAAAACTTGAATTTGAATTTTTGAATTTTATTGAAATAATGCCCAAAAGTACAGAAAACTATGGAGGGCTATACAAAATTTTTCTTATAATATTATAACAAATGAGTGTCTAATGAGGGGCGTGTGGCATGCAAAAAAGATCAAAGTGACTGACAAAACAAAAAAAAAAACAAAGAAGAAACTAATAGACTAAAATAACAATAAGTTTGCTCTCGATTTAAATGAATTTACATTTTCTACATCTTGCAATTCGGGGAAGTGGAGAATTAGGCCATTGTAGGAGTTAATTGCATTATATTTAACTGATTTATTGCCAAATTTTGTCGAATAATCCGAATATTTTACGAATAGTTTAATTCTTCTCAACGATAAATTCGATTCTTGGTGAATATTCCGAATTTTCGGTGTGAATTATCCGATCTTGACGAATAATCCCGAAGATTTTCATTCAGTTAAACATCCCTTGAATTTATTCTCTTAACTCAAGAATTTTCAATACTACTACCTTGTTGCCTTTCCAGCAGTTTCCAACGTTTTTAATTTAAACTTTAAAAAATTTATCATTAGATTAAAAAATCTGAAGAATTTCTCACGTTTTTCATTACAATTTAAAGAATTTTTAGCATTCTTCTGCTTACTTTAAAGACTTCTTCTGTTTTTTTTTTTGTTTTAATTTTAATCAAAAAGTTTTTTTATACTTTTAACCTTTGATTGAATATTAAAAATATTCCATAAATCTTTTTAATTTAGGTTAAAAACTAATAATTCGTAAAAGAAAATGGAATCTTGACTAAGAAAAATTAATGGTTTGCCCCTTGAGAATTTTTCTCATGCACTTCTAATTCAAATTTAAAATTAATCAGACAAGTGTAGCACCCACCCCAAGTCGCCCGTGGACAGAAGATGAATGCAGGTTATTTGAAGAGGGCATCCGGACGCATGGGAAAGTATTCCGGAGTATTCATGAGGATTTCCTGCCGCATCGTCGTGTGGCGGAGCTCATTGAATTCTACTATTTGTGGAAGAAGACGGAGCGACATGATGTCTTTGCCAATGTTGAGCGGCTGCAGAAGAAGAAGTACAAGCTGAATCCGGGTGTTCCGGACTTCAGGGAGGAATCTCCTGGCGCTACGTCACTCATTCAATTCGACTCGAAGCGTCAGCTACCACGGCGGCAGGCTACGCTATTGGGCATGCGCGATGAGATGGAGCCCACCGAGGGGAGGAGTGGTGAGGATCCTGGGGAGGATGTCAAAGTGGAGACCAACTGAACTTCCCTATTCTGGGTGGGGGAGGTCTGATGATCCAAAAAAAAAACAAAAAAGTGCCTAAAGCCATTTATGCGAGAGAGTATTAATGTGTGTGGAGAGCTTCTGCAATATTCCCTGCAGGAGGCTCTCCTTCCTGTCTTTCGCCCCCAAAATCTCCCAAAATGTTGCTGTTTTGCCGAAAAAAAGGATTATAATGGTGCTATTCACGTTTCTCATGTTAGAAAAAAATGATCATGACATTTTTTTGTCATTCCATCTCACTCCCACTAATGTATTTTCCTATCTTTCGTCTTTTTCTCACGCATGTTTCCGACATCTTTTTTTTTTCATGGCATGCTTTTTTTCTAGCGCACAACATGTTTTTATTTCCATGAATTTTCTCAACATTTGGGGATATTTTCCCCAAAGAAAAGTGGAAAATGCTTAGCTAAAGAGTCCACAGTGCCAGAAAAACAGTGAAAATGGAAATTTACGTTCATTTATCGGGAAAAATATGTGAAAACAGTGAAGTTCGACAGCAAAACATTCACTTCCGGACCAGTTTTTCCGTGTTCAGGAGTTTTTTGTACGATCCAGGAGACAATTCATTGACAGACCTTCCGTATGCAGATGACCTGTAGGAAGGTACAAAAAGCCTGCAGGAAGTGATTTGTGTGGTGAAAATCCGAAAAAGAATCCCGTAAAAATTGGTCAGGGAAAGAATGTTTTGATTTTTACTTCGTACATTTTCACTTATTTGGGGAAAATACACCAAATGTTGAGAAAATTCAAGGAAATAAAAACAGTTGTGCGCAAGAAAAAAAGCATGCCATGAAAAAAAAGATGTCGGAAACATGCGTGAGAGAAAGACGAAAGATAGGAAAATACATTAGTGGGAGTGAGATGGAATGAAAAAAAATGTCATGATCATTTTTTTCTAACATGAGAAACGTGAATAGCACCATAAAGGAAAAAATCATCTCTATGTCGTGGATGTTACTAATCTTAATAAGGAATTAAGCAAAAAAAATTGTAGATTTCTCCACACTTTATTATTTTTATTTTATATAATTAATTTCTTTTCCCAATAAATTTATTATAATAAAAAAAAATCCTTTTTTCCTTAATTTTTCACTATGAAGATTTTATAGGGGAGACTGGATTCTTGTTGGACACAAATTGGCGTTTGGTGTGCCATCTAGAAGTTTTGGGGAGAGGCACAAATCGGCGGATCATGCCCCTCAAGAACTGCGGTCAAAGGTCAAAAGACTCCAGTTTAATCTTCAGCAAGAAGGCATTTTTATTTTGCAGATAAAGCACCATAAATCAGTCTAAGAGAAATGAAACCCTGAACCACAAATCCTTCATCCTCCTGACCACCTGTAGAGACTCCTTTTACAGCTTAGCCGAAGTTTTTTCGGAGATCTTCCGGAGAACTTTGTGAGCCTCATCGTAGTGGGGATTAGCCTGTGTTCGTACCTTCTCGAGCCAAGCCGTGAGACGTGGACGTCCCTTCCGGAAGTCATAGGGAGTGAGGATGAGCTGCTCAATTTCACATGCGCACCAAATATCAGCGACAGTGATGTCATTTCCAGCCAGGAAGGGTGTCTTCTCCAACCAAATGTTCTCAATTGCATCCAAAGTGTCCACAACGCGCCCCAAATGCTCCTCAACTGCTTCGGGTTTTGGTTGTTTGCCCGTCAGCAGGGGTTTCAGCCACATTAGCTGAAAGTACAGAGCACAGCTGATGCGTGTATTGAGATGCTGCCATTCCAGGTATTCATCCACCCTGGCTTGCTTCTTAGCATCCGTAGGGTACCAGCTGTCTGGAATTTTATGCTTTGCAGCGAGATACCTGAAAGAGCATAAAATCTCCTCAATGATGTTCCCAGCACCGGCACATCTACTAAAATCCAGCATTACCTGACAATTGCAACACTCTCGGATAAATTGAAGCCATTGTCACTGATGCAGGGGACCTTCTGGAAGCGATTGATGGCTTTGAATTCCTCCGTGAGATGTTCTCCCTTCCGCAGGGCTACCGGGAGGCTCTCATACGGGATCTTTGCAACATTCAGGAAGATCATCATAGCCCTCGATGGTTGGGATAGGAGATCGTAGTAGAATTTCACAGGCTTTGCCATTTTCACGGGATTTTCACAGAATTTTCACTTTTCTGGGCAAGTTCTGGATTTTCCTTCTCCTCCAATAAAATTAATCTTCTTGTGATTATTTTCGTCGGTTTAATCAGCAAAAGTTTTATGTTGCTAAACAACAGATGCAAGAGCTGCTGATTTAGTTGACGATTGCTCGGAGGGTTTCTTTTAATTGTAACTGCTTATGTATTCAGTTCAAAATTTAATTTCAATTAATATCATTTGAAAATGATTTTCCAAAAATTATTTTTTACATAACTTTTTTTTATATTAACCTCTAGGCCGCCAAGCGGGGTCGTTGAACGACCCCAGCCCTATATTTCGTGCTATAACTTAATAAATATAAAAGATACCATTCCCATCTTTTGGAAATAAGTTCTTTGGTTATCTGAGGAGGTTGTGTAAAAATTTCAGCTCAATCCGTCCACCACAAGAAAAGTTATTAAGGAAAATGTAGAAGAAGGGAATTCAAAAATTGGTGTAACGGCCATGCTGCGGAAAATTTCTTAGAATGAAGTTAGTCACATCATAAATCATATGGTTGAAGGGGGTTGAAGGGTTGTGTTTACTTTCTTACTTTACCATCTCAGTGTCAGAATTATCGCAAATAAGTAACATAAACAACATAAAACATAATTAGAAGCATATAAATGTGCAAAACAATAAAGAATATTCGAGAAATATTGCCATTTATCACGGTGCGGGAAGTGAGGGGAATGTGGGGAAGTAGTGAAAAAAATAGCAGTTGCGGTCAACTTCGTGGCAAATTTCTCACGAAGAAAGTGTGAAAAATTAGTGAAAAATGTTTTTCCCTAATATCTTCTTCTGCGTGTTTCCGGGTGGCGAATTTGTGATGCAAGGGGCAAGAGGACTATATAAGGAGTCTAAAGGTAGTGACCCGACAGTTCCCGGTTTTATAGTTTATGAGAAAATCGACTTCCTTCTTGGGGTCGTTCAACGACCCCACCTTGGCGCTCTAAGGAAGCTCCAAGGTCTTGGCGGCCAGCAGGTTAAACATAGGGGTTAAAAAGACTAAAGACTGATTCTCACCTTTTTCCACCAATTTTCCGAACAAATCTCTACTATTAAGCACTGAAAAAACGAATTAACTGCACAGACTCACGAAGCTGGTCAATCTCGCTTAGCTTGTCAACTAAACATAGGGGAGAGCGGGGCAAAAAAAGTCACTGAAGGGTTTGTGGGAAGCTCACAATTTCATATTTTCCAAGCAAGATAGAGCAAAGGATAATAGTTTATTTGTAAAGAAAAATATTCCGCCTAACAACTTTTACTCGGACCTCTCTGCTCTATCTTGCTTGGAAATGTGACATTTTGAGAGGTTTTTATTTAAACCCATGAGTGACTTTTTTTGCCCCGTTCTTTTATATTAAAATCCAGATAATGAGTCTTATTCAGCGACCAAGAAACCCTTGAAATCTTGAAATTTCAGTACAAAATTCAAAGATTTCAAGAGTTTCTTGGTCACTGAATTAGGCCCAATGTGTGAATAGTTTGTAATTTTTTTTTTCTTCCTCGTCGCCAATAATATGTGTTTACATTTCTACTGTAAGATGGGGATTGACTTTATTGTACCAATTAACATGCTTATATAATGACATAATATTTATTTATTTATCTAATTACTTAATGCAAAATAAAGCGTAATTCAGTTTAATAGGAAATTGTCCGGAAACTTGTAGTCCGGAGTAAATCTCAATAAAGTACAGCGAAAAATACTTTCCGGGGAAAATTCCTAATATTGGCCACATTGTTGCTCCAATTTTGGCTATTCATGTATTGGGTCATCTCAGAATGGATGTCGCCACCAAGTAAAAATTAATGTCTACAAAAAGATTTGATTTGAGTACTCATATACTTGAAAAAATTTCATTGATTGCATTGTTGGGAAATACAATTTTTTTTCTACATGGGCTGAATTCTCTAAAAGAGATAAACTCCTGAAAGTTTTTTGCGTTTCTACGTTTTTTCTAAGCACTAAAGCTCTCGGAGTTTATCCCTCTTAGAGAATTCAGTCCTACAGGGAAGAGATGTCCGTCATTTTTTTTTAAGAGATGATGGGAGTAAGAACCAAAACTAATAACTTTCTTATAATTTCAGTTATTTTTTAATTCTTTATTTATGCCCATCGAGTTCGTCATTTAAAAGAAAATATAGTATGTATTTGAAAGACATTAGAGTGGAATTTTAAAAGTACATGAAATCAACTTACCCAACCAGCTCCCTCCAACGACGTCAAGCGTCCCTCTATCAACGCAAGGCGTCTCTCCAACGCATGGCGTTCCTCCAACGCATGTCGTTCCAACAACGCAAGGCGTCTCCGCAACTCATGTTGTTCCTCCATCAAAGACACTAACAATCTTTGGGTACCCTCACAAATATTCAGAACCCCTAAGTTTTATTATGCATCATAAACGTGATGAAGGTTAGAACCGAAACTAATAACTTCAGTTATTTTTTGTTTAATTCTTTATTTATGCCCATCGAGTTCGTCATTTTTAAAAAAAAATTATAGTAAGTGGAGTTTGGACGGAAAGTAAACCTTATTTAGTTTTTCTCAATTTTATTTTAACATGCGACGTTTTGAGGATGTTTGCCCTCTTCTTCAAAGCCTACAAAACATAAAATACATTTAGAAACTACTTAATAATAATTTACATTAAAAATATACGGGAAAAAACGGGTCAATTTTGATTTTAAACTGTATAATTCAATGGGTACGTACCTATAATTGTATTGTAGCAAAGTATTAGAAAACGAGTTGATTGGGGCGTGGGTGAATCTCTTGGTTGCTACCAGTGGATAAACGTACCTATAACGATACCACAGAATAATTAAAGAGCCTTCTTATCCATCCGGCTCACGCCTCTCAATGTTATGAAAATTGGTCAGCGTTGGTGTGCCTCAATCCAAGAAAGAATTTCCTTTGTCACTGCACTAGATTGGCACTGATGTCGCATAAATTCACAGAATGTTCACGTGAAATTTCCAATCAATAAAATGCAAAGGTGGCGATGAGGAAATTTATTTGGAAAAGAATTTGCACTTCACAAATTAAATGAATTTGGAATGAATTTACAACGCACAGATGTGGCTTTGTTGAATGTTACATAAAAAAAATTATAGTATGTATTTGAAAGACATTTTAGTGGTGTTTTGAAAAGATTTTTGATTTTACAAGAAGTTTATTTTCTCCTTCTGGGAAACTCTGAGAAATGGTAGAAGGAGAAAATAAACTCCTTATAAAGTTTTTACACAAAAAAAAACTTCTACAGGGCACTATATAATCAATCAGAATTCCACTTTAGAGGGATGGCACAGGATCTTATGTAAAGATTTCAGGAATTTTCTAATTACTTGAATGGCAGTTAGTATGATTTTAATGAAAAAATATCGAGAGCACATAGAATCGATGATGTTAGCGCTCCAAAAAATTCGTCTACTTATTCATCCGCTTATTTTCTTATAAGTAATTAATTTTTTTCTTTCTATTTATGCATTAATTTTTCAGTTTAGTAACTTATCCATTTAGGTTCATAACCAAGAGCAAGAAGATACCGAATTTATCTACAATCCACTAATAAATAAAATTTCAGCGCATGCCTAATGCTCCCGTCTTTCAATCCCAAATGCCCATAGTGACTGACTTACTCCAGTGCTCAGAGCATTGAATTACATTGGAAGTTCCAGGAGAAAAATATAAATAAAGTTGCTCCGTAGATGCATAAATTTCACCCAAATGTGCAATAGAAAGTGAAAATAGTGCCGTGAAGAATCCACCGTAGCGGACCATCAGAGAGTGCTGAAAAGCCATCAAAGGAAGCTCGTTCCAAAGGTGAAAGACACAGAAAGGGTGGCAAGATGGCAATGTCAAAAGGATTTCGTGTTCTGGAGAAAAAGCAACCACCCAGCCCCCACAGTGTTATCCTGGAGCATCGCAATAAATCCGAGACTCTCCTCTTTGAATCTCAAGCTGTGGCAGTTCTCTGTAAGTTAGAAAATCCCACTTCCGTTGCATGAAGGATTTTTCCATCATTTGATCCTTTTTTTTGGTTGGTTGGTTGTTGGGGGTGGTTGTGTGGGTGCTGTGACACCACCCACTGGGGCGCATTTGACCCTCCCTTACATAACGCAGAAACAGCGAGAAAAAGATAAACAATCTGGAATTAAATTAAATTTTTAATGACTTTATGGGCGGTTTAGCGTGAAGAGAAAAAAAAACTCACCGCATTCACTTTCTCTGGAATTCAGAGAATTCATCAACGGATACCTTCCGGAACATTTTTCCCTCCTATTACATACATACATATAGCCATGCGCGGGGTACCATCTTTTAACAGATGCAGAGGAATTTGCAATTATTTCAAGTTCTTCTATTTGCAAAAAAAAATCTGCCCATTGAGCGAAATTTAATACAACATGTGAATCTTGAAAAAATAATCGACTGCTCTTACAGTCAGGGGCAAAAAAATAGGGACAGACTGGAAGAATGTGTTAAATATAGGGGAGAATGGAATAAATACGAACTTTTGAATTTTTAACAAAAATCTTTTCATAAAAAAAAACTTTATTTAAACTTTAAAAATAATTCATTGATTTTACTTCTCGAAATAAACAAAAAAAAAAAAGAATTTAATTATTATTAATTTATTTTTAATAAAAAGCTTCTTTTTAAAAATAGAATTTAAAACAAAAGAAATGAATGGAAATTCCTATTTGAAAAATATTGAGATTTCTCTGAGAAGGAAGTTTTACGGTAACTTTCAATACAAAACTACTTTTTTTTTAATATTTCTTTAAGAACTTTTATTTTACAAAAGTCAATTTTCTTGTAATATTTTTCAAAAACTTTATAACAAATTGTAAAATGAGAAAAACACAAAAGATTCTTAACAGAAACAACCCCAATATCTCATTTTCTAAAAGAGTTATTATCGTGAAAATTTATTAAAATTCTGTTCCTTTTTTTTAAGGATCAATTTAAAGGAAATTTTATCTTTTATTACAATCTTGAATTTTTCATTCTTCAATAAACTTTCGTAGACCGAAAGTAAAACAAATAAAACAAATTCAGTAGATTTAGAATTTTCCAAGGGGCTTTTATCTGCAGAATATTTTGACTATTTTGGCGAATAATCCAAAGATTAACGAATAATCACAATATTTCTCTGAAGATCTGAATATTCTCATTTTCAGATAGAGTTTAGTACTTCATTGGTTTCAATTTACTTTTTTAGTACTTCTTAATATTTTTAGTACTTTTTCAGTTTAAAATGAATACTTTTTTTTATTGAATACAGAACTTTTTCGATTAGAATTTAGTACCTACTTTAAATTATTAAATTCGTTTCTTAAGATTCATTTTAAAAGTACTAAATTCCAGCCGAAGCAATTGTAAATCTAAGCCGAAAAAGTACCAACTTCAATAATAATTAAAAGTATAGTAAATTTTATTCAAAAACATACCTAGTAAATTCTTGCAGAAAAAGTATACTAAACACTATCAGAAACGGTACTAAATTTATGCCTATTAAGTACTAAATTGAACTTTACTTCAATGACTAAAATTTAGTACTTTTTAGGTTTTGCTTCTAAGCCGATTTAAGACTAAAAAAAAAGATATTCGTCCAGAATATTTTGATTTCTTTGGCGATTCGTCCGAATATTTTTATTCAGATAAACACCCCTTAGAATTTTCTTTTCTTTTTAGAAAATTTTACATGGTCGGAATTAGTCAATCCTTCCCTAAATCTTTTTATATTCCTCTAAATCTAAAGAATCTTTTTCTTTTAAGAATGAAACAAATTAAATAACTTTTTGCTTGAATTTCTTCTCCGCAAATTGCACCGCAAATAATCTCAACATTTCCTGCAATATAAAAATGATCCATTACACGTTATCAAATAAATTGCCTTATCAATGTGATAAAATAATTAGACGACTAATAATGTCTAATTTGTTTGTTGGTTTTGTGTGAAATATTACTCTCGCTGGTTTTTTATCACACATAAATCCTCCAAATAATGATAAAAATTGTTTTAAAAAATATCAAGCTCCTGTTGCTGACTCCCTAATTTAATTCTCGCGCGCTTTTATTGTTCATTACGTTGCTCTCATCTTGTTTTAATAAATTATTAAAATATTGAACTCAGGGTTTTATTGAATTAAATCCTCATTATTTATGCTCTGATTGCATTGCTAATGAGCTCATAAATTGATGTTGAAGAGGATTTCAATGGGTTGTGCGTTGTTGTTGCAGCTGCCCAGGAGACTGATGCAATAAGGCGGCAGTATGTGAAGATTGCCGATGCTTATGGTTGTCTGGGGGTGCTGCAGCTCAATGCTGGTGAGACATCCGTGTTGTTTCTTGTCCTCGTGACGGGATGCTTCAGCGTTGGCAAGATTGGTGATGCAGAAGTCTTTCGCATCACTCAGACGCAATTTGTGTCGCTGCAGCATCAGCTGCTGAGTGAGGATAAGATTTCGGAGGTGCGGAAGCTCCTGAATTCGGGAACATTCTACTTTGCGTGGCACACATCGCCGGTGAATCAGCAGGTGTTTGACATAACGATCTGTGCCCAGAGGAAGCGTCGCACCACCGAGACGGACAATCGTTTCTTCTGGAATCGCATGCTGCACATTCATCTCATGCGTTACAGCGTTGACTGTGACTTCTGGCTCCTGCGTGCTGTGTGTGGCTCTGTGGAGATTAGGACTATTTACGCGGGAAGTCGCCAAGCACGAGCTGCCATCATTTCGCGGCTGAGTTGCGAAAGAGCTGGCACGCGATTTAATGTGCGCGGCACGAATGATGAGGGGCACGTGGCGAATTTCGTTGAGACGGAGCAGGTGATCTACCTGGATACAGACATAACGTCCTACGTGCAAACTCGTGGCTCTGTTCCGCTCTTCTGGGAGCAGCCGGGGGTCCAGGTGGGATCGCACAAAGTCAAACTCTCGCGTGGCTATGAAGCCTCCAAGGTGGCCTTTGTGCGTCACATGAACATGATGCGTAGCCTCTACAATTCCTACGCCATTGTCAATCTCCTCGGGACGAGTCTCATTGGCAGCAAGGAGGGTGAAGCGATGCTTAGCAATGAATTCCAGCGGCATCATCGAGAGTCTGAGAATGCGGATGTGCCCCACATTGTCTTTGACTACCATCAGGAATGCCGTGGGGGCAACGTAACGGCCCTTGGGCGCCTAAAGAGTCGCCTTGAGGGTGCCTGTGCTCCCTTTGGGTTATTCTTCGCGGCAGATGATGAAGTTATGCGCGAACAACGGGGCGTAATTCGAACAAATTGCCTCGATTGTCTCGATCGCACCAATTGCGTGCAAACCTTCTTCGGCCTCGAAGTCCTTGCTGAGCAAATTGCCCTTCTGGGGCTGGCGGACAAGAAGCAAATGCAGAGTCGCTTCGAGGAGGTTTTCAAGCAAATGTGGATCAACAATGGCAATGAAGTTAGCAAAATCTACGCCGGAACGGGAGCCATACAGGGTGGCTCAAAGCTCATGGATGGTGCCCGGAGTGCAGCACGGACCATTCAGAATAATCTCCTGGACAATTCCAAGCAGGAAGCCATTGATATTCTCATTGTGGGCTCAACCCTCTCGTCCGAATTGGCCGATAGGGCGAGAATTTTGCTCCCCGCGAATATGCTGCATGCCCCAACACCCGTCCTACGTGAAATGTGCATGAGGTAGGTGCCCATTTGACTCTCTTTTCCGTTTTTTTTTTAAGCAGAATATTTATTTTTTTGAATGATTTCAACTTGAAGAATTCATTTTAAATTTACGGAAATTATTTAAACAGAACGTTATGAATTTTTTAAGCTTTACGAATTAACAAAAGAAAAATTGAATGATCTTGTTAAATATAATCAAATAAATCTTTAGAATAAAACGTAGAAAAAAAAATAAGACAAGAAAATCACAGATAAAACGGCCAAAAACAGTCAAAATAATCGATTAAAAGAACCAAAAAGCTATTTAGGATAGTTATGCTCGGACATGTTAATTTTTTTCTAATTATGCATATGCTGCATTTGATTCAAACATCGTATGCATGCACAATACGAATGTAAGCTTGATGCAATTTTAATTTCTTTTTAATATTTTTAAAATGAAAAAAAAAATCATGAAGAAATTAAATGATTTAATTTTTTAATTTTTTTATCAAATGAAAATTCCAAAAAGCATTTTGTCGTTCGATGTTATTTTTTTTTTTAAGAATTGAAATGCAAGAAAAATTTCTGGAAGCATTTGCGTTAATGATACCTACCGTTGAATCAAAATATTTTCTGAAAGAATGTATACAGTAAGAAAATTAAAGGAAGCATTTGCATATTGAAAAATGTAGGAAGCATTAACGTAGATCAATTTCACGAAAAGTTTTCTGGAAGTATTTTGTGTGTAAAAGAAAGTTGAAAAAAAGGGGAAAAATATCTTCCGTATATAAATTATACTTTGGAAGCAATTACTGTGAGCAAATTGCATGAAGCATTTGCAGTAACCAAAATTGTGGGAAGCATTTGAAAGAAGAAAATTGGACAATTTCATAAAAAAAATTGTTCAAAGCAATGAAGCATTTTGAAATTTCAAAAACTCACAAGATTAGAAAAAAAGCATTTACACGAAGCGAATTTCATAAAGCATATGCTCGAAACATTAATAATCATTGTAAGTTTAAAAGAATTTATTATCAAACTTATAAAAAAAATACAGAGGAACTTTACAAAATATTTTTTAAGTAGAAAAAATTATTTAAAATAATTAAATATTAATAAAGAAAAATGTCACAAAAATTTCCAAAAGAATGGCTCCATTTTCTTGACCACAACTGTTGATAGAAAATAAAATAGAAGAAGAAAATCTTAAAGAGATTCCAGCAGGAAAATAATTAAATTCCTTTCAAACCCTGTAGGTATGCTGAGTACGTGGCCCCCAAACCCCTACGGGTGGCTGTAGGGACCTACAACGTGAATGGGGGTAAACATTTCCGTTCTGTGGTGTACAAAGACGTCTCATTGGCTGACTGGCTGTTGGATTCGCACCTCTTGGCGCGCACGAAATCCCTCGTTGATGATGCATCGCCGGATGATGAGGGTGTCCCCATTGATATCTTCGCCGTGGGCTTCCAGGAGATTGTGGATCTCAATGCGAGCAACATCGTGGCCGCCAGTTCGGACAATGCCAAAGCCTGGGCCGAGGAGTTGCAGCGCGTGATGAGCCGTGAGAACCCGTACGTGCTGCTCACGAGTCAGCAACTTGTGGGTGTTTGCTTGTTTGTCTTTGTGCGTCCAGAACAGGCGCAATACATTCGGGATGTGGCTGTGGATTGCGTCAAGACGGGCCTGGGTGGTGCAACGGGCAATAAAGGAGCAGCAGCAATACGTTTTGTCATTCACGGCACGTCAATTTGCTTTGTGTGTGCTCACTTTGCTGCTGGGCAGAGTCAGGTGACGGAACGGAATGCAGATTATGCGGAAATTACGCGGAAGATTGCCTTCCCCATGGGGAGATCGCTGAAATCGCATGATTATGTGTTTTGGTGTGGAGACTTCAACTATCGCATTGATATGGATAAGGAGGAGATTAAGGAGTACGTGCAGCAGGGGCAGCTTGAGCCGGTGCTGGAGCACGATCAGCTGCGGAAGCAACAGGAAGCTGGGAATGTCTTTGGGGACTTTCTCGAGGGTGAGATCACATTTCCGCCGACCTACAAGTATGATTTGTTTAGCGATGATTACGATACGAGTGAGAAGGCACGAGCACCTGCGTGGACGGATCGTGTCCTGTGGCGAAGGCGCAAACCCCATCCGGATGCCGATAAGTCCCCGGATTGGAGCAATGGGCAGTTGGTGCACTATGGGCGGTCGGAGTTGAAGCAGAGTGATCATCGCCCCGTGATGGCCATCATTGACATCGAAGTGGCGGAAATTGATGCAGCGTGCCGGCAGAGGGTATTCCAGGAGGTGATGTCGGATCTCGGGCCACCGGATGCGACAATTGTCGTCCAGACGGAGGATGCAACGGATGAGGATAGAGGTGAGGGGAGTATCTACGATGAGAACATCATGACAGCTCTCATTCAGGAATTGGCACAAATTGGTGAAGTGACGCTGGTGCGATACGTTGGGGAGACAATGTGGGTTACCTTCCGGGATGGGCAGTCTGCTCTCACTGCCGCCAAGAAGCAGGAACTTCAGGTAAAACAAAGCGAAGCAAAGAAAATATTTCTTTATCAAGAAATTAATTTATTAAAGTTAAAATAAAATTTTAAAAAAATGATTTTTTAAGGTCTGTGGCGTAACTCTACTACTGAAGCTAAAGACAGACAACTGGTTGAAGCTGGTGGAGCAGGAGATTGCCATTTGCTCCCCGAATACCGTGCCATTTTGCGATAGTTCCCTGAGTAGCATGAATGTGACGCCAGACTACAATTGCCTGGGCATCCCGGAGGTTCCAATGCGTCCTCCGGGTGTTCCGGCAAAGCCTCCACCTCCATCCCGACCACCACTTCCAAAATCCCCCCAAGCTTCACCCAAACACATGCCATCGCGGGCTGGTGTCATCAGTGTAACGCCGGATCTTCTCGGTGGGAAGGCAAAGCCAGTAGTGCCACCACCTCCAGCAGCTGGGATGCCTGCAAGACCTCCAGCCCCACCAGCTGTCCCTGCGGAGTCTCCACAACGTCAGCCAACTCCACCAGCAGACACAGGAGCCATTTACGAAGAGATAAACGATGATATTGTAAGTATTTCAACTCTTTATTTGAAGTTAAAACTTTTCCGGGAATTTAAGACTTTGTGTTGTGATGATTTACCTTGATGATTGTGCATGGAATAGAAGAACGAATGTGAATTGCGTGAGTCTGCGTGAACGTGAATGCAATGCTTGTACCTTTTGTTGATTTGTATGAAATATTAGGTCATCTTATATTTACGCAGAATTTTAACCTAAAAATCCATATGAAAAAACTGAAATGTATGGAAAAGCGAAGTGACCAGATTTCTCCTTGTGTGTATGGTTGATCGATGAGGTGCGATTGAAGTCTGAATGCGTGAATGTTGAAAGATTGAATGAATGAATGCACTGTGTTTGACTGTTTGAAATGAATAAATGCACTGATTAATATTAACTAATTTAATAATTCAAATGCAAGTATAAAGAATAGTTATAAAATTAAATAAGATTGGTGAGCGCAACAAGATGACGTGCGATGCTGTGAATTTTTGTATGCAACTGACATATTGCCAATGGTGGCGCTGCTGTGTAGTAAGAAGTTACGGTAACACTTTGTGTGTAAAATCTCTCGATTTAGGACATCCCAAAGCCACGGGAACCTGCTCCGGTGTTGCCGCCACAGCAACCGAATGATGTTTATGATCTCGATGCAACCCCAACGCGAAGTCCTGCCAAGAGTGCACCACCAACTGCAGCTCCACCACCATTGCCAATGCGCCGCAATGCACCACCCCCAATTCCAGGTAGGTCCGGTATTCCACCACCCCTCCCAGCACGACCCAATAACCAAAATCAGTAAACCAGCAACATGTGTGGACAATGCAGCCCCCAAAAAAAGAAAGTTACTCATTAGCAAATAATTTAAAAAAGAAGAAAATGAAGAAAATTTATCAGAGTTATATTAGTGCAAATGATTAATAAGAAGAAGAAGAGTTATCATTCAGAGAAGAAGAAGGAATCATTCCAGCAAATTATTACCTATACCTTGTTATTTATTGTGTGAGCTATATTATGGGCGAAAAAAGAATCGTTAATTAAACAAGAATTATAAAAAAAACTCAAAAAATAAGTTAATTTATGCTTTATTGATGAGAAGTTGAAGAAGATGATGTGAAAGACAGATAAATAGAACAAACAGAATATAAAGAGAAATGAAAGAAAAAAACAACTAAATGGAAACGATAGTGCAATAAATAAATTATAATGGTGTAGAGAAAAAAACAGGAATAATCTCTTCAGCGCGTTGGTTTAGTGCTCAGTTTGGGAGAAGAGAGCGATGGCTGTGGCGTTGGTGGAGGTGATCGCCAGCAGGTACCCCTCGCCGTCCAGGGTGAAGGGTGTCAGTGATTCAATATTGGGATATTGATTGACACAGATAAGGACCCAGCCCTGAAATAAGAGCAATTACAACCCCAATTAGCCTCAATATTTTCCCGAATAAACGTGAGTTGTTTTATTCTTTCCTAGCCCAGCATCATCCATATCAATGAATTATGCGGCGGAAGGGAATTTTATGAAAACAGGAAAGGAGAAGGAAATTCTTTTCTAAGGTTTCTACATTGATGATTATTCGCGTATTCCCCCGTAGAATCCTTGCAAAAGCTCGTTGTTTTAATTTTTACAATTTTCATTGAAGAAAAATTAAAATAAAAGTTAAGAAACGTGAAGGAAAAAAAAAGTTTCATTCAGTTCCTCCAAAGGACGAGAAACTTGTAGCGTAATAAAATCTCAATAAAATAGTTTTCTTAACACGTTCAAGGGATAGTTAATTACACAAAGAATGTTTTTTTTTACGTGACGTGTAATAAATTTTAAAAATGCAGTAGAAAAAGATTGGTCAGTTGGCATAGGAAGATTTAGAAATTACTTTCCAAAGTTATTGAGACATTTTTAATCCTTTCACGTACATTAGGTCACGTAATTAATTGGATTTAAGTTAATTTTTCAACATAGAAAAACCGTCAAACGTAAAAGGGGTCAAAGAAGACGTTTTGACTCAGAAATATCTTCTGAGAACACCCACAGAATAAATATCCTGATAAAAAGACCGAAAAACTTTAATTTGTAAAGGACGACCGTAGGCGAAATGTATTTTTTATTAAAAGGCGGATTTTCGGTCTCACACTCGGCTAATTAATTTTTATTTCCGGCCAACGTTTCGGACTATTTAAGTCCTTCCTCAGGGCAAGTAATAGACAAAATTAACCACGTACTAGAGTACAGATTGGCCACCAATGAGAGAAGATAAGGAGAGTTGTGTTGTGGATGTAGTGATTTTTTGTTATTTCTTGACGTGGTTAATTTTGTCTATTACTTGCCCTGAGGAAGGACTTAAATAGTCCGAAACGTTGGCCGGAAATAAAAATTAATTAGCCGAGTGTGAGACCGAAAATCCGCCTTTTAATAAAAAGACCGAGCTGATGCAAAAGAATTAAAGAAGAAGTTTCGTTAACATTTTTTTCTCAAAGATTTTTGACGTTCAACGGACTTTTTAATGTTTATTGTGTTTTACAGAAAAGTTTTAAATTTTTTACGTTGAACGAAACGACACCAAATTTATGAAAGGTATGAGAAAAACTGGCCGAGTTGACAAGACGTGAAAACTTATTTTTTAGGCTATTTTTGAGACTTTCTTCTTGGCTGTAGCTTAACCTACGTCCTCGTTTCGTTCTCTGAACTTTTTTGCGGAGCTAGGTAAAAAAAAAAACTTTACATAAAACGGAATCAGTTTGATATTTTCTTATTTTATACGGAAATTCTATCTTTTTTTGAAAATCAATTCTGAACCTGTCAGGTAAACTTACTTTTTCTTCCGGATAAATTACATACATATTTGTTACACATTGAATTTATTACACGACGTCCAATGGCACGGAATGTGTTAAGTCCGGCATGTGAATGACATCAGTTAAGTATTTTATTCAATTCATTTTATTAAATTTATAAATTTTTTTTGTTCTTTCTTGTATTCACAATTCTTGAAAAAGTTGAAATTAATTTCAAATATCTATAAGTAGAAGAAAACAAGGATATTTTAAATTTGAAATTGATATCGATTCAAAGAACGTGACAAGAATCTTTTCTTTTCTTTTTTTTTTTTTGAGAGATTTCACTAAAGCTTCATCATGGCATGTCTGAAGTATATTCTCTGGAACTTCAAGCACTCTAAAACTAACTCTTTAAAGACTTTTTTAAGAGAAGATCTTAAAATTCTCGAGAATGAAAAATGTTTTTCTTCCAGAGAGAAAACAATACCTAAAAATTACAGGGAAAGTTTCTTCGTGAATTAATTGAATGTTGTCTTTAAATGTCAGACAAATTGCAAGGAGAATCTTTACAACCGCACCTATTTAACTTTGCTCTTTCTTTCTCCTCTACTTCTCCTTGATTTTTTTTCACCAAAAATATAGAGAGGAATTTCACATTGAAGGAATGAATAGAAAAGGAAAACGAATTTTCTGATTTCTTCTCAAAAGAAATTGAACACTTTCTTCCAAAAAAAAACGAGGAAGTTGCGTGTAGCTTTATTGGTTAATGCAGAGAAAGGGTTATTGATATTCCTCAAACATCGTTGAAAGGAATTCCTGGAAGACCCGGAAGTTGTGTTTCCTCATGGGGATTCTCACATCTTTCTCTATTGCAAGGAAAGGGTTTTTCTTTTTACAATATTAAGTATAGATTTTGAGAACAAAACTTTGTGTTAACATCTCAAATGAAAATCAATATGATACGTTTTATGATTTTCATGTCACGAACATCATTTCTAATACAGAAATTCTTTCTATTTTGGGGATATCTTTTGATTTTTGGGGAATATTTCATTCTTAATGGGAAAGTTAATGTATTAAGAGTTCTTATTGGAAAGAAAATTATTGAGAAACTTTTCTTCCCACCAAAGGAAATTACAGAAATAATTAATTTTAATAATGATTTTATTGGCAATAAAACTCCAATGAGTTTTGGGTGTTGAAAAATAATTAAACCAAACCACTTTACGGAATTTTTGCAATTATATCAACGAATCCCATTGACATATAATTTTGCAAAACAATCTCAATAAAATTTCGCATATTGAATTTTCATTCACAAAAACAAGCAAAAACAGAAGCTTTTTTCCTCTTGTCGGGGGAATTATTCGTCTGTAAAAAATCATTTCTCTGAGCAAACTTCTCAGTCAGAGAATTCTTCGGTAGAATCGGGAACAGAGAGGCTGCAATTTACGAATGGTTTTGCTGTTCGCAAAGCGAGTTTTTGTATGAGTTTTTTTTTAGTAAACTTTTATAGCTTCAAAAATGAGCTTTGCCAGTTAACTTTCAACTACAGCTCATCCCATTGGCCAATAAAAAGTCAACTTGGCTATTTCTGTTCCTTCTCATTCTTCTACCTACAAGCTTACGCGTATCCTGATTATTTCCTCGAATGAGGAATTTTCCCTAAGAAACATGAATAAACTTCTTTTTCAAATGAAATTTTCATGAATAATCAATTTTTATATCAAAGAAATTTTGAAGTTTAGTTAATTTTTTTTAGAAAACTTTTGCTTAATTTTAATTCCTTTAGAAAAATTCAAATAAAGCTTTAAATTATTGTTCAAAAAAATCAATCTTCAACGTTCATTAATTGAATCACCACTGTCTACATCTAATACACTTTTCCGCTGCATTATTTACACATTTGCATTCAAAATTAAAATGTGATTGCTTTGCCATTCCTTGAGGAGAGAATTTAACAAGAACACAAAAAATGAACTCAAACTCTTCGTTGATTTTCGCAAGGATTCTCTGTGCTCTTTGTTTATCTTTGCTGCGAATTCTTTCTTTGGAAAATTTCTTCACAATATTTTCAGCTGAATATTGAGCTTCTTGATGGGTATTGGGGTGGTTGTGGGTGTTATGGAGAGAAGGGGGAAAATGATTGGGTGATAAAGAATGAGAGGGGAAAAAAAGTTGTATCGCAAAATGAGGGTGTGAGAAAAAATATAACATACAAAAAATAGAAGTATCAAATACTCACTTCAATATAGTTGTACTTGTAGATGTGAATATTATCATTTTGTAGTGCGATAACGAAAAATTGATTTTCCGCCAGAGCAAATGTACTGAGCATCCCAAGGGTTGATTGCAATTTAATACTCTGAAAGAGTTTAAAGTCCTCACTCTCATCATCCACTCGGTAGATACTCACAAAATTGCTTCCCCTGTTGCCCACGATAATCATGCCGAGTGCATCGTTGCACCTGATTGTGAAGTAATTTCCCTCAATGGTTTGCCTGTGTTGGAACTTTGGGGTACCTTTTGCGAGTTTGTACACCAAAATTGATCCATTGAGGGTACTCTTGGGTGTGCCAACGATTAAGTACACGTGCTTCGTGTACTCCATCACGTTGATGGTGGTATTTGGGGAGGTGGAGGTGATGGTGGAAAGTGGTAGTATTTGGTGGATGGTGACACTTGGGGTGGCCTTATTGACGCCCGCAAGGTGAATTCGTGTCAAATTCCCATCGCGAGTGGCAATTGTGACCAAAACCTCCCGTGTGGGGCTTTCAATTTTGAGAAAGTCCATGTGGAAGGTACCCCCTTTGAGTACTTTCTCAATCTTCGTCACATTCCCACTGTGCCTGATTGTGAAGGTGATTGTGGTGTTCGCACCTGCCGCTGCTTGTGAAATGCAATTTTGTACGTGCCCCTCTGTGGTAGACACTTCAACACCATTCCATGCCTTTTGGCTGCCTCTTGACACACTTTCCACACGACGTACCACAATACTCCGATCCCTCAGCATTGCCACACTATACCGTCGCCCACCACATTGGCACTCACTCCCATTGCACACCACCCCACCCGCCCCATCCATTCGCCAACCCCCAAAATCCGCATCAATATTCACTGAACGAACAACTTTGGAGCTGCTGCTGCCTCCACCCACAACCGCCGGCGTGGTATTCACGTAGTCAAAGTAGTTGAAGCGTTTCTTCTTTGCAACGGCAAAATTCGGTTTGCGCCCCATGGTGTGAATCTCCTCGGCGATATCCATCACTTCCGGTACACCCGAAAGGCTTGAATTCTCCATGTAGCCCAATGTGCCAATGACAATGCCATTCACACTTCCCATCACCTTCAGCTCGGGCGCGTGTACCCGCATAAATCCATAATCCTCAATGTGATGGTCCTCGTGCAAGAAAAGTGAATTGGCGTACAAATCACCGATATCACGACTATTCAAATACGACACACTCGATGGGCCGAGAAGCTCCAAATTCCCCCGACACTTCTTCAGCCCCACAACATCCTGCACATGAGTGGCCTTTGTGAGGAACAGGGAATTTATCTCGACGCCATTAATGGAGAAAACATCAGCATAGTCAGCCAAAATTGCATCCTTAAATGTGATGGCGCCACGAAAATCTTGATTCTTCTCCGCAACTCTCCGGGCTCGGTCGTAGAGTAAATGATCAATGGGCATATTGTCCACAAAGGCAACAGTTAAATTTCCCACAATGACTAAATTGTGGAAAAGCGCAACAGGAAGCTTAGATCCATATTTTTGGGTTGTGCTGACAAATTCATGTGGTTCAACACCATTAAGTTTTCCCTCAACCACCAAGCTGTTTGTCTTCAATTTAGATCTGGGGATTTTGAAAGAGAAATGAAGCATATTTCAAGATTAAATTGTGATGAGCAAATGATACTTATATGGTTAAAATTAATTTTCTGATACATATTTGGGGTAGATTCTGGTAAAAATCTTTTCTTTTCTTTTTTAACATCTCAAAAGTTGTTATAAGATTTCGACAATTGATGTTTTTGAATCGTTCTGTTGTCGTTTTAGAAAATAAAAAAAAAACAAAGAATTTGTTGTTTTGTAAAATAGTTATAAAAAGATCTTCAAAAGCAATTGGAAAAGCAATTTCAAAAGAAAGCAAAAGAAATAAAATGTTAAAATTCCGTAAGATTTTTCTCAGAATATTACTTACAAATACATAATAACTGACGAATTGTAAGAAAATAAAAGAAAAGATTTATTTCAGAATCTACCTCATAGTTAGAAAGGGATGGTCTATTAATTATGATAACTCCAGGACTTTTTTTTAAATGATTTTTAAGGAAATTTTGAAACAGGAAATAAATTTTTTATGTATTCTTATTTAATGGGAAAAATTTCAATTATATTTCATTTATGTAAATAATTTTTTCAGGGTCTTATTCAGCGACCAAGAAACCCAAAAAAATCGCTTGAAATCTTGAAATTTCAGTAAAAAAATCCAAAGATTTCAAGGGTTTCTTGGTCGCTGAATTAGGCCCAATATTTTCGATTTTTAATACTTTGAACGAATTGTTCATGTAGAGTTTCCAAGAACATCCATAATTTATTAAATCAATAAAATTTCAAAAATTCCATAATATTGGTAAATTAAAAAAAAAACATTAAAAACTTAACAAGACATTAAAAACTTAATGTCTTGTTGTACTCGTTTTATTTAAAAATTAAATACATATTTTTCAATCCTTTATATACTTTTATAATCTCATAAATTCTTCAAATATTTATGCAAATAAATTTTTTGTTATTATTTTTTTAAGATGTTCTTTGGCCTTAAAACCACGTAAAAATTCAAAAATTCCTTATTGTAATTTGAAATTCTTAAAATCCCATAAATCCTACAAAGCTACTCCTTGCTTTAACTTTCCATTTCTTCCAGAATCCAGATCAAAATTATATTCTTTTAGCACGTTAAACTCTTCGGCATTCCTACAATTCCTTTGTATTTATTCAAAATTTTATTCAGTCCATTAATTGATTTATAAATCCCACAAGTCCCATAATTCATATAAATGTGTAAATTGATTTTTCATATTATAAAGATTCCTCACTCTTGTTAATAGTCTACTCAATTTTGTATTTCTTTTAATATATTTTTTGAACATTTTGTGTGCAATATTTCTTTTACAAATTCCGAGAATCCTACAAGTCCCGGAAATCCCGAAAATCCCACAAATCCCAGAAATTCAGAAATTCCCCCAAGAACTCATAAATCTCGTATAAATTAAATTAATTAAATAAATAATTTAAATATATCTGTCTCATTAAAACATAATTATATAAAAAAAATTAAAAAAAAATATTTGAAAGTCCTATAGGAAGTTCTTTGAGTCCTTTCTCTAGTAATTTTATAACGCGATATTGCGGATTTTTCCTTATTGAAGCAATAACAGTTTTTATGCCAAATTCCAATTAAATCATAATCTTAAGGATATGAAAGAGATTAAATTTTTAAATTCAGACAAACACTAAGTTATTTCTCCTAATTTTTCAGGAGCTTTTTAAATGTTCAAATCACTTCAGAAAATAAAGATCTTTAAAGAATCTTAAAACCGATCTAAAAAAAAATCTCTTCAAAATTTCATTGCGCGTGGAAGAGAAATTTCTGCAACACAACCCCAAGAGATTAAGTAATAAAGGTATAAGGGTGCTTGATGGTGCTTACCTAAAAGTCCACGGATCGTTAATGCAAATATTCCTTTGGTAGTTCCGCAACATTGTTCCATTTAGCTCGAGGATGTCCACATTGTTGACAATTAGTACACTGAGGTAGTCATTAGATTGGAGATTTTGCACGTTCAGTGCACGCAAAAAGTGTTTATCGCCAAAAATCACCTGATTCTCCGCGTACCTCCGCAGTGCATCCTGTGCAAGACTTTCCACGTAGATGCCATTTATGCCGAAATGAGCATTGAGGTGGTTCACTGAGGCATTGGCAAAGTGCACTTCTCCGACAATTTCCTGCTCTCTATGTGCATGGATGGCATTTGTAAGGAGTTCCGTGAGGGGTGAGAGACTCCCAAGGGGCCAGTAGGTGTGTTGGTGTACATGGAGGACACCCCATCGTCGTACGGTGGGTGCTATCAGCAATTTCACGGTGCGATTGAAGTCAATGTTGATTCTCCCGAAGATATCGCCCGAATTCACGGTGATTTCTTCAACGTGGAGGTCACTCTCGAGGTGGACACTACCCTCGGTGTCCATTAAGTGCTTCACTTTAACACCATTAATGGTGCTCACGTCAATTCGGGGAGTTCGCACAGCTTGCACGGACCATTCTTCCCTCACAATTTGCTTTGTCCCATTTACAAGGGCATCCCTCAGCCAATCCCCCACATTGATACCATTCATTTGCTGCCCCGTTGTGAGACTATTGAGAATTTTCACGTTGCTGGTGAAATTTTTCATCCCCCCAATTTGCAGGGGTTGGGTGGATTTTTGCGCTACGAGTGGCAAAAAAGCATCGAGATTGACCCCATTTGCGACCATGAGGTGAACATTATTGCTAAATGTGGCATTCCCTTGAATTTCCACGTGAATTTTCATCTTCTCAATATCACGTATTGATTTTCCAAATGCCACCGAATTGAGTGTTTTCACATCAATATCTCGTGCCTCAATCCCATTTGCCTGCACGAAGGTGATATTTTGAGCTTCATCGATCATCACACACTTCTCAATCAATTCCCGAAGGTCAACCCCGTGAATTCTATCGATATGTACATTCGCCGCACCCACATTCACCCCATCGTGCACATGCAATGTGGAAAAATGCTTTAGGCTCGGGAAAACGAGGCTGGTGTAGTTCTTGAGGACCATCTTTGCAATGGGATCCCCATTGAGGTGACTCGTGACGAGATTCTCCACACGCAGCTTCCCCGTGAAGGTCTTTACACCCCTTACGATGGCTCTCTCATTGACCCGCACGCATGAGTCACTAATCTGATTCGCCAGGGTGTCCGTGGTGGTGTGCAAATGCCCTCCAATGTGGGCGGATTTGAGGAAAAGCGACACATTCTTCGGCACAATCTCCTGCCGTGTGGTTAGATAGTCCCCAGCATCGTGATGATCAATGTGCTTCGTGTAGAGCTGTGGTGCTGTGACATTCCCGTGGAAAATAACATTTGCAAAATCCTGATCTAATCCCTTGTACCAGTAGTCCCCGAGGGTGGTTAGGTTGAAGGGTACATTGGCTAAGAAATTATTTTTGCTGGCAACATGGAGTGTACCAACATGGAGATTCCCTTTCACCACCACTTGACCCATATACACTTGAGATAAATCATCAATATGTGTCCCAATGATTCGCTCAGGGGTCTCCTCATCACCCTCCGCAAGTACTAAATCTTTCGAATACAGCCCATATAGTTGGATTGGACCTGAGGGCATAAAATACGCAGATGTGAGTGGGCAGACAAACATTGTACATAAGAAATACTCCAAAACTCTCCTTGTCCATTGATATTTTATTCAAATAATATGAAAATTCACAGAGAGAGAGAGACCTTTCAATGTAATGAAAATGCCAAAAGTCCACTTTGCAATATAATCATGCCAAACAACGAGTCAAGAGGAGGACAATCACTTTGGAAAAGTGCGTTGTTTTTTCAGGCGTTTCTCAATGAATATTTAAATGTTTTTCTTTTAGTATTGAAATTCTATCGCCACGATTGAGATGCCAAAGAGATTTCTCCGAAGCTTTTCTCCGCCGTAGAGCTTTCTTTTACGCAAATGAGACACCAAAAAGGAAGTAAAAGATTTGAATAAAAAGTTTTACATCATTGGACTGAATTTTAATGATTTTGTAGGAAATTGAATTGATTTTCACCAATTTAATGAATAAAGATTTTTATTCTTTATGTTGTTCTTTGGGCGCAAAAGAATTTCGCGGGAATATGGATGAAAGCTTTGTTTCTGTTTTTAGTTTTTAGGCATTTCAGGGAAAGACGGTCAAATAATCAAAAGAAACCTTTTTATTTAAATCATAATTTTAAGCAAATTTAAAAGTAAATAAATTTTTAAATAAATTCTTATAGTACCTAATTAAGATCTGATAAAGCTGGAAAGTTCTAGCAAAAATTAAAATGAGTTAAATCGGAAAAATATTTATTGCAAAAAACTACAAAAAATTGAATTTTATTGAACGATTTGTTACTATTTTTTTAAAAAAATTTGAGACAAAATTTATAAAAAAAAAACTTCATAAAAATTTTTCAAGTGTAAAAAAATAAGCAAAGTTCGATAAAGCTTATTTAAATATTCACGAAAAGAAAGGATGCTATGTAGATTATGTATAAGAAGAAAAGAAAGCTTGGAAAACTTTTAATAATTAAATCCTCTTAGAGCTTTTCTAAGATCTGTATTATTTCTTTTTAATTGAAAATTCAAGAAAATTTAATGGCTTTTCCTGGCGAACTTGATTTTAACCGTAATTTCCTTAGGAATAAGCATAGATTTTTAGCCATTTTTACTAGAATTTTTCTCAAATCTTCTTTAAGGATGTTATTTAGAGAATTTTTCTTTTCAATTTTGAATAATATGGAAAACTTTTAATTATAATGTTTCTATGATTCAACAGGTATGAAGTTTTCATTTTTTGACGATTAAACGGGCTGAGAAAAGGCTTGAAAAATAAGTTCATTTCCTGGAAAATGAGCGTAACTTTCAAGCCTTTTCACAGCCCGTTTATTCGTCAAAAAAAATTAAAACTTTATTGTTTAATTATAGAAATATAAAAATTAAAAGTTTTCCAAATGGATCAAAATTGAATAAAAATCTCTAAAAAACATCCTTTAAGAAAATTTGAGAAAAGTTCTATTGAAAATATCTTTAAAAAAATAACAAATCTCAAAAACAGAAAAGAAAGAAAAAGATTAACGTTTCCCAATAACGTTTATCTCTTCAATTTTGATACTTCTTCAAGCTTCTCCTGAGAGTAAATCAAAATTTCCCAAGAAATTCTGGGAAATCCAATTGAAAGGTCCTTCCCATTTGATGTTTGGCAATTTATATTATGTACCTCTAACATGTGAATGTTATCGCATAGAAACCCACCTTGAAAATGATTATCCTTCCCTATGAGTGCCAGAGTCTCCTGCCGAAATTCAATATCGTTCACCGTGTCAGCCTCAAAGTGCTCCACCCGGAATTGATTGATGCGAATGGTTGAATTGATGATTTGATTTGTGTGCAGGGGCACAAGGTCATCGGTGGCTCTCCCATTGATACCCCCCGCCTCCATGTGGGTCACAGTGGTAACATTGTAGAAAATTAAATTTCCATCAATCTCCCGGGAGGAGTTGTGGAGGTAGAGTGATTGGTACAGCGTGTCAAAGTTCATCTCCTGAATATTCTCAACAATCACTTGATCCACGTGGAAGGTGCTGGCATGATGGGCACGTCCCTTTGCAAAGAGCCCAAAGAAATCATTTATGTGGATGGAATTTATGGAATTTTTCACAATTAAGTGTTTGCAGTTCATGATATTGATGAATTTATTCTGCACGAGATTCTCCGGTAAATTGTACAAATCTTCATCAATATTGATCCCATTGATGGTGTGTGAGACATTGAGATTTGCCACTTGCAAGCTTTTCACGTTCCCCAATGCGATACGTTGGACTTTGGATGAATTTTTGAGTAGAAGTTTCAACCATTTTTCACTATTTGTCCGCAAATTTCCAACTTTTACCCTCTCCCGCCTTATTGAGGGCCATTTGTCACGTTGTACACTTGTGCCATTTTCCCCAATGTCCCGGCGGCGGAGTCTCCGGGGGTGGGATGAAGTTGTATTAGCAGCAGCAGCCATCTTAAAGGCATTCTCAATCTCTGTCTGAAGTTGCAATTTGCGCAAATTGAGATGAGCCACATTTTTCAGCAATTCCGTGGGTGTTGCTGCTACATCAAGGGGAATTCTTACCACCCCCACAGTGGTGTTTTCGTTGATTTTTGTGTAATTTTTCACAATAATTTTCCCCGGAAAGTCTGCAATGCGATCCCGTCGCAAAATTCCCGGATTGAGTGATGCAATCCGCGTTATTCCACCGTAGATTGTATTAAATTCCTGCTTTAGCTTCTTCGTACATTCGTGGAATTTGACAAAAGGTGACTCATGAACATGATGCCTAGCTGCTGATGGCTCCGTAGCAGCCATGTGGGGAATTTCAATGAAATTGAGTCTCATTTGGGGTGGCTCCACGAAGACCGACACCGCCCAAATTGTGTCACTTTCGTGCATTTTGTGAAAATAAATTCGTGCTGTGGTACAATTAATTGACCCAATTGGCGTCAAATCTGCACGATTGCTCACAAACATGGTGTGATTAAATCGATAAATTATCACATTGTGCCCAATGCGGAACTCATGGAAACCACCGAGCAAATTAACACGTCGCCAGTGATTGAAACGTACCCCAACCCATTGGTAGATATCACAGAAATTCACCGAGCAAATGGCCAAGAACGTCTTCTCATGCAGTTCAATGAAACGTACGAATTTTCCATGAGCATTGAGCGTTTGCAACGGCATGAGGGTGTACCTGTTCAACAAACGAATTTCCAACTTCTTCTCCTTCGTGACAAACACCGTAGCAATTGCAGCTTCTTCATTATTATTCCATTTTGTGTGCAAAACATCATCCATGCCGGAAACATACTGATTAATTTCCTCCTTGAAATGCATTAAATGCCAATTGTACAATCTGTATGATAAAGCAGAAGAACACACATCACCAAAGAGTGTGGGAGGTGTGAAAAGGTGATTAATATTAATGGGAAAATTATAACACATCTCCCTTTCTCTCTCTAAAGCAATGTTCTTACCGCAATATTCCACGAAATTTACTTATTTTGCTTGCAAGTAAGCAGAAAAGTTCCTCCCCACGGCGATATAGGGCGATTTTTACAGGAATCTCTTGGATAATCCTGATTTTCTGAATTGGTGGCATTACACTCGATTGGTGGATGCCAAAAGGGATTTTGTAGATGCTATAGTGGGTGGAGAAGGCTAAAACAAGAATGATTTTCTCATTTGTCCAAAAAGTTGCCTGAAAGAGAAATAAATTCAAAACGAAACATTTAAGATAAATCATGCTAATATCAATAATTTAAATGATTGAGAAATCAATGGAAAAATGTTGAATAAATAATTTTCCAATATTTTAAATTCAATTTAAATAAATTCTTTGTTTTTGACTTTTTTTTAAAAAAAAAAAAAAGAGAATCAGTTTAGAAAATAATTAAGAAGAAATAATTTTGTCTTCTAGCTGAGAAAATTTGAGATTTTGCTGCTTAATACAGTCATACCCCGCATAATCAAGTCTTGGTTAAACTCTTCTTTCGCATTAAAATTAATGAGTGAGAAGAGTATAACCAAGACTTGATAATGCGGGGTATGACTGTATCTTGAAAATTTAATATACATATTTAAGAGATTACGGTGAGGGTGGAAGAACGGATTAAAAATGTAGGTTTCTATATAAAAAAAATGCTTTCAGGAATTTTTCTTTCGTATTTTGAATGAATATTTGAGCATAAAAGTCCTAGCTATAATTCATGAAAGAAAGGAATTTCCTAAAATTATTTTTTTCTTTATGTTTTAATCGCTTTGAAGAAGATCCGTAAGAAAATGAAAAAAATACACGTAATGGTAGTTTTTAAATTAAATTCAATGACTTTTGCTCGAATAAATAAGATTTAAAGACATTTAAATACGCTCGAAAATACGAATTGAAGACATTTTTTTCTTTTGGGTTAAAATTGAACGGAATTGTTCGAAAATGACGTTGCAAATAGTTTAATTACCTTTGCATTTAACGGCGACGTATTCACACCTCCAAGAATGGCCAATTTATCTAAGGTACTCCCATTGGCATTAGTGTTGATTGCAAAGAGTTCCGAACCACTGAGTATTAGCAAATTAAATTCCGTCTCGATGATTTGCCCCTTGATTTTGTTCTCACAATCAAACTCAACATCAAACGTGGACATTGAGAATTTATTTCCTTCCAGAAGCTCCGAATTGTCTGCTTGCCCTCGAACATCCCTCTTGGTGTATTCTTGTTGTAATTTATTCGACGCATAGTCACGCACGGAAATGGCATGAGAGCCAAAGCACAGGTGGATGATTATTAGAAATTGCACGAAAAGGTCCATTCTTATGGACTAACGAAGCACCACTGAGGGTCCACGCTGGGAATTTTTTGGATGTACAAGCAACTGTGCGAACGATCCACCAAATATGTGAATTATTAGCAGTTAATCCCTGAAAGTTTTATAATATTGAAGAAAAAAAAAGCTTCCAGTTTTCATGGTATTGTTTCAACGGTTTGCTAGTGGAGCTAATGGCTAAATATTTGGGGTATTGATAGAGAGAAAATTGTTAGCTCTTAAGCAGTGCTCTTGGTACATTTTTGCATCCACATCTCATTCGAATGTAGACGACAACTTTTTTTTTTTTTTTAAATAATAAATTCCTCCAACCAGGAAATTATTGGGGGCTTGTCTTTTAAATATAGCAACACGTGACAGTTATTGAGCAAAAAAAATACTCTCCAGCCACATATTATGGAATTATGTACAAAAGGAGTGGATTTAATTTTAAATTGAATAATCATGCACAATGGACTCGCTGGTCAACATGCCCAACTTTGCCTTCTTGCAGACAAAATTTAATGGACTTGCAGGAAGTGGAGCAACTTTGGCGCGAAAAAAATGAACACTGAAAAAATGGTTCAATGACAAAAATCACGTAATCGCTTTATAAATTGTCGCTACAAAACACTTCTTGCGGTGTGACGAAAGAAAAAAAAATAAAACGACAAATTTCGGGAATTTCTTGTTTTATCGGCATCAATTTAATCGCCTCCATCGTCATCTGACTCCCAAATTGTTGTGGTTCAATTTTTTAGATATGCAAAGTTGAGGGAGCAACATTCACAACATAAATTTTGTGATTGTCTTCAACTGACTTTTGGGACTACCATCTCTTCTCTAACTTATGTTGTATTTGGCGAAAGTACTTTACTCAAATGAATTCAAACAAGTACGTACCTTAAGTATTTATAAACATCTTAAGAATTCTCTCTCGGTGAAGTTTTGTGCATAAATTTACATTTTAATGCACATATGAAAGGTGTGTGGCAGCTGAGAATGGAAAACTCAACGAAACGATTAATCATTGCAATTTCTTAATGTTTAAGGAAGTCAAAAGATAATTTCACGAAAACACCCCATATGGTACGAATGTTTGAAAGTTATTTTTTTTTTGCTCTAAAAATATCTCATGAACATGATTTAATTAAATTATTCTTAGCTGAGAAAAGTGAGAAGAAAATTATTCTTATGTGCAATCATTATTAGGAGTTTTCTTTTACTAGTTTAGGTGCGTTGAGCACTAGTTTGAATTTAATTTCTATGTTAATTTATGAGTTTTAAACATTTTAGTAAAAGTCATTGAAAGTATGATAAGGAGCTTTCTATGCTTGAATATTTATAGCATCAGATGGTCAAAAACAAAATTTAAGCAGTTAATTTTGAGTACAATTTATTCTCTAATTTTGTAATTAAAATTCCATTCCATTCAAAATTTGTGTCAAAAAAGGATAGAAATAGGTCAAATGTGTGCTTTCATATATTTTTTCAATTAATATTAGATTCTTTTTAAACTCTTGAAGAATATTTCTAACCCTAGAGAAGTATTTAAAATATAAAATATTTGTAAGCTTTGAGCTTTAAATCTTCAGCTATAAAAAAGCTCAAGAATCTGCAAAGTTCTGATAAAAGTTCAAAATATTTTGTTTCAATTTCGAGGATTCTTAATCTTAAGGGAAGCTTCTAGCTGACGATTAAAGAAAATAAATCAAACACTTCTCAATAGCTTTAGAATTTTTCATACCTAAACATTTTTTTCTTTTGAAATTAAATTTCTTTAGAAGTCAAAGCTCATTTTGGGAAAAATTCAATTCAGGATTTTTAGAATATTTCAGCAATGTCTCGTGGTAAAGCCTCAAGAAATGTAGCACAAAATAACACCATAACACCATAATTTTTCTTATTTTCTGCTGAAGAAAATTCCCTGGAGATTCAGGAAATACAATCCAATGAAGCAATAAAACTTTTGAAATTGTAATTTAAATTGAGGTATGAAGAAATTTAATCGATTCCATTCATAACATTTTATTGAATTAAAATTCAATAAAATCACTTCTCTGAAAAATTCCCAAAGGAATAAAAACCAATATCCTTGTTTCGATATGAAACTCTTAAATTGCCGCGCGAGAAAGTGCTTCAGAAGTTTTTTCCTCATATTTCTTCTTTGACACTTATTGGCCTTATAGGGGAGGGATTGGTTTGAAAAGTCTATATGAAATTTACTTTGAAATTCCTTTTAATTCCACACAAAACATTTTCTCTATAAATTTCTCTGCTGAGTTCACAAATAAATTATATAACTTGACTGTTGGCGGAAACAATGGAACATCCTCGGGCAGGTGTTGGTGGTATTTACAAGGTTCCTGGAGCAGGGGCCAAGTTGATGGATGAAGCGGAGTTGATGTGTCCTGGCAGAGGAGCAACATGGACGGATCCACGGTTGGCGGCAACATAGCTTCCCTCATGGGCAATCAAAGCTGGGGCGGCATAGGTGTGAGCAGCATAGGCAAGGGGAGCAGTGTAGGCAAGGGGAGCACCAGTCCAGTGGTAGGGAGCAGCACCTGGCCACACGCTAGAGTAGGCATAGGGATGAGCCAAGACGGAAGCCTGGGTGGCAGCAACGGCGGCAACGAGGACAAGAGCGCACAGGATGGCCTACAAATGGAACAAAATCACACAAAATTAGCAAATCTTCACTTCCACACAACACCACCCACACAACAAATCTTCACCGTACCTTCATGTTGATTAATTTGGTGTGGTTTCTCGGGGGGAGTTCTTGAAGATTGAACGTGAGACAATGGACTGATGCCTGACACTGAAACTCTGACCATATTTATAGGTCGATCGTGGCGGAGCAAGAATTTTCCTACCACTCTCAATTTAACAATCTTTTGACTCCCCTTGTGTGTAAATTTCTTCAGTAGAGCACATTCCAAATAACACCTGTGATAAATTGTAGCCATTGATACAGGGCGATTCTCAACTGATTTTTCTTGTTACGCCAACAATTCCGCGACAACAATCACTCCCGCTATCAGAGTTGATGCTTTTTCTTGTTAAAAATTAATAGTTTGAAGATTAAGTTGAGGTCAATAAATTATTCTTAACGATTTTTTTTTGTTGGTCTTTTTATAATTTTTGAATTCAACAAAGAATCTTCTTTAAAAGATTGAGCTTTTCTTCTTTTTTATATAGACTTTTTAGCTATTCTTTCGTAAATTGTCTTTCAATCAACATAAGAATATTAGGGTCTAAAAATATATTTTAAATATTTAGAAATTAATTTTTATTTTAAAAAGGAATCCTTGCAGTACTTCATCATTTGATATTTAATTCCTGTTCTTATTGGAATTATCAGCTGGTGCCTTATTCAGAAAAAAATATTATTCAAGCTTAATTAACCCTTGGAAGACTTTGTTGGCCACCGTGACCAATTTGACTATTTTAAATCATTTCAAAATTAAATTATAATTTAACATTTTGTGATAAATTCTACATATTTTATGTAGAGGAAGTTCGTGGAAAGAAAATTTAGAACAACATTATCTATTTGAGAGAAAATTAAGGTAAAAGTTTTGAGGTTAGAAACCTCAATCCTCCAAGGGTTAATAGCGGTTAAAATAAATAAATAATTATTCGAAGAAGTTCTAATTTCCAGCTTTCAAATATTTATTTAAAGCTTTTGGTGCTTTTTGAGTTATTTATGAATGAATTTATCATAGCAAGAATATTGCAGATACTAAAAGCTCTTTCTGGAAGTAGTAAAAAGCTCAGAAAAATCTACAATTTTATCTATCCCTTTTAGCTTAAGAATTTGAACAAAATCCCACCCAGCTAGAAGCATAAATCTTCATCTTTAATCTTACATAAAACAAATCTTCAACTCTGATTGATACAATTTTCAAACCAGAAGCTTTTTTCCATTCACAAAAAAAATTGAAAGGAAAAAATATTTAGTGTTTGTTTTGAATCAAAAAAATTATCAAAATATTGAAAGCGCCAAATTGTCTTTTTCTTCACATTAAATTATGTAAAATGCTTGTGTTATTTCCATCATAGGACACCCTATTAATTATAAATTATTATTACTTCTTGCACGAGACCATGTGTGGTGTTAAAATAATTTTCTTGAACTCTTAATAGAGACGGATACACCTCTAAAAGCATTAGCATGACTTAATTGTATTCATTTTGCAGAGTTGTTATAGAGTGACGAAAATAGTAAATAATACACACAACACAACAAAAAACAGCAGCAAAGAAGTGAGACAGAAACATCTCATTCAGCAGCTCAACACCGTGTGTGTAATGCGGATATTATTTAATTGATAAATTATTTTTACCTGTCCACGACCACACCAAACATTTTATATAGTCGCGCGCCCAGCAATTATTGCACACCACACTGCCACGAGGTACGCGCATAAATAAATTCTTTTTTTTTTTAAGTTAAATATCAGTCTCCGATCTCTTACATAGGTGCTGCTGCTGGTGTGACATTGATCTTGTGGGTTTCATATGCACATCGACTATTTGCTAATTCATTTTTTTTGTTTCAGTGTAAAAAGTTGCATTCACTTTATTTTTACCCACATGCCATGCAAAATATGCTGCAAATTCCGTGATTGCATAAATTTTCTTCAAGCGCGACCAAATTGATGGTTTCTTTGAATTTTTCCATCTCCCGTCAACAGGAGATTGATTTTCCATCAAATTGTCTCCTATATTTCCCAACAAATTATTTATTCTTTTTTAGGATAAGGAGAGTATTTTTATTTTTACTTTGATAAATAAATTTTCAGGAAAAAATATAATGAGATGGAGAATTTAAAATTGTACTTGAAGGACAAGATGAGTATTGAATTTCTTCAATACGCAAAAAAAACGTGAATCTCGTGCAAAGATTTTTTGGTAAGTTTGGTAAATTTATTAAAATGCTAAAGAGATGGTAAAATAGGTAGAGGCATAGTTCCAGCTAATTCCAGTGGAAAATGGTAAGTTTGTTTTCTTTTCTTTTTGAAGAAAAGCCCTATAGACAGATAAAAAAAAGTAATTTAAACCAGCTAAAAATTTACTTTACTTATCAAATAACCTTCCACCGTCCCAAAATATATTCCATGTGTGTTCATGGGATTTTAACGAAGTTTATTTATAATTAAGGATAATTTGGGATGAATGTTTGCCTTTATATTTCTGTTTATTTACCAAATTATAAGGAAGGAGAAAAAACGAGACTACGTGAGCTTGTGGCGAAAAAGTCACATCAGTGTGGGTGTTACAAAAAAGAACTCCGTATCTATATACATATACATAGCACTTCTGCAATATAGAATTACTCTCAAGCTCCATTTCAAAGCATAACGAATTGCGATGAAGGAAAAAAAGTCACTCCTCAAACTAACCAGTCTTTGTCGTGAATTGTCTGTCTTATTGGTATTTCCTCCTCCCAAGTCAATTTAAGAGCTTTACGAAATTCCTCATGAGAGTTGCATAATATGCAGGAACATGCAGTTGATGGTTGATAGAGGCTAATGGAAATCACAGACATATAGAGTAAGATATTTCAATGAAAATTCTTTAACATTCTGCCAAGAGAGTCAACGACATTGAATATTGCAAAATTGGTAGATTAAAGTATTTTCTCCTCTAAAAAAAAGAGCAAATTCAGAGATTGCAGAATTCGATGCATTTTTGCAATTTTCTTTAATTGATTTTCATGGATGTTTTTGAGATTTTAATTAAAATTGCAATTCTCAGTAACATATTCTGTATTCATTTAATTAAAACATGAATTTACCAAGATCTAAGGTCTCTTAAAAGCGGATTGAAAGCTTCTATAAGAAAAATGTCTCTCAAGAGCTTTTTTCAAACTTTTTCCTCTGTAAATAGAGCAACACGTCTTGAAGATCTCTGGTTGAAATCAGAGTTAAAATGATACATGATATTATTCATAGAAAAATAAAACATTTCTCTATTTGTGAAACTAAATACTTTCCATTATTGTTTTCTGTTTACTTTGCCGTGTCCTTTCGCTGTAAATGAGGACTCGGAGATGCAGTTGCATTTGACATTAATATTTTTCTTACTTTTCTCCGTATCAAAAAGAGCTTAAAGGGGTTTTATACCTTTGATATTGCATTAGAATTTATTTTATTCTCAATATATTCTTCAATTTCATAGGAGTTTCCATAAATTTTCACGTGATGATCATATGCAATTAGAGGTTTGAAAAGGCTTTTAGGCATGGCAAGGGAAGCTCTGTGGGATTATCATATCAAAGTGTTTACAAATTTGTCCAATAACTGAACTTTAATTTAAATTAGTTAATTTATTTTATTACATTATCCTATAAACACAATTAAAATGCCCTGTTGACTCAAAGTTTGTTAAATCATAATTTAATGTTGGTAAAGAAATTTCAATTTTCTTACTTAAAACTGCATCAAATATCACTGGAAAATTGAAATTAAATTAGCCTCTACTAATGTAAGTATCTTCTACATAATTTACCATATTCAATTTATTTTAATGGGAATTTTCATGCATATTCGCAATTTGTTTATACAGAGCTTTCACACTAAAGCTCTAAATTCTTTAAGCATTCTAGTTTTTGCGTGAAAATTAATTCTACATCCTGGAATTTTCCTGACTTTTCCCAAAGCATATTAAAGGCCTAATTAAAGATGAATAAATCACACATAAAAAAACCTCGAAATAGCGTCAATTAAAAAAAAAACTTTTAAGAATTAGTTCGTTTTCGCAGCAGATTAAAGAAAGGTATGTATCCCCTTAATGCATTTTGTTGTTTCAGGCGATAAATCACATTACAAAAGATATCATTTTCCCATAAGCTCTACCTCCACACCCTACAGGATGCATTTTATACTTTGCATTGCTTACAATTTCATGGAATTCAGTGAAGAATAGAGAGGAGGTGCAAAACAAGATAATGTTTTCTTGTAAAGGATTTTATTGAGAGTTTGGTATTTTACAAATCCCCGAGGAGCTTTGTGCAGCGAGGGAGCTTTACAGGGTGAAGAGAGAGAGAGAGAGAGATTCAGAGTGAAACACACGTGATGAATGTCTGTGGGATATATGGTTTTGAAAGTAAATCAATCAACGTGTCAGAGATGTAACGGATATATGTGAAAATCCATAAATGTGCATGATTTGCTATATAGAGTGCCAAATATAGCGTTCTAATAAACAACCAATCAACACCCAATATGTTGATAACATCACTAGGGAAACTTTTTATATAATTCCCAGGTATACGATTGTACCCAGAGCAATATCATTTCACCATCGAAGTTTCATTTTAAAAGAAGGCCTCCGCGTAGAAAATCATATTTTCACATCCGCCCACGCAAGTTACTTTTATTGTTGAAAGAAATTTCAAAGGAAGAGAGAAGGAGAGTTTTAAGAGCAAGAGGAAAATCACATAGAAAAGCGAGAGAGAAGAAGAGATTTTAGTGAAATGGGAGAAAAGGGATTTTGGGTAAATCTCGATTTATTCATTGACCGTCAGAATGAGGCTTTGGACAATTGGCTGGGCGGAAAGGCAATTTCCCTCAATTCACCCCAAGAGCCAGAGGAGCCAAAGAAACGTGATAGTAAGCCAATGTTGGAGAATCAAGAGTCATCGGATTTGGGGGATGCTGGTGGAATTTCATCAATGAAAACCCTCACATCGGTATTCCTTGCAACACGGAAGCAGACAGTGCGAAAAATTTCTGCCAACATTGAGGTGTCGGTGCGGAGGAAGAGTGTGAGTGGAAAGGCCAAGGAGAAAGCTAAGAGATTATACAAATTGCGGAGATTTCGTAGAAAGAAAAAATGCTTCAGAGAAGAGGAAAATCTTGTGGTTGGACCAATTGTTGACTGCAGGTGAGGAGTTTTTCTATTTCTATTTTAAATGATTATTTAATTAGACATTTTAACGTTTAATTTATAAGGGAATGTAGCCCAATTCAAACTTCCAAAAGCTCCGTTAATGAAATTTAAAAAAAAAAGCTTAAAAATGCTTAAGCTAAAGTCTTATCGATTTTAGGTAATTTTAGGCCACTTTCCCCTACGCTAGAGGGTGCAAAAACAATTTGTAATTATATGTAAAAAAAAAAAAATTTACGCCTCTTCCTCGATGGAAAAATAAATTATTAGTTACGTGAGTACGTACAATTAACACCACCATAGACACTAAAAAGCAAAGGAGTTTAACAGAAAAAATTATTAAGGGTGATAATTGAAAAATTTAGTGAAAAAAATCCTTTTTATCATGCAATGAAGTTCCACCTTTATATAAATTACTTTAGGTCACGCAAAGGTTTGTGAATCCTTAAAAATAATTCAAAAGCTCCCCCGAAATTCGACCTGAATTTTTGTTGTTATCATTCGAATATCTGGAATAGATTTCTCCGGAGGGGTTTCAGCAAGAATTGTATGTATGAATTCTTCCAAATGTGAAAGGTATGTTATGCCTAAAAATTCCTTAAGAATCAATGGAGGGTGTGGGAAAATATTTTTCCTCTGGGAAATGCGACTTTTCCACATGACTGCAAATACAAAGAGAGCGAGCAAAGTTCCCACTAAAAAATTCTCCGCATCAAAAGGCATCCATCTCTTGGGGATTTAAAGTGAAATTTGGAGTTAACGGGTTAATACCACGCAACCAAATAATAAACCAAACTCCACTATGTAGGTAGAATGATTATGTATGTATGTAGCTCCGGTATACATATAAAATTTCATATAGAAAGCATGTTGTACATAAAATGATCCTTAACAAGTGATTTATAGAGTATGTTCAACTTTATGCCATAAACGTTACATATTTCATTCATTGTATGTTTATTGGACATTTTGGAATTAATGTTGGGGAATGCAAAGGAACTTCTTCACCCCCAATTGGATACAATCTGCTGTGTTAAATGAGTTTCTTTCATTCCGAAATCTTTTAAATCATTTGCTGAATTTTTCTTCACAGAAATTATTGAAAATTCATCCAAAGAAGCCAAAAAAAAATGTTAAATAAACTTTCAAGAAAAATTCAAAGTGAGGTAAAACACCAAAGCCACGTGAATATGAGTGCGCGAATTTAATACTCTTTTGGGCACAGTAAATTGCTAATTTGAGTTTTTGGTGCTGTTAAAATTTTCGCCCAAATATATACCTCCCTGAAGGCTAACATGGTGCCATGAGCACATGGGGTGTTGAAATGGAAATACATTTCGCTACACATTTATCATATTTTATACGCTTTTTGGAGAGTAAGTGAAGCTCTAATTCTATATTAATCTTTTGGGAAGGTGGGGGGTGGAGGGGTGTAAGCATAAAATGTCTAACTTCCATTTCACACGCAAGATTGTATTCCATTCCTTTTGGTGATCGCAATATGAGCACAGCGATAGCATCAAATACAAGCAATACTCTACAAGACACTGCTGGCGGAAGAATGACATTACTTTATGAACTCCCATTTGGGAATATAGCTGAAGCCTTTTTTTTCCTTTCTTTCTTTCCTTTTTTTCAAAGCTCTAAATGCCATATCTATGTTTTATTGACCTTCATGGGGGTGGTATTTCTATGTAGGAGTCTACGCCATATAAACCTCCCCCATCCCCATCAATTCCCCAAAAAACAGAATTTTATTGCTCCTCATAGAAATACTTGTATGAATTTTTGTGAATGAAGAGTCTGCCAACAATCCTTCCCACAGGCCAAATTATTAATTTTCCTATTGATATATTCATTGATTCAATGCTATATATTTCTCAATTATGTGAGATAAAATATTTCTGCTTTAGTTATTATATGGAAATGGGGGAAAAGCAAAATCAAATTTTCCCAACAAATACAATTCATCTCTCGCAGTTCAATTTTGCATCATCAGCACAACAAAAATATTCACAATCTTGTGAATTAACTCTCAAAGAGGACTTTATCGTTCAATCTACAACTTTATTCTATTATTTCTTCATCTGTCTTAAACTCACCAACAAACTCACCCAATTATATAATCTCCGAAAGAAATCAGTCTGTTTGATTAAATGAGAAGGAAAAAAAGGTTCAAAGTTGCTGGAGCTTTTTGGCATTTATTAGGAAGCTTTTTAGGAGTGTTGACTAGACGGCCTTGTTGGGGCAATTTTCCGGTCAGGAATTTTACTTTGTGGCATTACTTTTTGTGATTTGTTGCTTTTTCCCCATTTTTCACTCCCACAATACGTTTAAAAAAAATTTAAAGCCACCAAAAAAAATTAAAAATTATTTTCTTAAATTTGATTTTCTCTTCAAAATTTTTCACAAATCACAAGAACTGATGGGGACGCCTGGTAGGGATAAAAAAATGTACAAGAATAACTAGAAAGCTTAATTGGAGAGAAATATTTGAATTCAGATGGAAAAGCTTTCTAGAATCAATTTTTTGTGTGAAAAATTATGCTAATAGTAATTAGCTAATTTACTATGCTTAAAATCTTTTTTTGTAGTCTCTAATAAAAATTGCAAATTGTAGTGTTAAAAGCTCAAAAGAAATTAACTAAATTAATAAGCACAATTAAGTAGATTTTATTTTTTCATCAAGTTGAGAAATCTGAAAGAAACTTTAATTTTTTTAACAATTATTAATCAATTTATTCAAATAAATCTTTTAGGGTTTTTCATAGCTTTTATTCTGACATTTATCGTGCTTTTTGAAATAATTTCAAGACAGTTTAATATCAAAAAACAAATGTCTGTCTGTCTCACAGAAATCCCCACATTCCCATGGACAATTTAACGCAATTATCTCTGCATTTCACACGTGGCAGAAAAATGAGAAAAAAAGTTCACCATATGCCTGAATTTCGGCGTATCACGTGGCAAAATCAACAAATTTTCCACCACATGATAGCTTTTGGTGGTGCTTGGAGCTAAGGTGTAGACTTGAACTTTTCCTTATAAGTAGTACGTGACTCAGTTTTCGTCTAGAATTGCTCGTGAGCACACAAAAGTATATATTCGACTTCCAGCACTGTTTGACGTAAAACGACAATATTCTCAATATTTCGTGTGAAGAGTACAAAAAACCCCATATATAGGAGAAAGAATTGTAGAGATATTGAAACTAAATAAAGACAGGAGAGAAAAAAAATTATTAAATTTTCATTCTCACCGATTAAGTTTATTTTTCCCCGCACAATCATGGGGAAAAGAGCGCGAGGGGAAGAAAAGTTGAAAGAAGTTTTTCATTCAGGAGAAAAAATCTTTGATTTTTCAGACGTGCAAGAAAGTTTTATCAAGAGAAAGTTTCTTCTGTGTGACACCCGAGAGCGTACGGTGTGGGGGAGGGAGTTTTAAATTAAAAGCCAAAATTGAAGTTTATTTTCCCACACAAACACCCTTTTTCCACACATACAGCTTCAATTTACCCCGAGTGAGTAGTCAATTGGAAAGGCTGATGGGTACAAATGTTGTTCGCCTCACGGACCGCAAATATATGCAAGAACTTCGGAAGAGGATCAAGGAGGACTACAATGTTGTTTTACAGAAGCGTATAGCTCAGAGGGAGGTAAGAAAGGCACATATTTTATAAAATCCACAAGAAAATAATGTATACCGGAAGATTTTAGGGAAAGTGAATTTGTTTTCTTTTTTGCGGGAGGAGTGGGAGGAGAAAAGTCTCTTTAGCAAATCTCGAGGCTGTATCAATTTTGAATTGATCCATATCTCTTGTAATCAAGCCGGGTGGAATAAAATTTGTTCCTTAAAAATATTTTCTTATCCGTTAAAAATATATACTAGGTACCTATTTGATAAAAAAAATATATCGAGAAAGAAGAGAAAATTTATGGAGAAGATTTTTCTAACCCAGATTTTCCAGGAAATTTTTAAATTTTTCGCGAAGTGTGATTTCAAAATTGTCTAGAAGAGTCAATTCTCAATAGAAGTTCTTCAAAACTTGCGTAAAAAGTTCAAAAGCTCTTCAATTAAATATATCTATTCAATTTTTGAGAACATAAAAAATTTTATGTTATTTTTATGCACTCAAAGTAAAAATTGAAGAGTTTCTTTAAGAGAAGAAAGTGGATCTAATAAAAATATTTCTTTTTAAAATTTTGAGTAGAATAAAAGCTTAATCAAGTTCTTAAATTTATTTAATTTAAAGATTTAGAAACGGGAACTTAATGAAAAGTTTTTTATTGTTTTAGAACACTTAGAGCATAAAATCATCAATTTTTTAGCATTAAAATAGAGCATAATCCTTTTAATTAAAGGAATTTCCTTTCAATTAAAATTATCAAGTTAAAACTTCAAGCAATTTAATATTCTCTATCTTCTTTATTTAATAAAAAATATTGTAAGAAATTTTTTTGGGAATATTTATAGATTGTGGTTCACATAATTTAACCCATATATGCTCGAGGGAGTCCATGAAGAAGTGTACCTGCTTCTATTGATTATGCAAATTTGTGGCCTAAGCCAAATCTTTTACCGACATATTTTTATTTGTTAGATACAGCTTCGATTTTTTCCACCCCACTCCCATTGAATAAGGGGAAAAGCTCCCACACACACATACACATAGGGGTGAAGGGGTTAAATGAATATATCTCAATTTTCATGAGGTTTTCGGGGGTGTTTTTTATTAAAGCGTATACGAATAATGATAGTCAATTCTTTATCCTTTTTTTCCACCTTCTTCACTATTCAATCAGCGATTGAGCCATTAGGTTGGTGAAATTGTGGGGGCGGGGAAACACCTGTTGATTCACATTTGCATAAGATAATCAACTATTTTCCCACAAGAAAAAAATAATTAATGCACACCCCCCGTTGAAGGAGCCATTAAGTCTGGCACATACTTTTTTTTTCGTTCATATCCTTTACTCCTTTTGCAGACTAAGGAAATTGAGAGAACACGAAATTTACTCATTGAGGGATATACTGGAAATAGCTCCGTGAGTACAGAAGGCCCTCCAGTGGTTATAATTAGCAAGCAAACACACAGCGACATGGCTCGAAGGCGTGCAAAAGTAAAAAGAAATTAATTCCCTCAAAGCTGTCAATATTTGTCTTCAACTCTCAATAAATTACACTTTGAAACTTTTTATTTATTTTTTCCCTAAAACAATTTAGCTAAAAACTGTACGGGAACGGAATGCTGAGCGTCTTGTGAGGCAAGGGATAAAGTGGGAAAAGGAACGATTGGCGCATCTTGAGCTTGAGCGCCAGCGGCAAATTGAGGCTCAACAGAAGCGTGAGGAAGAGCTCATGATTGGGCATGAGGAGAGATTTGCTAAAAATGGAAATACAGGCATTCAAATTTCATACAAAATGGTAAAAAAATAAATTTCGTAACATACACAAATTATGTTGGATAATATCCCAAACATATGATAAGCCTAATTACGACATGTACCCTTTTTGGGTATTTTTTTCTTGTTCCATAATTTTATTACAAAACTCATGAATATTTTCCAGTGTGTATGGAAGCTAAGGCATTCCGCTTGTGTACCTTTGATTCTAAATAAGCCCACGTGTTTTATATCAGGTTACAATCGCTACAATCAGACAAATTTCTTGCTGGTGGAATTAATGAGATTTTTTTCTAAAAAAATCGTTTCTCTTTTACTTTTTTCTGTATTGCAATTTTTCTTTTGCTTTTCATAATTTTCCTTTATTTTGCATTTTCTTCTCATAAAATATGATATTCATTTCGTCAATTTGTGGTTATAACAAAAGATATTGCTACTAAAGAATTTATTTCTTAAGTATGTATGCATATTATGCGATGGAGGCGCCTGGTATATTCAGTAACTGTATTCTAATATGAAAAGTTTACATTTCTATACAACTTTAGGTTAATTAATTATAATTGTTTTTATTCATTCGAGCTAATTCTTTTACTATAAATCTTTTCGTAATATTCAGGAGAATTTTTCATTTAGTAAAGGGAATAATTGCTGAAGAATCATTCTTGCAAATTTCATGCTTAACCCTTTTAGGTCCGCGATCAATCTAACAATATAATTGAACCTAAAATTATTTTTATGGGTTCCTTTGAGCTCAAGTAAGATATTTTTAGCAAAAAATCCCAACTCAAAAATTTTCAGTCTTTCGTCCTTTCTGATCTTGTGAGTCCTTTGGGATATTCTTTTGTGACCAAGAAATAATCAGGGATTGTAAAGACATAGTCCTGCACTAACTTAGACTTAATATTTAAAAATTAACAATACAAAATGAAATATTTTCAAAATTGAGTCTTTGGGTCAGCGTATGACCCAATAAACCTTAAAGGGTTAAATGGAATCCTGCATGGAATATTCATAAAATCAATACAGAATATTTTCAAATCAAAACGGAATAATCTCCAGATGATTCGGAATATAATTTTTAACAAGAGAATAATTTTCTAATCACAGAATTTTTCTATGCAAATTAAACATTTATTATTGCTCTTTCAAAAAATCGATATAAAATAAAATAACAAAGCATAAATTCTGCACAAATCCTCAATATTTTTTTCCAATTAGAATAAATTTATTTATTGAACTGAAGGATGTGGATGTTATGTCGTGATTCTTATTTGCAGAGAAATAGACGAGATGTAGGTGATGATGATGATTTCTCAGATACCGACAGATATGATCACAATGATCTCTCGAGTGGTATTAATAGTGATACAGATGACAACAATTCCAATGACTTTGACGAGGATGTGGGCAATGTACCTGAAGGCATAAATGAGACAAATGAAGGGGAAGTAACAAAGAAAACAGAAGCACTCGAGCATTTACAATACGAAGATCCGGCAATAACTTTACTGAAAGCAACCGATGTGAGTGTCACCTTGCCCCCAATTTTCCCTCCGCACATTTAAATTCTCTTAATTGATTATTTTCATTCTTTTCTCTATCTCTTTCCCCCCAATAATGCCCCACTGCTCCAGAATGTGGATGACCTTTATGCTCTCGCAGATGAGATAATAAGTGGAAGCTATGGGAAGCACAATGCACATAAGAGTGGAGATAACAATTAGCACAAGCTTTTAATGGAAAATTGTGTATAAAAGCTCCTCTATTTACATTAGGAAAGATGTGTAACCTTAGGGTATTATTTAATTTTGAAAACATTACACATTAGAATGTTTACGGAAAATTCTTGTGTTGTTGATTGGAATTTGTTTTAAAAAAATAATGTGTAATATACATATTAGCAAAATAAAGTATACCTATGTATATCTATTAAATTTTCAATTAGAAAGCTCTCTCTCCCTCTCATCTATTCTCATTCTCTCATGCAAATATGTTCGTGTGGGACATACAAATTAATTTCATCTAGACATCAATTTATAAATATGCATTCAAAACAAGGGGTTTATCTGACTGAAAATATTCGGATAATTCGCCAAAGAAATCAAAATATTCAGCAGCACACGAATATTTATTTTTTTAGTCTTAAATTGCTAGAGACTGAGTAGCAAAAACCTAAAAAGTACTAAATTCTAGCTTTAAAGTGAAATTCAATTTAGTACTTTTTCGGCTTAAAATTAGTACTTTTTCCTATTATAATCAGTATACCTTTTCAGTTAGAATTTACTATGTTTTAGGCTTAAATTTAGGTTGTTTTCCGATAGAATTTAGTACTTTTAACAATTGAGTTTGGTACTTTTTTGGCATGAATTTATTACTTCGACTGGATTTTAGTATTTTTTTTTGAAAATTCTACCTTAAGAAGTAAATTCAATAAGTAAAAGTACCGTAAGATGGGGTGTTTTGGGATTTTTAAACGTATTTTTATGGCTAATTAAAAAAAAATACTATGATTTGATTTTAAGGGTAACCTTAGCCTAAATTCTAGTCGAAAACATACTAAATTCTTGCGTAAAAAGTACTAAATGGAATTTCAATACTTTGGCGAGAATTTAGTACTCTTTAGGCTTTGAATTCAATAAGAAAAAGTATTATTTTTAACCCAAAAGAGTACTAAATACAATCCTGAATAGTACTCAATTGATTCATAGAAAGGACGTAAAACAGTAAATTCAAACTGAAAAAGTTCTAAGTTCAATCGGAAAAAGTAGGTACTAAATTTTAGCCGAAAAAGTACTAAATTCAAGCAAAAAAAGTACTAAATTGAATCCTGAAAAGTACTTTAAAAAAAAGTAAATTCAAGCCGAAGAAGTACTAAATTCTAGCTGAAAATGAGAATATTCAGATCTTTGGAAATATTCTGATTATATTTGCCAAATCAGTCAAAATATTCGGGAGATAAACACCCCTTGATTCAAAAACACCCTGGAATGCAAAATGCAGCAAATATTGTTGGATGTTTAAGCACAACAGCACAATGTACAGTGGGTTAAATTATTACTATAACGAACACCTCCATGGATATTTTAATAATTTTAATAACAACGCATAAAATGTTAAAATTAATATTCAAATATTTCCACTTTAATCTCATGTTATTATCTACAAAATTATTATTACAAAATATTAAATTTCAGCGAGTAAAAGTTTCAATAAAATTGAAAGCTTCATTCGGAAAATGTGTTATGTACTTAAATTCTTCTACCCCATTGAATACCTACAATAATTAACATAATGCGGAATTATCTCGTTGTAATAATTTTAAATTGCAACGTTTTTATTAGGGCTCCGAAAAATCGAACTTTTCGATGCTTCGAAGTGTTGAGAAAAAATCGAAGCACTGCAAAAGAACTGCTTCGTTTTTAAAATGCTTCGATTATTCGAATAATCGAATAAGCTTCGAAGCTTCGAGTAATTTTTAGATATTCGAAGCTTCGAAGCTTTTTGAAATATTCGAAGCTTCGAAGCATTTTAGGTATTCGAAGCGGATGGACGACTCGTTTTAAAAATGCACAATTGAGCTGCGCTTATTTTTGTGAATTTGCATAACTTTAAGAACTTTTCTTATAAAATTATCCTCAAGCGCGAAGCGACTTTAATAAGAAACTAATGTCCTTAAGAAATTATTTTTTTTAATCTTTTTTTTAAGGTGTCTTCAAGCGCGAAGCGCCTTTAATAAAAAACTAATGTCCTTAAGAAATTTTTTTAAATCTTTTTTTTTAATGTGTCTTCAAGCGCGAAGGGCCTTTAATAAAAAACTAATGTCCTTAAGAAATTATTTTATTTTTAAAAATCTTTTTTTTAAAGGTGTCTTCAAGCGCGAAACGCCTTTAATAAAAAACTAATGTCCTTAAGAAATTTTTTTAATCTTTTTTTTTAATGTGTTTTCAAGCGCGAAACGCCTTTAATAAAAAAAACCAATGTCCTAAAGATATATTTTTTTAATTTTTTTTAAGGTGTCTTCAAGCGCGAAGCGCCTTTAATAAAAAGCTAATGTCCTTAAGAAATTTTTTTTTAATCTTTTTTTTAATGTGTTTTCAAGCGCGAAGCGCCTTTAATAAAAAACTAATGTGCTTAAGAATTTTTTTAAAATTTTTTTAAGGTGTCTTCAAGCGCGAAGCGCCTTTAATAAAAACTAATTCTCTTTTTGAAAAAAAAAGGAGTGAATGAATGTTTTTAAAGATTTTTTTAATTACCAATGTTTTTTTTCGGAAAAAAATTGTTTTCTAAACGAAGTTTTATGTTTGACTAAATTGTTTGTAGTTTTCGCGATTTAAGGACTTTCGAGCGCCATTTTGAATTTTTTAAGGGTCACAGGGAAAAAATCATTTTATATTTCTCAGGTACCTCCTACAGAAAACCGAATTTTCTGTCAAATAAAAAATTCATTGCGAGAGACAAAACATTTTTTTAAATAGCGAATGCACGTTTTTTTTTTTCAGTAGAATCGGCCCAGTCGTTTTGTAGAAGTTTATTTGCCACAAACAGACATTCTTTTAGAGATTAAGCTTAGCCTATGTCTATCATTCAATAGGATTATAATGAGTTTTACAATAATGACCATTTTAGAAGTCATTATGCTACCCTCATTATTAACTCAATTCAGGTAGATATTCTGCTTGTCTTATTTTGGAAAGATAGTTAGAATAAAATATCCAAAAATCTATGCGACCATAACTAATAATATGTATGCTCCCATATTATACCTTCAAGTGCAATTTGCTCACACGTGATTGGGGGCTTAGCTAGTACTTTACAAAACGAAACGAAAACGAATAATTTCTTAAAAATTGTTTTTTTTCTACGATGCACTATTGAAAGTAATCTTAATATACAAGCTGAAAGGTTTGTTTGTGGCACTTGAACTCCTCCTAAACCGATGGGCCGATCTTTATTTTCCTCCCAAATTTGCGCGAAGCGCAATAAAGCTCCGTATCTTCTATATAATAAAGAAAGGTCTGTTTGTTGGTAATCGTCGTTCCTTCTTTTCTATACAAATCTACACCGTTTGACCGATCGCGTTAAAATTTGGTACAGAGCCTCCTTATAACAGGCGGTTTCAGATGGTCGTATTCATTTTCCCCCCAAAGCCCCCCTTCAGGTAGCCCCCATATAAAAACCATGCAGTTTTTGCGAATTTTTGAATTTGGCGCCGGAAATATCGTATGAAAATGATTTCTTCTCTTTGAAATTTTTTTCTTTTGGGGTTAATAAGTGGCCCTAATCTACCTTTAAACCATCACAATTTATTTTCTCTCTAAAATTTGTTACTATATAAAAAAAAACTAGTAAACCTAAGCCCCCAATCACGTGTGAGCAAATTGCACTTGAAGGTATAATATGGGAGCATACATATTATTAGTTATGGTCGCATAGATTTTTGGATATTTTATTCTAACTATCTTTCCAAAATAAGACAAGCAGAATATCTACCTGAATTGAGTTAATAATGAGGGTAGCATAATGACTTCTAAAATGGTCATTATTGTAAAACTCATTATAATCCTATTGAATGATAGACATAGGCTAAGCTTAATCTCTAAAAGAATGTCTGTTTGTGGCAAATAAACTTCTACAAAACGACTGGGCCGATTCTACTGAAAAAAAAAACGTGCATTCGCTATTTAAAAAAATGTTTTGTCTCTCGCAATGATTTTTTTATTTGACTGAAAATTCGGTTTTCTGTAGGAGGTACCTGAGAAATATAAAATGATTTTTTCCCTGTGACCCTTAAAAAATTCAAAATGGCGCTCAAAAGTCCTTAAATCGCGAAAACTACAAACAATTTAGTCAAACATAAAACTTCGTTTAGAAAACAATTTTTTCCGAAAAAAAAACATTGGTAATTAAAAAAATCTTTAAAATCATTCATTCGCTCCTTTTTTTTCAAAAAGAAAATTAGTTTTTATTAAAGGCGCTTCGCGCTTGAAGACACCTTAAAAAAATTTTAAAAAAATTCTTAAGCACATTAGTTTTTTATTAAAGGCGCTTCGCGCTTGAAAACACATTAAAAAAAAGATTTAAAAAAAATTTCTTATGGACATTAGTTTCTTATTAAAGTCGCTTCGCGCTTGAGGATAATTTTATAAGAAAAGTTCTTAAAGTTATGCAAATTCACAAAAATAAGCGCAGCTCAATTGTGCATTTTTAAAACGAGTCGTCCATCCGCTTCGAATACCTAAAATGCTTCGAAGCTTCGAATATTTCAAAAAGCTTCGAAGCTTCGAATATCTAAAAATTACTCGAAGCTTCGAAGCTTATTCGATTATTCGAATAATCGAAGCATTTGAAAAACGAAGCAGTTCTTTTGCAGTGCTTCGAATACGCTTCGATGCTTCGAATCACCGAAGCTTCGATGTTCAGACCGAAAGTCCGAGCCCTAGTTTTTATCATTAAATTTCATCTTGAGGGGTGCGTTGCAGGGGGAAAAGCAACACAATTAATTGCAACCATTTAACCAGTTGAGAATTTTCCCAGGAAATCACGATAAGACCATTAAGGTGTGTGGGTGTCAGTGAACATAAATTAAATATATATTTGGGGGATGGTGTGAACAATTCCTGGGAATTTTCGCACCTAAATTGTATTCATGGGAATTTCCCAGAAAAAGGTGATACTCATTGGAATTCCTTCCTTGGGAACACGCTATCGCATCTTTGTTGTAAAATGTTGCACCATCGCATCCCCGTAATGCTTACAAGTTTCCATCGAGTCGCACATTTACTCCACGTTTTCCCCATTGTCATTTCCGCAAGGGAAAACATAAATTTTGTGATTCACCACAAAGATATCAAAGAAGCATAAATTGTTGTTTATACTACTTAAAGTATCATGGTGGGTATTGAGAATGAATATTCAATGGAATTTGCATTATTCTCACAAATTTCTTACATGTATTGCATATTATTTTGATATTAAGTACATTTTCTGAAAATATTTTGCTGCAAGTCATAGAAGTGCTGTTAAGAAGGGGGGGGGGGGTGCATGAGGGAAGTGTTATGACGATGATTTATGTATACCTTATGCATGCAAGAAGGAGTATTATTTATAAGTGATTGCATGGGGGATTTTGTAAAATATTAGTATCAGGATATTTTTCATTCAAGTAGCTTAAGTATCTTCTCTGTACTTTGTTATGTTATATAGGTAGCATGAAGCCATTAATGCTAAATTGGCAGATTTTTAATTGATAAAATAATTCATAATGTGATTGTGGGATAAATTAAAGGGAATTTAGAAAAACTATTTATTAATTTTTAATTTAAAATAATGAAGAACTCTGAAAAATGCTTCTTGACATTTTTTAAGCATTTAAAATTACTTTATTGTGTTAATTTATTAACTTCATTTACCTTTACAACAACGCCTTCAGATAATAAATTTTCAATAGTTTTGTGATAGAAACTTAAAACAATAATTAAATTTCAATGACGCACTCAAATTAATTTGTTAAAGTATTGAGAAGCAATGAGAGGACAATAAATTAATTTATTTCTCTGACAGCATAATTAGTTCTTTTAGGAAAATGAGAAATAATCATTCTTGTTCTTATTTTTTATCTGGTGATATTTATTACGTCAAAAATTGATTAAATTGAACTGTTTCGTTTTAAAATGACATCACTAAAATAGCTAAAATATTTTTTTAATTTTTTGCTTTGAATTCAAATCTTTTTTTTTATCAATTTAAAGCCTCGCGTTGCTGAGTGCTCTTAAGCATATAAAAGCTCTTGAATATTTTTCTGTAAAGTAGTGAGTTCAAGCTTGACTGAGGCTTGTCTCTTTTTGTCTTCATTTGCCACACTTCTAATTTAAGGAATGAGAGTAAATAATTTTTTATTAATTTTTTGAAATTTATTTCTGAAAGATTTTTATGTAAAAATCTGGTTAAATTGTCTAGCATGCTTTCGGTTCTTACAGATGCTTCATCAGGTGCTGAAGAATTTTATTAAACTCAAAATTCCTTTAAAGATAAATTAGAATGAAAAAAAAAACATTTAAATTCCTTTGAAAAAAAAAATTTAATTCATTTATTTGAGCAAGACATTCATTGGTTCTTAAAAATAATTACCCTTCATTCAACAGAGTCACGTCCTTTTCATCTTGTACCATTCAATTGCACATATCACGTGCACAAGTGCTCTTTGTGAAGGATTTATGTTAGGATAGAATGAATAAAATTTATATCTCCTTTGCAGACGAGTACTTTGGGCCTTGCAGTCGTTTTTGGTTTTATCTAGAATATTTTTCATTTAAAATTTAATTTTGAAAAATATAATTTAATCAAGAGAAACCCCTATATAGTGTAAGTACAAATTTGCTTTAAAATACCGTTGGGAGCATTGCCCACAACACAATTTTCATGACAAAATTTATAGCAAATGTGCGAGGGGATCAGGAATTAAATTGTCCACCAAATGCCAACTATTCCCTCAAGGTAAAGCACATATTGCAATAAATACTCATTTTGTCCTTATTTATAGGGATTCTACTTCATTTCTAAATATAGCAAACCATACCCATCTGTTACGCAGCAATAAAGACGTTGACAGGAATTTATCTGACTCTTGAGGATTACCGCCAACCGCTAAACAACCATTGAATTGAAACCTGCAAATCATCCCAAGTCACACCCAGACCTCACAAATGTCCACGTTCTTTTCATTTTCAGGATACGTGTGGGGTTGCTTTTTGATTGAATTTACGACGTCACCAGACAAAGTTGTGATGTCACAGTAATTTGTTGCGGGAGGAACGAGGGATGCGAACTATATATGGAAATGTACTGGATATGAGCATAAAGTTGTCATAATTTTTCCTATTGGAGCATGTGGTGTCTTCGCGGTGGAGTGATAACGCGAGAGGTGAGGAAAGGTACGAGGGGGTGGGGAGGCATGTTGGTGGATAGCATGGCAGAGTGATACCAGAAGTGATAACGACAAATTGACTTCCCCTTTGTGTCTCATTAGATCATGCGCTCAAAAAACATGGTGGGGAATGCGTTCACCCTATATAAAGGATACTGTGGTTGAGTCCTTCCTTAAAACATTTCAACAAGTGTCTGTGGATTGACCAGTTGCTTCACACACTTGGTGGGATCATCATAAAAATAAAAAAAAGAAGAGGAAGAAGAAAAGAACCTCAACAAAAATTTTCTCTCTCCGAGCTATTCAATCCCACACGCTTTTACTTCAACTTCTTCGTTATTTTTTTTGGCTTTTTGCAAAAGTGTTATAGGAATAGAAAGAAAGAAAAAAAAGTTCGCAAGCATTGTGCTACGGGTGGGAAAAATACGTCAAATGATTTTTCAACCTTTTCGCGAGTGGAATGTGAAATCTATTAATAATCACGGTAATTGAGTATTATCCAAAGGGGGAAATTCTGTGCCGTGCACAATGGCGAAAAGCAATCACATATTTAAATTAACTTTTCAAGTACCATGCGTACCTTAAAAAAAATTTTTAAATGCTTTTTCATAGAGTTAAAAATGAGCTTTTTTAGAACGTCACACTTTCCCCACAAAATTAATTAATTTATGTTTTTTGTGCACCCCCCAAATTACGGGTTAATTGCAATGTCATTCACACATTTCCAGAGAGAAATTAAGAGGATAGCCTCAACGGTCAATTTTGGGTTGGTGCGGTGAAGAATCCAAAATTGAATGATGATTAATTTGAGCATAATTGTTGGATTTGTGATTCTGTGTTTGGCACATTGTGATGCAATTGCCGTGCCAAATCTACCACCGGCATACAATGTGGATCACACCCTTGATACGCATGGAAAAGTTCCCGTAATTAATCTCCAGAATCAAGGTAAATTGAATAAGAAAAAAAAGCAATTAAATGTCGCGGATATACAGCTATTGCTTGCATTTATTTCTAATTAGTGTTGACTTCTTGAGTACAACAAGGGAAGAAAAAAAAAGAATTTTCTTCATTGTACAATAATGCCCCTCTGGGGTGTCTTTTGAAGGGATCACACGCGATGCAAAGAAGCGAGCTAATTGAATGTGGGTTTGTGAAACGTGAGAAATAAAATAAGGAGCTTTCTTTGCAGTATGCTCCATCCCACAGCATCTTCTCGGGGGCTACGAGAAGAAGGATGTTTAACTTGCTTAATGCACACATTTCCTCTTAATGCCAATTACTTTTGCACCACCCGACAGTGGTGGTAAATGGAGAAAAATTGCTTTGTGAATGCCTCATCATCTAAATTGAATGTCTGCAGTTTAAACACAATGCTTTTGCCGTGGAACATTTAGTAGATTTTGTGAGCAAAAAAAAATGTTAAACTTTATGCTAAACGCGCATCGTTAATTTTTTTTATCAGACTATTACCTACATAAATTCAAAGGTCAAAGTTCGGGGAAAAGTGCGAGAAAAAATAGGGAATAATTGACTATTTTACGATGAACAAAAAAATAATGCGTAGATTACACACGCCTAAATGTAGTTAGAATTAAATTATCCCTACACACCCAGCACAGACTACAAAAGCCCCCAAGGAAACCATATTAAATTTTAGCATTATATTCTCAAAATAGGATTTGAATTTACGAATGTGAACTTTACAAAGACACCCACTCGCACATTTGGAATAAAATGCCAAAATTGTATTAATAATACTAAACTAGAGAACATTTTAGTTACTATTCCTTTGATAATTGTGCATGAATTTCCCTGAAAGCATCCATTCGTTGTGATTTAGAGTGAGCAAAAATTGCATTTACACCACAATACGCTACATAGTTTTGAGTTTGAAATTGCAAATTTATGTTTGAACTAATTTTGGATTAATTTTCAAGTGGGTGATTCATAAATTATATTAAATATTGGAGTAGAAAATTAGTGCAGTGCACACAGAACATATTAATTTCAAAGCAATTGCCCTGGTGGTCGACGGTGGTATCGTTGATGCCACTTGTTGCACGCAGCATTCACTTGAGACTCGTTGGATTCGTATTTCACATGGCCCCTCATCTTGATTACTACATACACGTAAAAGTTTTACACAAGTTTTTTTTTTGCAATAAAATCCGTTTATTTTTCAATTTTCACAAAAAGCTCCCCCGCTTTGATTGAATTTAATTCAATTTAATTCGACAAAATTGTTTTAATTTGAGTAGGAGTGGTGTGGTTGAAATTTGAGATAGTTTTTTTTTAATTAGATTAGAATTTATGAGAAAAATTCTTAATTTTCGATTCTTATCTAGAAAGAGATATTGAAAAAAAAATATGGCAAAAATTGAGCTTTTTCCGCTAAATTTTGCGAAAATAAAATGAGCTTTCAAACACATTTTGAAGCCGAATTTTCAATTATTTTTAATCAAATGATTAGAGTTGAATAATATTTTCCTTTAGAACTCTATAGGTCATACAGTTTCATTAAACAATGATGAAATTGTTAGAAAAAAAAAATTAGGAGCTTTTCTAAAAAAAAAAACTTTGTGTGACAAATATTTAAGGAAAATAGATCATGTTTTAAATGTCAGATAAATATTAGAAATAGTAGAATAAAGAAATAAAAATAAAATAAATAAATAAATATAATAAATATTAGAATTAGAAATATTAGGCTAGAAAAAAAAATTTTTTTTAAATAAGTTTTATTTCTTGATAAATCAAATTATCAAATTATTATACGAAGTATAAAGTGAGCAGAAACCCCTTTTACTTATTTAAAAATTAAATAAATACGAAAAAAGAAAAGTTTGAAATAAGGGGTGTTTATCTGAATGAAATTATTCGGATCTTCAGAAATATTTGGATTATTTGTTAATATTCGGATGATTTTCCAAAGAAATCAAAATATTGGTTTTTAGCCTCAAAAGGGCTCAGATTAAGAAGCACAAGCCTAAAAAATATTTAATTCAAGCATTAAAAGGACTGAATTCAAGCTGAGTAGTAAATTCAACCCGAAACATACTTAATTAATTAAAGCCTACAAAAGCATAAAAATATTTTTTCAAGCCGTAAAAGGCATTGAGAAATAAAAGCTATAAGAAAATGTAATTCATGCTTAGAAAAGACAAAAAGTTGTAAATTCAACCCGAAACGAGCTAAATTCACCCCTTCTTGGATTGGAAACATCTCTTCAAAATTTCACGAAAAACGTTTTAAAATATCTTTTAATCTCTAATTAAATCTTTAACAATTCATTTCCATTTCAAAAGACAATCATCTCACTCGGAGAGAGATAAATGAGTATGATGATAATCAAAATCTCCTCGATGAATTCGACTTGAGACGTGAGGAGGAGACAGCTCTGAAATATGCATATCTAATTCAACTGCTGCAGGTAAATATAATGAGAAAGAAAATCAAACAGGTGATAAATGCTCGTGTGAGTCATTTTGGCACCTTGTATGAATGTGTTTTGTATGATTCAATACCCAAAAGGAACCAACGCGGGATCCCCTGCCGGTGATTTATGTGGAAAGTGAGCAAGTGGCTGACGACGACTACCACGATGATGTCATGGATAAGAGATCGGGTAGATATTACCGGCGCTACCCGTGGAAGAGACAAAACACCCGTTACCGAACGTAAGCAATCTTATCACACAATAATCTCCAATATTGACGTGAAATAAGACCCCATTAAGCCTAATTATCAATTCTGGGTGGGTGGTGTGGAACAAACGGAAATGAAATGGCGCGTTTTCCGCCCCTTCTTTTCTCACACTGCCTGTGTATATGTATTATCAGTCGCCCTATGTAGGTATTTTGAAAGCCCTTTTGTGTCTCATTGAGAATGATATCGCAGCTTTCTTTTTTATCTCTTTGATAGGAAATTGATGTTGTAAGGAGAGAGAAAAAAAGGTCAACATTGTATTTGATTTAGCAGATATGAATATTTAATGAATGAATTTTTTTGTGTGAATCCTTTCAAAAATTTATAAATTAATCATAGAGCATTGAGAAGAGTTTCTATTACGCGCCTTTTTCGTTATCTTTGCACTCCGGTTCTTACAAATAAATGAGGGGGTTGGGGGTGGATGTTTATCTCCAAATGCACGAGCGTGATTTTATTAATATTTCATAGAAGATTTCTAGAAGATTTTCTAGTCCACGGAACACATAGAAGCTTTTAGAATTTATTTTATGTATGAAAATAAATCAAATTAGAGCATTGGAGACAAAATAATGAAAAAAATCATTTTTATCTGCATGTAGGATTTATTAGCAAATCCTCCTTCTCATAGTTGATTTGTTGACATTAGTAATCTGTGAGTATGATAAGCGATTCATTACCATTTAGGTAAATGTCTAGATTTTCATTAAGCAAATTGCATATCTAATCAAATATTACCAAATGGTTTCAATTGGGGTCTAATTGCAAAGATTCAGTGATACAACATTGCCTTCGGGGAGTTTCATTTTGGCTTTCTAAAATAGAATTGCTAAATGTTTTAGAAACTAAATGATAGATTTATTTTATACTAAATTTCAATTTAAATAACTTCAGATGACATTCAAATTGAATTGTAATTTGTACGAAATTATTTGCAAAATGGAAATGAGTCTTTTAAGGCAGATTAATCATTGAAAATCAAAATCCTTCTAACTAAACCAAATGAAAGATTTTTTTTGAAATTTTCCAACAATCCATCAAATTCATAAAATAATTTTAATAAGCTTTTAATGAATCACCTGAAATTTTATGTTTTTTTTAAATAGAAATTCATAATTGCATTTATTAAGCAGCCAGAGAGAAAGCTCGAATATTCCACATCGTTGAGAATGTTTTTCAGAGATATGAAAAAACTTAATGAAAAATGTCCATTTAGAAATGAAAAATTCTCCTAAAATTTTATGACAAATGATTCAGAAATTCTTCATATTTCTGTTTTTGAAAATTTGCACAGAAAATTTAACTCCCCTTTCAGCCATTTCTGCTCCCATTTTTCTTCTGGAAAGCTTTCAAAGTTAATGTTCGAGCTGTTCAAGTGTAGAGAGAAGGAGGAGAGAGAAAAAAAACATCCAAAAAGCTTCCTTGAAAGCTTTGCTATATGGCTTTCCATGGTTGATCCCAAAAATTCCTGCTGATAAATTGACTGCAATATAGCAAAAGTATTGCTGGAAATGACACAGAAGACGAAGTGAAAAAAAAAAACAAACAACATCCACTTTTGCAAAAGTTCAAGGGGACATCATCAATTTATCTCTCTTTTTTTTCTATTTCTAAAAATTCGTGTGGGACAAAGCCAAAAGTCAAAGAAAAGAATGCTCATTGAGACACTTTAATCCATAAAGAGTGATCCAATTACATTTCTCCCCCAAGAACTACGTTCAAATGTTGAGATAACATTACAGTGTGTGTGATTCAATTTTGGGAAGAAAGTAAAATCCCCTCGATTTCTCTGTGTGGTGCTACTGAATTGTGCTTTTGCTTTCATATATATGCGGTGTGGGTTTGGCAAAAGCAGATCAATCTTTTAATCTCTCACCACCAAGTGGAAGATTTTCCTCTCCAGCTAAACTTTATTCATTCACATTCACCCCCTCTTTTAGCTATGATGCCGATTCCAAGTATATGTGCGTACCAAGTCGCGAGGATGTCTTTCGTTTACTTCTGGGACTCCATGCGGTCTCCGTATCCGGAGATGAGCAGAAAACTGTGACATTTTGCAGTCGAAAGCGACCGGCAAAGGCTGTTTTTACAAACATCCGATTTCTTGGTTGAATTTCCTCTTCTATACGTGGCCACCTAGACACCTTCTCCACATAGGCGCGCATTTCAATTTATATATAAAATAACACAGAAGAGAAAATAACAAAAAAAAACTTGTAGACTTATTTACAGAAGAAGATAGGAAGGAAAAAAAAGTGAAATTTATGTAAAGTTAAAACATATCTTTATAAATATTGGGACTCTCCTCTTCCTCTGATAGTCATGATGGTTATATAAATATACAATTTTCTCGAGAAGAACGTAATATGTGTCACATTGAAATATCACAAAATTAAAATTTTAAATATTAAAAAAAAACATTTTGGAGTTGTCAAATAAAAATTAATAAAACATACCAATTAGAAAACTTTTGAAAAAAAATCTTATTTTGTCTAAAATCTATCACTAACCCATAACACGAGAGAATAAGACAAAATTAAAGATAATTTATATGTGGCAATTTGTTTTAACGATAATCTATATACATTTTAAAATACAATCATAACGATATACATATTATACATATTTAAAATGAAATATTAACAAGTATTACTGATTGTGAATGAACCAAGTCGGTGTTATATTATGAGATATGCAATAAAAAAGAGACAAAATTTTTCTTTCATCTTTTCATTGACAAATATTTGACTAAAATATTATGCAATGCTCCAGAGGAAGCGCAAACAGGTAACTGCCTGAAATAATGAAGCAGTCTTTCGTGGGGAAATTTAAAGGTAAGTTGAATTTAGTCTAAATACGTTTTCTTTTATTTTTAAAATTGAATTAATTAATGTAGATCAATTAAATTTACTTTTTTTTGTTTTAATTAGATTAATCTTTTCACGTGAAATAGTTGTTCTAGCTTTCATAGAATGCGAGTTACTAAAGTTTATGATTTTAAGAGCTTTGTAAAATTTCTATTTTTACCTCTTTAATGAGATTTTTCTGATTCTGGAAAATATTAGAAAAATCTTAATATTTTCTGAAAATCTGAGAAGAAATAGAAAATTTAGTTTTCAATTTACGTTTTCACCAGAGGAAAGTAGTTCAAGGAATGTCCTTTTTTTCTTCTAGAACCTTTGAACGTACTTTAGCCTTCAAGTGAGGTTGCAAACACACATTTAATGTAGAAAATTAAAAGATTAACTGACAATGAAATACTTATTTAGAAGCTAAGTAAATTCAGAAAAAAAGCTTTAAAGCTTAAAAAGGAAAATTTGCTTTGATTTTTCAAACTTCTTAAAGTATACTGATAACGTAAAGCTCCTACAGAACACGAGATCTAAAGAAAAATTCACTCTTTAAAAAAAATGATTAAGAGAAAATTTTCTTCTTCAGAAAAATCCATTTACTGCAATGAGAAAAATACTTAAATTAAGTTTAAAATTTATTTTGAATAAAAAATAATTTTTTGGCTGAACTTAAGTGAGATAACTTTTCTCACACCCATCTGTACACAATCTAATTAAAACATTATTCCTTCCTCAAAGTCTACATTGGGGTCTTGTGATCCAGAGTGGATTAACAGTGAGTTGAAACCACTGAAGCCACCCGAAGTAGCATCGATTGGCGGTATTTGGGAAGAAGAACTTCATGGAGGGCTCATAATCCGTATTTTCATCCTTTTCCTCAGTGTCTCTGTTTGGGAAACTTTCTCCATGCTGTGAGCTCGGCGGCGTTGGGGGTGGTGTATTTGGTGAGCTTCCAATGGGCCTAAAGTCGAGTCTTCCATGGGGATGGGTGTCATTTTTGGGGGTACTGCGAAGGAGTCGGTAGGGGCATTCCTCCTGGATGACCTCCATTACGAACCCTTCGACGATTGAGGTGGGAATGGGAATTTGGGAATGACGGAAGCGTATCAGCTTCCTATTTTCGAGACCCCACTGACTGAGGTAGAGCACCCCCGAGCGGCATCCGCAGAATCTCCTCCCGTCGATCTCCACGAAGGTGTTGATGCAGAAATTTTGATCAACATCCGGCAGCAGGAAGTACCTGAAGATGATTCGCAGGCGACACGATGTCACGAGCCTCTCAATGACGTAGGTACAATCGATGTTGTTGATGTTCTTCTGTGGAAAGTTGGGCGACGAGATGAGGAATCGAGGTCGATTGAGGGGGCTGGAGCGACAGCAGTTGGGTGGATACAGTACAGGGGGTGGAAAGGGTTGTGGGTAGAGTTGCGATGGTGGGTAAGGCTGTGGGTAGAGTTGCGGAAGATGAGATGAGGAATCATCCTGCCGCTGTGCTGAACTACTTGCATTTTGAACTATAAATTTAGTGCCTCCAATGGGGACAACGGATGTTTCCTGTGGAAAATTCCATGCACTGTTGGATGGATGGCCACCACCATGGGCATTGCATTGCACATGCGATGCCCTTTCATATCCCTTGTGGGGAGCTTCCACGTGCACTGGGTCGTTTTCATGATTCCACTCCGTATTGATGAACAACTTCACATCGGTAACATCCTTTCCATTGTCCTCATATTGAATGGTGATGGCCCTCTCACCACCTTCTTGGCCATTTCTCAAGGAATTCCATGCGGTGTTTGGTGGCGGCGATAGTGTAGCAGCAGCAGCAGCAAAATTGCCACCTCCAATGGTCCCATTGACACTCCCACTATGGCAGGAGTCTCGTGTGATTAAGAGACGAAAACCCATGTACTCAATGGCATTGTCAGTGATAAAATTCAATTTCATGACACCTTCAACGGATCTGTAGGTTGTAGCACCGACGACACGGCCACACAGATGAATATCCTCACCATCTCGTGATATCCTCAATTGATCCTTGTGGCACAGGTGGGATGCCTCCATGTCAAATTCATTGAATTGTATGTGGAAATTCGTTGGGCATGGCGACCACATGATATACTCACAGTGAGTATTGGGCGGATACTTTGTCGGGTAGCCCGGAGATTCAATTACAACTTTGTCCGTCACATAAATCTCCCCGCACTCACCCACATACATTGGTGAAAAATTGATACGATTGAGGTGCACACGATCCCAGCACTGGCACACGCCCAACAAGACACCCAGCACGAAAGTTGATTTATTCCACATCTTTCGCACATCACCTGCCTATTCAGCCACCCGCACACAACAGACACTTCACTTATCTGAAGAAATCAATCCACCAACATGCGTCTTTTTATACTGCATGAGTACAGGAAGTGATTTTTTTTATCTTCTATTTGCAATTCATTTCTACACACTTTCCCGCTAAAATTCCCACGAAATTTAACAGTTTTGTGTGTGAGTTCTTATTGCTTCAAGAGATTTTATATTTATCTGAATATTATCTTTAGGTATAATTTTGGATTCAAGAGCTATGGAAGATTGAAATGTCCTTCCTAGGGGACCCTACATAAATTCTAACACGTGTTATGTTCATATATTTAGGGGAATGTAGTCCGCGCAGAGTGAGAAAAAAATGGTATAAAATTAAAAACAATATTATTAAATTTGGTACCATTTTAATACCCATTTCATGCTCTTTTAACTCCCATAACTTTCTACATTTAAAGTTTTATCAGTTTTAAGAAATAACGGATTGATAATTGGCTATAAGAGTTCCGAATTAGGCCACGTTCCTTTAATATAAATCTTGTAAAATGTAAAGACTTGTGTTTTGAGCTTAGCCTCCTAGCTATAGTCCCTGACGACCCGTTAAAGAGCCCGGATCTTTAGAAATTTTAAATATTAGCTTGTAATAAATATTAGGCGCAGATTTTTATTAAAAGTTTATTAAAATTTTATTTTCCTTAAAACCAAAATGCATGGGACCTAAAATAGGCGTGTTCTAAATAGAGCTTGGCCGAAATAAAACTTGACCTAAATAATGGGAGCAATTTTGGACAAAATAAAAGACGAAATATTTTGAAAATACAAAATATTTTGACATTAAATGTAATTTTGCACAAAATATTTCTCTAAAACTTTTGTCAATCTCTCCACAAAAGAAATTTTTGCAATTTTAGGTCCAATAAAAGGTGAAATATTTTGAAAAACTGAAAAATTTTGACGTTTAATGCAATTTTAGACAAAAGACAAAAGATTTTTTGTGTCAATCTTTTGACAATCTTGTGAGAACGTCTCCACACAAGATTTTTATAGGAGAATTGTAATTTTGCACAAAATAATTTATACATTACACAAGAAATATTTTGTGTTTTACAAGCATCTCGTCGAGGTGCTTTTATAAAATCAAAATCTTTTGTCAAACTGGTGTTTACGCGTTGCATTTTTTAGAAGTTTTCTATCATGTTTCTCGAAATAGCGATGGACAATAATGCAATTTCGGGTAATTGTGAAGCTTTATGCAAAAGGGAATTTGTGGAATGATATGAAATTCAGCCAATTTAGCTGTGTCCATTTTCCCTTTTCGCGGTGTTGGGCAAAAATATTATGGAGAATTTCTCTGTCTTTCCGGCAAAAATTTGGGAGATCGCTGACAAGTTCTAACCCTATATAATCAGGATTTTGGATCAGAGATCCCTTCCCTATGTTCCCGATGCGACTTCTTATGTGCAAAAACGAAATATGTAGGGCTAATTAATGCAATAAAATATGAGTCAATCAATTCATGTAAAAGAGAATCATATCAGAGTGACTCATTAACATTTTCTTGGTGTAATGAAAATCGAACTGATGAGCTAGAAGTCAGATGGTTTTTTGATCTTCCCAACATCCTTAGGGTACCAAATAGACTACACGAATGCTTGACTTAATTTCCCTAAAAATTAATTCAATTCAGATTGTTCAATTGCCCCAATCGTAAACATAACCTAATAAGAATGTTATCTTCTTCTTATTTTTTCCATCTGAAACTCTCCACTCGAAAGAAAAAACACGGCACAAAAGACGACAAAATATATCAAAAGTCTCCCAAAAGATATTTTATTCAAAATTGCTCTTCATAAAATGTCTTTTGTAGACTTCACAAAAGACAAAATATATTTTATTTTGTCCAAAATTGCTCCCAATGTTTGTGATCGACTTTGAACTTAATAGGACTTAGCTCTAATAGGATTCGGGCTAAGGGCTCAGTCTAAATATGGTTCGATCTAAATAGGGTTGGAACTAAGTAAATAGAGTTAAGCCTAAATAGGGCTTGGCAGAAATAGGGCTCAGCCTAAAAACGGTTTGGCATAAATAGCGTTCAACCTAAATAGGGCTTGGTCGAAATAGGACTTTACCGAAATAGTAATTGTCCTTAATAGGATTCGACCTAAATAGCTCTCGGCCTAAATAGGGTTGGTCTAAATAATGTTGTCCCAAATAGCGTTCAACCTAAATAGAGCTCTGTTTAAAAAGGACCTAGCTATTCCTGCAAAAGAAATCTGACTCTATTAAAATTTCATTACTATTTATTTGCTTTCCGAAATAGAAAATTATTCTTTGAGCTTATTTTTCATTTAACATTCTGAATTCCAATTTAAAAGCATAAGAGAAAAATTAGTCAAATTCTAAGTAAGTAAAACTAGAGCAAAGAACATATTTTTCCCAGAATTCTCTTCTATATAGATAAAACCTGTAACGGTCATATTTTTCCGTTTCATTTAAAATTAAAATTTCGAAATAAAAGTACCCAAATGGTAACAATTTTACAGGGATAAATTTTAGAACACTGTCTCACTTTGTGGGACAGCCGCATTTTTCCCCACCTTTTTTCCCTGGGATTCTTCCCAAAAAGAGTTAGTCTGTGTCAGTCTTCCTCTGTGAGCACAACCCGTGCTGGTGAAAAAGACAAATTGGCCACGAGGACGCCCCCTGACCCGTTATGGGGCCCCAAGACGAAGATCCGGCAAGTTATCCATGCCGGAAGACACAGAACATCCGACGGTGGACACTGAGTGCCGTACGGAGACGCCGCGACTGCGAGAGGCGCGACACAAATGCGCTGAGGACGTCGATCCATGGCAACGAGGGATTTATTCTGCGTGGGAGGCTAAGAGCTCCTTCGGGAGATACATTCCTCCGTCCAGATTCTTCCTCCCAAGCGAGGGCGAATGTGAGGACCAACGCGGGAGCAACTGTATGTATGCGGAAGCCTTGGATATCCGCGAGAGATCCCCTTGAAGCGGGATTTGGCACCGTGATGACGACGGAGACGAGTAGGCCCAGAAGGATGAGCGACGTCCCGACGGAGGGCAACGCCACGGGTTAAAACTGTATGTATGTTCCTTTTAAATTTCCCTTCCCGTCCGAGCACGGCGGAATTTATGTAAGGACGTTTAAAATTAAAAATGTAAAGTAGAGATTGCATTGGGAAAAATTAAATTTGACAAAAGTGATGATAAATTAAAATCTATTCTTTTTAAATAAAAATCATAAAACCCAGTAATCCCTGGCTTTTTGAAAGTTATAAACCTACCATAAATATTGTCTATTTAACCAAGTCAGACGATTGCCCAAGACAACTATACTTGTGCTACTTACTCAAATCGTAGTAAAGTAAATGAAAACATTAAACCATAAAGCTTTGTAAAAGATAATAAAATTTTATTGTACATATTAAGAGATTACAAAACAAGAGAAAAATCTGGAAATTAAAATTTATTGAATAAACAATTTAAAAGAGTCTCAAAAAGTATTATGGAGCATTTTAAATGTATTTCAGAAGGACAATATATTGCACAATTTACTAGAAAAATAACCAATTTCTATGTATATTATGTACATAACATCAATACTTTTGTCTCAAATCGTGCAATGTAAGCGATAAGAGAAATGCGAGCACCGCAAAAGTGGCACCATTACATTGATTGCAAATATCCTCCCTCATGTTGAAATGAGCAATTCCACGTTCCTCCATTCAAATATTTGCATTCATCACACAATGTGTTTGATGGAAAAATTTGGCACTTTTAATTTTAACCGCAACGTCTCGACGGGAGACTTTACAGCAACAAACAAAAAAATAAAGTTCTTAAAACAATAAATTTATGAAGAAAGTTTTAATCTAAAGCTTGCTCTTAATATCACGCCTATCCAATTGTGCGTAGATAATGCCAGAGGGTTTATCAACTGGAAGAAAGACCTCCTCATTGGTGCCTTGCACAACTTTGGGGAATTTACTGAGATCTACCGTGAAGTAGTGTTTGTTTGGCATCTCCATATCAATGGATGAAATCTGCGTCAGAGCAAAAATACGAAAATTATATATTTTAGTCAACACATCTTGCAAAAGAAACTTGCTTGCATGAACAAATTGATAAGCAGAGCACGTGCTGAGAAATTGAGATGTGAGTTAAAATGAAGAGGATGTTTCTGATGCAACATAAAAAAGCGAAATCATGTGAATTGCCAAAAAAAGGGTGGTGTGTGCACAAGAAAGGATAAAATGCACGGAAGACGTGCGGATGTAGTTGAAACAAAGCCCATGGCGGCCATGAAGTTGGAATGTATTTTTTGGGAGTTATTTTAGGTAATGATGCTGTAAAATTTTGCACATAAACCGATGAATTTAACACATTCCCAACTAAGCTGCGATTCCACATGAAAATGATAAGCCCACAGGGTCGTTTTTCAATTTTATACGTTCCCCCCCTGCCCTCTCACGCCGAACAGCATGAGGGAGACTCATAAAATTTTCCAGTAAAAATATTAAACTTTGGAAAGCAAAAAAAAAAAAACTGAATGGTGAAAGTGTGGAAAGCAACAACAAAAATATATTGTGAATGATGAAGAGGTGTGCTGAGTGTGAGAAACTTACCTCAGGTATAACATCGAGAACTTCCTTCTCCGTGAGATAGAGTGTATTTTGAACACTTGGTGACATAATGCCTTTGTCAGCGTCTCCGGCAAAATTCTTGAGAATAATCTCCGTGATTCTTACGTGGATTTTGTCAAAATCGAGGTTCTTCCAAGACGAATACTGCCACGATGATCGAACTATCGTACTAAAAATTCTATCCTTCATATCAGGCAGGGATCTGTACTCGTCATCGATAAAATTCACAAAGGACGATTGTGTTGTCTTCAGTACACGCAGGTCCTTAATTCCACTGATTACAATTGGAGTTGGATCTGAAATGTAAATCAGTCACGTTTTGTAATTCTCAAAAATTAAGCAGCTTGAATGTAAATAAAATTTGTACTTAATTAGCAACTTTTTTATTGCAACAAATTTAGTGAAAGACTTTCTCTCCATAGCAACATTTCCCAATTCAAAAAGTTAAATACATAAAATCAACATCACAGCAAAGATTAATGAGAAATTTGTAAATAAAGCTGTCATTTCACATCATTCACTTTTCAATATTACATGGGGTGTGTTATTATGGACCAAAGTTCTGCACGTGAGGAAAAGTTTTCAATTTTTAAAAAAAAATTCATTTTAACCTAGGAGCTAATGATTAACTAATGTACAAGTTATTTATATACACAGAGGAAAAGCTTTGAAAGATAACGTTTCATTAATAGTTTCTCGATGAAGAATTTTTTCTATCAGAAATATTTCGTTTAATAATAATTTATTCAAGTCTAAAGAGTCTAAAGTTTTCCCTCTGAGCTATCCTTTTTCTTTTTATTAAAGTCTCTGCTTTGCATTAGAAGAAACCTGCATATCCTGGTTCATATTTTCTCCATAGAGACAAAGCCGCGAAGATAATTTCCGCAATTACAACAGTCTTTAGATTGTTATGGGAACAATAAAAAAAATATTTTGTGAAATATTGCTCGAGAATTGCAATTATTTTGGCAAAATTCGCTTGAAATAATTTTTAAAAAATTGTCAAAAAAGGGGCCTGAAAAAAAATGTAGCGTAAAAGATTTCTAATCAAACGAAAAGTTAAGCAATCAAGTTTCTATTCAAAAATTAATTCTGAAACCACAAAATTTTTAAAAAATTACTTTTCAAAGATCTTAAATTATATTTTCCATTAAGATTCATTCAAGATAGACCAAAAAAAAACAGAGAAGAAAGTTGAAAAATATGAAAGTTTAACTCAAGAATCATCCATTTAGTTGATTTATATTTTTTCCTCATTCCCCTAGGAAAGCAACAAAATATTATTTAATGCATTCTGACCCCCTCAACACCCCAACTCCCCCTCCCAGACTCCATACTACATTATTAATATAAAATATAATTTTTACGACACTTCCATTGTCCCCAGAAATAAATTCATTCATGTGAAAAGCTATTTGTACGCCTGAGATGCTCCAAATTCTAATCCTCCGCGTAATCCGAAATACCTACATTTGCTAAATATATAGGTAGCAATCCCTTTTGCAGACAATTTACCTGTTCTTGCGTGAGTCACTGTGCAGTATCTCGTGGCTGATGGGGAAAAGATGAAAGCGTGATTGTGGAGGTTTTTAAAAGGACCATCACCACTTCCAATGCGTTTCCATGGATATTCCACCACTTGAATTGACACTTCCTTCACGTGGCTGTACTTCCCGAGGAAGTGGGCGCATAGTAGGAGGGCAAAATCCTCTGGGGATTTAACCCCATACTTTTTGGCAAGTAGATAAATTGTATTCTTTTGCGAATCCGTCGCCACAATATCGGAGTTGTCCCCTGTGTGGTGGGTGAGAAATGGGAGATTGATTAAATTTTGACTTGTAAGTTTTTCCCTTTTCTTGTAATTCCATATAGGATTATATACATAATTATATAGAAGTTTATCAGTTTGTAATTGAGTCTATGATAAAATTAATTCAGCTCTGTGTGGTTGCGGAGATAGGAGAGAGAGACAGAGAGATGCTAAAGTCGGGATTAGCATATTTTTCATCTGGAAAATTAACAATTTCTCTCGGGGGAAAGTTTAAAAAGGACTTGTTGGATAAAATTTCGAGGAAAAGTTTGCCACCCCTCCCCCCTCCACCCGTATGTACTCCACATAACAACGATGGAGAAAGTATGTGCGAAAACTCACCATATAAATAGTCCTTTTTATCGTACAACTTCAGATGGGAGCATACTTCGAGTTCTTTTATGGAGTGTACGGGACCATTTCGAACCACGTGCAACCTTAAATAACAATTTTACTTTTTTTTTAAACAATGGGAGGAAAAACACCACAAACACACATATAAGGATCATATGGCAAAGTGTGAAATTTTATCTCTCTAAAAAATAAATATATATATTTACAATTTCACATTATCCTTTCCGTAGCCATAATCACTGATTATGTAGTCACCCACTTCACTTGTATTCAAGTTGGTGTCATTACGGAGCTTCCTTGACATCATCTTTGCAGAGAAAATTGTCTATTTTCCACTCCTTGTAAACCTTCGTTTAATACACTTAAATTACAACTATAACAGCCTTTTAGTCGTCTCACACAAGCCTTGCACACACTCTGGCTGCTTCAAAAGATCTGACTAAATTGTCTCGTAAGATCCCATTACTTATAATGCAACACGAAACTGATAATGCTATCATAACATGTACGTACATATATAGCAAATAATGTTGTCTTAGGGTGATATACTAAAACATTTTTTTCAGCATCTCAAGCACTCAGAGACGAATGCTTATCAACTTGTCAGCCTCTGTAGCATGAGGAGAGCATCTTTGTCGTGGAAAAACAACTCGCACAACCCCAAAAAAAATTTCCTGATGAGAGATTGTTCTATTCATGACGCACAATTTACAAAAAAATATTCGTTATCATTTCACTTTTAGAGAATTTCTTAAGTAAATCTCTATTGCAACTTAGAAAGCAATCACGAGTTCATTTATTTCACAAGAATTACTCAATTTCGTGCAAATTATTTTCACATTACCTCCGTTAATTACTTTCATAGTAAAAACTATAATTGTACCAAATGAGTGCGTCAAAAGGAATTCCAAGTAAAATTTTCACCCTTGTCCAAATATTTAAGAATTCACTCCGTTTTAGAAGCGACACGATGTTCATCTTTGAGACTCCGAGATAATAAATTGTTTATTTACATAAAATGTGATGACATGAAGAAATTTATTAGTAAGTATGTGACACATGGTGTGAAGCAGTTCTTATACTTAAAAATGGAATTTTTCCATAATTTCTTCACTCTTCTAATCTCACAACAATTTAATAGCCCAAAACACTTCAGGGTCATCAGTCAGGCAAAAAATAAAGAAAATACAAAATAGATAAAAACTCCTCCTCAAAGGCTACATCAGTGGTGTGCGAGTTTTCTCGTCATAAGTTTCTCAATATTATGTAGATTGCATCGTAGAGAAGAAAGTAATTACACAGTGGAAACTTCAACAAGGCTAATGTAGAGAAACACCCTTAGGATGGTTTACAGATTGCATAAATTACCTGAGTGTGGGTGCGAGAGTCTTCATTACAAAAGCAAAAAGAACTTTAAGCACGGAGAAGAGTCATTATGGTGCGAGAAGAGAAAGTGTTGGATGGAAAATTCCAAATATTATAGTATGAGCAACATAATTAAGTATATATTTAGTTTAATTGGAACAAATTTAATTAAAATGCACACAGAAAGATTTTTATAACCCTAAATTAATCAAACCCCTACTGCTAACAAGTTAGTTATACAAGGAAAGGTAAGGTTATATATTTTTAGCAAATAGTTTTGAATAAATTTTATTTTATTCTGGCGAAATAAAATCAGCTTCTTGTTGTTGATAAATAGCTCTGACTTGTTAGATATGTCCTCTGGGAGTTTTGTCAAATATTTAACAAACTTTAAGGAATTCCCGGAAGGAAAAATGTTGAGAATTTTCATCCGGAAATACTATATATAGCAAATAAACAATATTTTCTTTCAATATCTTAAAAACTTTATAATTATATTCAAAAACCTTTCCTAGTATATTATATAATTTATAAATAAATACGGAATATTAAAGTTTGTTAGGGTTGTACACACGCTTGTGCAAAGAATGCGTACCCTAAGGCATCCAATAATTCCAATATACCAAGGAACTTTAAGGGATGATCGGGATGATGGAAGTTTAAAGACTAATTTCGATATAATTTGAGCTCATTTAATGAATTAAAGGTCTTTCCGAGCCTTAAGAAAGTAAGATTAAAGTCATACTAAAGTTTTATTACATACTTTGCCTTGTGAATATATAGTTTTTATCTAAAGAAAGCTATTAAATTGTCACATAGTATTATGTGTTTTTATATAATAACAGCTCTCATATTTCTCTTGTATAACCAAATACAACGTGAAAAGTCTCGTAATCATCTTAGTTTTGGCGAGCATCCAACAAATTGATAAAAAGGGGCAACATGATCATAACAAGAGCAATAAATAATGCAATAAAATTTGCAAACAATCATGCAGACTTCTAAAAGTTTCCACAGAATTTTTATTATATTTCGTACATTGAATATTAATTGATTTATTCAAATTTTTCCCTGAAAACAAACCCTTTGACGTTGCTATTTTTATGACCAGTAGTGTAATATAAAAGGAGCATGAAAGTGGATCCAAAATCCATCTAAAAGTCAATCATAACGCGTCCAGTTATAAGAGTTGGTGTCCCACAACGTGTAGAAGTTAATTTATGCGTTATAATACGATTTGTAAGCATTATCAGTAGGCAAAGTTGATTTTTTTTTGTGAAATTCAGTAATTTGATGCATAAAAATGGTCATATCTCAAGTTCTATAACACCTACAGACATTTCTTGACTAGTTATGGAAAGGTCTTAAAATAAGCTAGAATATGGGATAAATTTTGATACTTTTCAAGGTCATATCCAGAACACAAAATGGCGGCTTTTTGTTTTACCAAAACAGTATTTCGCATTTTTTGTCCTGAAGGAATGGTTCTAGAGAATTTTATTGTTCTAGAAAGTTGTAGAGACACGCAGAACCTTTAATTTGATACCAAGATGAGCAAAATCGGTCAAGCAGTTCAGGAGATATGGCTCTTACAACTTTTTAAATTCATGATTTTTTTAAATTGCCATATCTTCTAAACGGCGACATAGAATTTCTTCATTTTCGGACTGAAGAAAGATATTGAGTCCGGCTACAACATATCAAAATTTAAAGGAAATCTATAACAGATGTTCGGAGATATTGCCCCTTAAAGTTAGGCAATTTTTGTTTTTGATTTTAGTGCCTCTTGCGGATATTTTTGAAACTTGGAATGTTCTAGACAGTTGTAGGGCTTCTCAATACCTTTCATTTGATACCAAGATGGTCAAAATCGGTCAAGCCGTTCTCGAGTTATATCGAAAAAACACTTTTTTCTTTAGGCCGCCATATTTGCTAAACCGCTTGACCGATTGTCAAGTATGAATTGTTGATGAAAACATCTCACTGAGCTCTACAACATAATAAAATTTCAGACCTCTAGCTATAAGGGAAGTGGTTGACGGTATTTCAAAATGGCGGACGGCGGCCATCTTGGATTTTGAAAATGCGAAAAAATGAAATTTTACACCCACATTTCTATAGAAAACTTCAAACCGAAAGTCTCTATCTGTTACTGTTCTCGAGTTATAAGGCAAAGTTTGGACCACCGGAAGGCCGGCAGGCCGGCAGGCCGGCCGGATCAAAAATTTTCCACCACAATTTTTGGAATGTGGGTTGTCTGAAACGTGCTCATACTAAGTTTGAGCCCGATCTGAGGTGGTCGGAAAATCCGACGATTACAATACTTGGTGTTGGCCACGAAGTGGAACACCAACTAATTTCACATACTTTTGTGCACTGAATTGAATGCAATAAAATATTGCTCTAATATTATCATAAAATGTGAATGGAGAATGAATGGAAGATTCTGAATAAGAATATTCTAAAATGAACCCAAAAATCTCAATGTTTGGCTTTAGTTCAAAATTTTCCTTTCAATTTGTGATATCCTTAGAAGAGATTTCTTGTGATTTTATTCAATGCATTTTACGGTGCTTGGTAGTCAAGTTGAGTATATATTGTTTAGTTGTTGAATACTTGCCAAAATTTTTGTGAATATTCAACTAATTCAAGAAGATTTGCAAATAATCTAAATATTTTTCAAGCTCTTTGTTTTGGGAAAAATGATTTTCTTCCCAATTTTCTTCAGAATAGATCGATGGAGACGCCTGGTGGTCAAAAAATTGAGCACAATGTAGGTCACAGAATGCTAATTACTTCAAAAGCTAAAAGCATTGATTTCTTTACTAAAGCTCGTTATTTTAGCTGTGTTTCTTTCAGACACAGCTTTTGTGTACAGAGCAAAATCGAAAGTCGTCAGATCGGGCTCAAACTTGGGATGAGTACGAATTAGGGTCCCCACATTCCAAAAAACGTATGCGCCAAAAAATTTTTTTTTCCGGCCGGCCGTCCGTCCGGCCGGCCGGCCGTCCGGCCGGAACCTATCGCCTAATTGCGAGAGAACGGTAATAGGTAGAGACTTGCGGTAAACGGCAAAGTTTAAAAGTCGACTGGAAGACGTCCGATTATGATGTCAAATTTTACCCCCCACCCCCGCGTCCGCCATTTTGGATAACCTCAAAATTTTGTTTTCGCTATATCTCAGCCCCTGTAATAGCTAAAAATCTGAAATTTTGATATGTTGTAGGGGCCATCAAGAGCTTTCCAACGATGCCTCATTTTCGAAAATCGGTCAAGCCGTTTAGTCAATATGGCCGCCACAATTTTTCATCGAAAATCGACCATAACTCGAAAACGGCTTGACCGATTTTGATCAACCCGGGGTCAAATGAAAGATCTCAACAAACCCTACAACTCTCTAGAACATCCGAAGTTTCAAAAGTGACCGCTAGAGGGCCAAAAATCAAAAACAAAATTTTCGATGAGTTTTCGATGAATATCTCGAAAACGCCATTATCGATTTTCTTCATTTTTTGATATGTTATAGCTGACTATATTATCTAGCTCCATGCCAAAAATGAAGAAAATCTATGTCGCCGTTCTCGAGATATAGCCTTCCAAAGTTGGCATGTCATATCTCTGGTTCAACAAATCCGATCTTGATCAGCTCAAGCGCAAATGAAAGGTTTCGAGAAACCCTACAAATGTCTAGAACATTGCAACTTCGAGAAATGACCGCAAGAGGCGCTAAAATCAAAAACAAAGTTTTCGAAAATTTCGAACTCGAATTTTTCGAAAATGGCGACATAAATTTTTCTCATTTTTCGATATGTTATAGCTGACTTCAAGACCTTTCAAACAAAAAAAAATTTATGAAAATCTATGGATCCGTTCTCGAGATATGGCCTTCTAAAGATTTCTTAGGGTATGACTTTTCAACTTTTCCCGACTTTGCGCGTATTTAAACTAATTTGCGTTCTAGTTTGCTCTCACAAAATTGGTACACTGAAAGAAACACAGCTCTCGTAAGCTTGGTCAGCTTACCAGTACATTTAATTAATCATTTACGTCGCTGTAATAGAAGATTTTTCACGTCATAGTAAAATATGTGGGTCGTTCATTACAAAGAAAAAAAAACAATCATATAGTAACTGCGAAGGCTCAATGAGAATATCGACCGTCTTTAAGAAAGAAACAACAACGTATAGAATTTAATCAACTTCTTTGCTTTGTAAAGACAATGTGTTGACAAATGCACAGCCCACACTTTAAACATAATTTTCATTGGACAGCAAAGCGCATTGTGGAGGAGAAAACTTTCATGCTTAACTTTAAATTGAAATCATGCCTAGATAATGGTAATTAAATAACTTCCTTGGCACATTTAATTAATTCAAGTTCATTGATGCAAAAGAATGGAATCGTAAGAAATTGCAATGAAAATAACCTTATTGTTTTATTTATTTTATATATACAATGCGTTGTACATAACAATGTATACGTTCTATATGGAAATTGATAAAAAAAAGAGTTTTATTAAATAACATTGAGTGTAATCAGAAAAATGTATTTTTATATGATCCAGGAGGTTCATTGAGATATTCCCAAAGCGAATTAAAGAAGAAGAAAAAAATGTATGTGACGCAAAAAATGATTTCGTGCATAAAAAAGCAAAATATATTGTTGAAAGACAATGTGAAGAATGTTGTATAACACTCTTTAGGAGCTTCGGTGTTCTACATACTCTGTGGAGCTTTTGTATTCCACATTCGCAAACCAAACCACTTTGCCCACGTGGAGCTTTCAAACAGCACCCATTTGAAGCTTTTTTCCCATTGAATATTTCATGAAAAGTTGTGGGTGTGTGAGTGTAGAACGGAATCGCGCGCACTCGCAAAATTTTCCTGGTCCATCAGTTGTGAGACTGTAGCTCAATAAGTGATTCGGATACCTGGAGGAAGGTCCTAGTGTCTCGTTCAAGTGTATTTTTTAAGAGAAATAGCATTGAAAAAAGGGTGTTAAAATGCATTTTCGCTAAGTTTAAATTGCAAATTCAACCACAAGACATTGGGAAAAGCGTGAAAATTCGTTTTTTCATTAGGATATGTGTTGAAGAAGAAAAATTTTCCTCTCATTTTCCACCCATACATCTCTCGGAGTTATCTTTTTCCTTTTTGCCATTTTTGCAGATATACCAAAAAAAAAATTCAATACTTGTGCTCACTTTGTCCGATTCATTTTATTCCTGTTTTTCAACCCCCTCAACAATATCGTTTTAAATACAACCACCACCCCCGAAAGAAAAGTGTATCGTTTTATTTAATGGTGCTGCCCATGGAATTAGAATCACTCAATTTGTGCGTGTGTGCTTGATAAAAAAAAGGAGGAAAAACGAAGTTTTCGCAGTTTTGTAGAGAAGAGAGAGAAGCAAAAAAAAAGTTTAGAAAATTCCAGTGTGAAGTTTCGGGGTGAAAGGGACACAGAGAGAAAGGAAAGGACGATGATATTGGACATTGTTAAAATTGTCTCCTAATTCAGTGCCATTATACCAAGAAATGTTCACTGTTCAGCATCTTTCTGCAAATCACGTAGAAGTTGATAAGAATTTTCCACCCTCAAACAATCATGGACGATTCAAAAATTCATCATATAACCATACTCTTATTAAAACCTCCACCGTGCTAAAAAACTGTTTCACAGCTTGCAAAACGTAACACTGTTCATCTTTTATTTCGACACTTCAAAAAAATAAAAGTTTAATAATAATTTTCGATATAAAAACCCACCTTTAAAAAAAATTCCGCAATCTCACCTTTGTTTGTAAGTTAATTCAATATTAACGCATCAAAGAATTATGACAAAATTTTAAGCATCTCTCACTTTAATAAAATAAAAAATTCGCCTCATAAATGAGCATCAAAACCAAAAATAAAAGAAAAATTAAATAAATAAAGAAAAAAATCTGAAGACGAATAAATAAATAAAGAATTATTAAAGTAAATGTTAAGTACTAAAAGAGTAAGAAAAATGCGAGTTATGCATAAACTGTCTAAAACAAATTATAAATTTGGTGTTAATAAACGGAAGAAATGAAGAGAACGCACTAAATCTGCAAGTTTTTAAACAAGAAAAAGAGACTTAAAAAAAAACATCATCAAGAGAAGAACAAAAATGATGAAAGGGATTGTTTCTATAGTTTTGTTCTTTGACATGAATGGAAAGCTTTCTCTCAAACCAATGGTACAAATTTATTATGCAAAATTTAATAATAAAAATAAATTTTTTATAACATAATCTCATATATTGATTAAATAAAATATTAGATGTAATAACCATTGATAGAACACGAACACTATAGAATGCGATATAAATGTTACGAGACATTGTGCAGAAAAAAAAATCATCCATTTTGGAGACGCTACTTGAAAATTTTTCACATCTCTTTCGCATCCCTTTTATTCCCCCCGAAAAGCATCCCCATGTAGCCACCCTTCGTAAGTCCTTTCGCTCCCACGAAAATTCTCCCATCGTCAGCAATTTGCACTCTTTCTCCATATTACCTTTTTTTCTCGCCCTCGTCTCTCTCTTGCTTTGGCTTTTCTAACATCCCTTATCTTTTTAATTAAGGAATATGTTTCAATCTATTTTATAGATACATTTATTGCGTCTCCCCACAACATCTGCGTGTATCACATTATGTTCGTCAATTCACATTAATTTCTCACCATTTACACACCAAAACCACTCTCTCTCTCGCTCTCCATCTCTCACTTCCACACCATTCTCTCGCGCGCGTTCGCTTTTCCACACCCTCGTAGATCATGAAATTTACCATTGATGGGGACTCACACAGCCAACCCACCCACCGTCGTTGTATCCCCCAAATACACCACCCCCCACGCACAAAAAAAAATCCCATGAAATTTTCATGCTTTCCAGTTTGCACGAATTAATATTTGTCCATCCACATACACGCCCACCAGCAAACCCCGAAAAAAAGAATCAAACACACCGTTGAGAGAAAGATTTATATATTTGGTAGCATCAAAAATTCTCCAAAATGGATTATAAAGTGCAAAAATGCAATGTACATAAACACTGTGGATGATGTATTGAACACAGTTGCAAGGTTGAATATGTTGTGTGTTCACCCAACTGCTCGTTATATGTAAAACAGTGACCTAATTTTCAGTGAACACCAGAAAAGCACGACCCTCCCCCCGCGCGCGCCAAAAAAGATACATCTCATACACTCCCTTATGGCTTTTTCTACCTTTCAGCATTGCTGATAAAGCCCCCACGGTCTAATTTGATGAGCTTTCGTTGGTGAAAAAGCCACGTGAAGCATCCTTCCTCCCCCCCCCCCCCCCCGAAAAACGTGAGGTGATGATGGATCTTTCGTTTTCTTGTCACATCTCCACTCTTCTACCCAATGTGAAAAAGCTTCTACAGTGTTCGAGTTCAATTAATTTAAACAAAATCACATTTTTCGCTTCATCCAAAGTGTCATCCCAAATTTTAAATTTATTTACCTCAAAAAAAAATATCCAAATAGTCTGTCGAGCATAAATTTTTCCAGAAATAAAAAAATGCTTTTAATTTTTTTCTACCTCTATGCATTTCATTAACTATTCGTTGGTGTAGTTTTTACAACAGGGTGCCCTCCAATGTACGTGAGCTCACTTCACAAATTAAAATTCTCTGCAAATTTTTCGTATCACCCAACATTGTTAAAATTTAATTTTTTCATTTATATTTTAAAGGGAAATTTATTCATTACACTTAATGCAATAGTTTTGTTACTATTTAAGTAATTAAAAAGTTAGCATTTTTTTTTCTTCTTAAATTTTAAATTTGTTTAGAGACACTCATAGTACAGCAGATTTAAAAATTTACCTCGAAATAATTAAACTAGGATATATGTAGATCCAATTTTTCTCGGGATCGGCCTAAAATTTGATCCTGATCAATTTCCCGTTGAAATTGGGGTCATACAGGTTGAGGAAAATGAGCACTTTCCTCGATTAATTTTCCCATATGTTTTCCAAGAATTTGAATGAAATTGTACAAGTGGCGCCAACTGGTGGTCATAAAATTAAATTTAGGTTGACAAATTTATGTTTTTTGTGACTTTATTTTCAAAGAATTTATGCTGTAATGTTATGTTTTTAGTGCATTTTATGCTTTTATATTAAAGAAATATGTGTAATAAGTGCATATAAATAACCCAAAGGGCAGTGCGATGTGACAATAAGTGCATTTTTTGTGGTCAAAAAAGGTGAAAAACATCACTTTTTCCAGGTGAGTTTTCCGCATGAAAAACACCTCAGAATGCAATGCGACTACCTCACAACGATTCTAGAACGCATGAAGAATCTGAGGAAATCATATTTGATCAGGGAAAACCCCCCAATTTTCCGAAACAGAGCTCCAAAGTTTTCCCGCGAAATTGCATAGGGTCGTAGTGGAGACATCATATCGCGTGAATTTTCCAATTTATTTGTATTAAAAATGCTATGAAACCCTTCACATAAAGTCTACAATGCATTTAGAATGTAAGGAAAATCAATTTAGGCCTGGAAAACATCTCAATTTTTAGGAAAACGCCCCAAAAAAATTCCAATCACCTCACATAAAAAATGTAAACAAAGGGTTGACAATATTGTCAATGATTTCGCGGGAAAACTTTGGAGCTCTGTTCCGGAAAATTGGGGGGTTTTCCCTGACCAAATATGATTTCCTCAGATTCTGCATGCGTTCTAGAATTGTTGTGAGGAAGTTGCATTGCATTCTGAGGTGTTTTTCATGCGGAAAACTCACCTGGAAAAAGTGATGTTTTTCACCTTTTTTGACCACAAAAAATGCACTTATTGTCACATCGCACTGCCCTTTGGGTTATTTATATGCACTTATTACACATATTTCTTTAATATAAAAGCATAAAATGCACTAAAAACATAACACTACAGCATAAATTCTTTGAAAAAAAAGTCACAGAAAACATAAATTTCGTCAACTTGAAATTATTTTTGTGGCCACTCGTGGCGCCACCTGTTCAATTTTATTCAAATTCTTGGAAAACTATGGCGAAAATGAAAATGGGAAAATGCTCAGAAAGCTCAACCTGTAATACCCCAATTTCAACGGGAAATCAATCAGAATCAAATTCTGAGCCGTTCCTGAAAAAATTGGGATTACACGTGTCATTTTAATTATTTTGAGGTTGAGGTTAGAAAACATATTAATTTTCTTGGTCTATCATCCATCAGGCATAATCCCCATCAAGGTGGGCATATTGCATAATTAAATTAAAAATTCACGAGAAAAAGATAACCCCTTTATGACCTCAACATATACATATATTTAATTTATAAAGGAGAAGATTCAGTAAAATATTTAATTAGTCTCTTTGGGTTCATTCAAGATTTTTTTTTCTAGCAAAACAGGGGCTCATTTAATGTTTAATGCTTCGTTTTGATTAGATTCATGATGATAAAAATTAATATTTCAATTTGGATTAGGTCACAATAAGGTCAGTTGCTTTTGGGGATTTTTAGAACAGTCTAAGAAACTAAAACGTTAATATTTCGAATGAGAAGTTTTATTGGATTTAGTGACAAAAATAATTATTTTTTAACGATATTTTGAGCATATTCGGAGCTTTCATCAGGGCTTGATTTAATTCACATAAATAGCAATGTTTTATTCATATTAAGTCAAACGTAGACTATCTAAAAAAAAATAGGAGATATTCACTTTGATATGTAAGAAAATGCGTAAGAAGTGAAAGAAAGTAAGCATAAGAATATAGTCTCAATTTTCCTTAAAATAATCAGCTAAAAAAAATGAACTTTCTTTATTTCTCGTAAAAGAAAAGCTACCTACTTAATTTTTTTCAACGTAATTTAATTGCGTAAAGTAATTTTTATTTAACACTTGGAGAACACGAATTTCTAACCTCAAACTTTGAGTTTAATATAAAGAAAACGTTTTTCCAGATTTTCTTTTGACGAACTTCTAGTTATTTGAAGTTGGATAGGTTTTAATCTTTGGCAGTTTTAAAAAAAAAGTCGAATTGGCACCGATTACCAATTTTGTCCATCAAGTGTTAAAAAAAAATCATCTTACTCTCACACAACTTACGTACTCATCGTTACTTCCCCCATGTGAATTTCCCAAATAATGTTTTAAAATGTAAAGAGAAAAATCACATCGTTGATTGAATAAAGTGCCCTACCTAATAATTAATCAATTAATTAATTTAAAAGACTAATCAATAATTCAGAAGATCACACTCAATGGAGCACCCTGTACAAAAAAAATTGCATCAAATTACCACAAATTGATTCATTTCTCAAGTCAAGAAGCATGATTTAAGCATTTTTGTAGCTTAAGCTTTTTGCAAAATTATCTCTTCCACTAAAATGCATATCATTGTTTGGCTTATTTGACTCCAATGCAATACTTTATGAGTAACTTGTAGTTTAGATGGATGACAAACCCTTTAGAGCCCGCCATTTTGATTTACTATATACACCCTACATACATATAAAGTAAAATTTGTAGCTTTGCCTTGTACTACATAGCAAAATGTATATGAAGGTATGTGGATGTAGCACCAGACGGGTATGAATTAAATTTTCCGAAGGGTCAATTGCTCGAGACAAACTTTACGATGTTGTTGAGAATGGTGCACGCAAAAAAAGCGGAGCGAGAAACCAAACAAGAGACCCGCAATAGTATTATATATAAGAGAGAGAGACATAATCAACCCCGTCATAACTCATTAATGGTCTATATCCACACACAAATTATACGCTTGAACAAAATCCAATTACCCTAATATGCATATATTTATCATTTTAGTTTGTAAACAATCCTTTTCATCGCAAATTCTATGTCATATTGAGTTAATTAAAATAAAAATCACATTTATCCTTCTTTCTATCTTCATCTCCGCGCGCTGTTGGTGATAATGCCCTGTGCGACGAAATTACGCCCCGAAAAAAAAAACTAGAATCGACTAATAAACTACAAAATTCCATAGTAGATATGAAAACAAGACTGTGATCGAAAATACTTGATAGGAGACAGAGGTTGTGAGTGGATTGATTAAGAAGAAAAAAAAGAAAATAAGAAGCAAAGCTGCCAGGATCGAGGAAATTTTTATGTTTGGATTGGAGATAAAAAAAGAGGAAAGAAAAACAAGGCAATACTTCATCACTTGAGCAACGCTATACTTACCACAAGAAGAAAAACACACCAAAAAAAAGCACTAATTGGATTTTTGCAATCAATTCGGATACATTGGGGATCGCATCAAAATATTCCCCAATAAAAATCACTTCTTTTTTGGAGATGGATACATTTCTGCTCACACTGCTGGTCTTCCTTATGATTATTACAGGTGAGTCAAGCATTTTTTTTTTCCTTTTTATACTTCTTTACTTTCTCCTTCACGTCTTACATATAATTTTTTTATATCCCACCACTCTGCCATTTTACAATATCTCCCCTCCCCTCATGCCCACCATGTCGACAGTAATTCACGAGAGAGTGATTTTTAAATAAGTAATTTATGTGGAAGTAAATCTTAAATAGTGGATGAAAATAAATAAGGTAGAAAAGAATGATTTTATACATGTTCTGCCTGCCTCTCTCGCTCTACAATGTAGGTCAAATTCATACTATAAAATCCTAACGACCAGGCGTCTCCACTTGGTGAGCTTTTGCTACAGAATTCCCCATATATGTATATCCAATAACCCATTCAAATTGCATCCAAACTGATTAAGTAGATGTATTTTTGAATTTATTTCGAATCTCACCACGATACCACCAAACGTATAAAATCTATTTTGAATTACTTCCTCTTTCTTTACGATGGAAAAATCCCACAAATTTTTATTAGCCCCCTCCGTCAAGGAGGATCTCCTCACCTCACTAAGCGAAAAAAAACTAAAGCATTTCACGAAAAGGGCGAGTTAATGTAATGTTTGAAGCACAAAACTAAAATGGAAAATTTTAGGAGAGAGAAAGTTGTGGGAAACTTTATTACTCCCAGCTACATAGCATTATACGGAGATAATGCAATTTTCTCTACGAGATAAATTGCTTTTTTTTTGTAATGAGATTTTTGCTTTAGTACAACGGCTAAAAGGAATGATGAACGTGTGTAAATGAATAAAGTAAAAATCGTTCAGAGGAACTAGGCAATTATCTTGTAAACTCTTTCTGACCTAAGACTTTGTTGTTGTTGAAAGCTTGTTCGTTTATTTGAGCGTAAAGTGTTGCAAAATTTTCATTTATTAAGTTTGGAAGAGTTGAGATTTTTCTCCTAAATTTTCTTAACTCATGTTTTTTAAAGATAAAATGTAGGTATTTAAATCAAGAGCTTTAACCATAAGAACTTGAATGTTTCACGAATTTTTTTACACTAAAATTGAGATTTGTTCTTTCAAAACACCTTCAAAAACACAATTAAAGAAAGAAATAAGATTTTAAAATGTTATAAGATTTTTCTCAGAATACCAAAAATCTTATATTTGACGAATTGTAAGGAAAGAAAAAAAAAAGATTTTTAACAAAATCTATTGCATAGCTTGTATTTCTATGCCCCACTCTACTCTAAAATTTTTATCAATAAAAAAATCTCTACTCACGACGAGAAAATAAAATAAAAATTCGTTGATTGATTAGACTGAAGGGTGAAATCCAGCGAGACTCCCGACTCTTCGTCTAATAAATTAGTCTACCACAGCAGGTTGAATGTATTCTCTTGATGGGAGCGAGAGGGATGTTATGTATGTATATAGCACAATTGAGAGCAGAAATCATATTCGCTTTTTATTGCTCTATTATACATGCATATTGAGGTTTATTGCATGGTAAAATATTTACTCAGATTTATGAACCTGTTGTCAGATTTTTCTGTACATTCTGTAAAAATAATGAAGAACCACAAATATGTTAACAAGTTTTGCAGCATAAATTGCTTTTTTTTCTCCTTCGCGTGGTAAAATAACGCGAGTATACACCACAATAATAACAATACCCACAAGTTTATACAATTTGCGAATGGATTGTTGTATCCCAATTTCTCACACTGAAATCCATGCGGAATTATCCTGGGAGTTGTTTTATTTGCTCCGCATTGGGTGCATTGGGAAAAATTTGAAATATTTTCCATGCAAAAATTCCAACAGTGACAACAAAATTTGACATAGATTGCGGGGACATGTGTGTGGTTCAAAGGGCCAAATTCTCTGGTTGGCATATAAGCTAAAATGCATAAAATCTCACCCACAGAATTAGCATTGATTGCTGCAAATACCCAACTATTTCAAATCCCGTGGAAAAAACGAATTTGCATCATAGAGAATGTACTATAAAGTGGAATTAAAATGTCAATATGTGGTGGTTATGCGTCTAAAAATCAACAAAAATGTTTTCACAAATACATGGGGATGGTGGTATAGAGAGAAAATTGATCTGTTTAATTCGCAAATTGAAGAAATTAATTTTGGTAATGGGTGAAAACACATAGGCAGATGTAATTTGGTAAAGCTCTCCTCTTTTTGGGGAGGGTGTGCTTTCATAAACATCGTGGAAAATCTGCAAAATTCCTCCACTCCCTTTTTGGCATCCACCACGTTTTTTTTCTCGAGGCATATGACGCTCTTGCTCTCGCGAAAACAGAACCATTCATCAGAACCATTAGTTGAGAATCTTTTAGTAGAGAGAATATTGTAATGAATTGTTTTAAGCGAATGGAATTGTTTTGAGATTGTTATCTGTATGGCGAGGAGGGATGGTGCGAAAGATTATTGAATGAGATGTTAATTAATTGGGAGACAAATGAGGGGTGGTGGCAAAAGAGATGTGATGAAAAAAAGTGATGTGAGAAGAGAAATTTTAGTTAGTTTGGAAGGAGGAGCTTTTCATTTAAAGCTTCATGTCTTCATTCCTATACATATGCTGGGGCACACACACCACATTTTAATATATGCCAACATCGCTCCTTAACTCACTTTCTCCCTTTTACACTCTTCGTCTATCTTATGTCTATACGGCATGCGCATTTTATCGTCACACAATTTTCACACTAACACCACTCATAGATGGTCCTTGTTTGTATTAAATCTATTGATTTTTGTACAATATAAACCCACTATATGGGGAATTTTCCTGCGCGACTCCTAACTTGCGCACATTCACCAAAAGTGAGGAAAAAAATACTCAACCAGCTGTGAGAATGGTACATATTATGTATTATTTACCTCAATACATATGCTCATTACATATGTGTAACTGTTGTCACACAAGTGAAATGTAGGCATGACTTTTTTATACCATCCCCGAAAAATTTTCCCATGCAATATTTCCATTGCGGAAATTAGCATAAATACTTTGACACTTTTATATGATGATTGCTCTGGCTAAATTGCTCTCCTCGCTCTCTCTCACACTACCTCTCTGCCTGTACCATATACAGCCCCCAAACCACACGGTATCCCATGCAATTCATGACCATGAAAATTCATCCCTCCACACAAGAATAAGCTAACCAGAGAGCTATATTGTGTGGTGATGTATATGTAATCTCCACCACGAGAGTATCCCAAACCACCCAAAAAGCAACATTCACTATCAATCCCCATGCTTTTGTTGGCTAAATTGGGATGAAAAGCAAAAGACAACAGACGTATAAATCCCAGGGAAAAGCTGCAGAGAAACAACATCTATACATATAAGGAAAAATAGTCTATACTTCTTATTGCGGGAGTACAGATCCAGTATGAATTTCCATCTCATCACAATATGTCACAAACAGTGCCCCAAGTGAAGGGTCTTTCCCTATTTGCAAGCACAGCAACAACAGTTGCATCTCATGAAAAAGCGTTTCAAGCTGAATGGAATTGGTAAAGTCATTTCTAATATGTGCTAGCGGGGGCTTTATGTACCTACTGTATGTACATTACGTACACATATATATATATATATATATATAAATGCGAAATGCATAGTATCCCCTTCCAGGCATATCACTGTGAGCTTTTCCACAAAACCTACACATTGAATATATATAAATATGAATATAGCACACTCGAAAAAGCTTCCATGTAACTGATTGTAAGCCTACGAACCAAATTCTTCAATCTCAATTCATCCATCGAATTTGTAGTGAGAAAAGCTCCACGATACCGCATAATCTGAAACATGATTCACTGGATTTTCTCTTGGAAATTTCGATAAATAAAAATGTGGGAAATCCTCCATATATTTTCCATTATATTTTCAATTTTAAATGAAAAGAAAAAAACTGAAATTTCCTTTTTTTAGCTTTCGATTTAAAGCTATTTTTGATTTTAATTAAACGATGCGATAAGCATAATTGCATAGCGCCGGAAAGCTTGCCATAAGCACAATGGAATATTGAAAGCTCCAGGTCCATTTCTCAAGTTTACCCTGTACATGAAAGCTCTCTATCTACACCCCTCTGTTACATAGGATAAATAGCAAATAATTGTAATTTAGAGCTGTGATCCAAAGAACTTAATAAACAAACAGAAAGATCTAGGTTAAAGATATCCTAATTGTATGTATAAACAACATAATTCAGGGTTATACCTTCCTAATGATCCTTGGTGATATATAATACAATATTTATTGTGCTTTATCAGATACATTCATATGTAGTACATAGAAAAAGCTTCGAAGAGTTTTTCTATTAACGAATAATTCTATAATAAATGAAATCTGTTAAATTTCAGAAAATTGAGAATTTTTTGAAACATGTTGTTGAAATATTTATTAAACCCTTTGTTCATTGTTACTCGGAATGTTTTCTTTGTTGATATCAAGAGCATAAAAATAAGTTGAATTTTTTTATTTTCGAAAAAGTCGAATGAATTCATTAAAGGAGGAATTTTAGAACTACATACACTACCCGCGAAAAGTTTCCGGGCAAAGCTAAAATGGGATATTTTTGAAAGCAAATTTTAAGTGGCTATATCTCTGGCTGTGATTAACCGATATCAGTTTTGGAAAGGTACATTTCTCACCTTTCCAAACCTGATAAATTTTTGAAAATCGGTCAACCCGTTCGCTTTTGGCAGCCATTTTGGTAAAAATAGGTAAAATATACTTTTTTTCAAAATTTCAAGAATTCGGTTAAAAATTGACTTCTCTAGACAACTTTGTAAGTCAAAGTTTACAATTTAAGAAAATCCTGAGCTTGGAACCTATTCAGCGACCAAGAAACCTTTGAAATTCATTTGAAAATTCAAAGATTATAAGGGTTTCTTGGTCGCTGAAAGGGCCCATATCTGGGTTATTCCTCAAATCATTTTAAATTTAAAACAAACGAAATATTAAATATTTCTATCATGATCTTGTAGATTTTGTTAAACTTGTTTTTAATCAAAAAATGTTCAAGAGTAATTTCTTTAATTTAAAGCTCTGTAAGCTTGACAAAGTATTAAATTTTCCTATGAGACATCAAGAAAAATCCCAAGATTTACCAGCGTTCTTCCATAATAATGCATCATGATCCTCCAAAGTGATATATTTTTGTCTCATAAATTCCAGACAAAAAATAATAATGCTGGCAAAAATTTACATGCAAATAAGACATAAAAAATACATGAGACACGTTGCACTATTACATTATTTTTACGACATTATATCATATGAGAAAAGTGTGGTGTCGGGACCCAAATCCTATAAATCATTCGTCGTGCTTTAACTTTTGAAACAAAGTCCAAGGTTAGGAACTTGCTGCTACATATAAGGAGCTATGGATAAAAGGATTCAGTCTCATAACAACTGAGGTTTCAATGGTACTTTCTTCCTGTGTGGAATGTGACACAGAGAGCATTTAATATTTTATAAAACAAAAGGACAAATTTTAGGAAAGCTCCTCCTCGCTTCGTATGAAATACCATGTTTATTGATGAGGAATGTGAAGGATTTTACATCTCATACTGAGTCGTATTTCAACTATTTTGTCGCTGGGTGCTGTAAATCCAATTTACTTTGTGACATCAACCTAGATTCACGCTGGGAATAAACCTGACGAAAGCAAAAGGAGTGACAAGGACACACAAAAAATATTAAATTCAATTGAGCCGAAAGCTCCTTAAAAATATTTTACTATGTAGGTACATAATCGAAGCTTTCAATGTTTCCTCTTCTATAAAAGAAATTCCTCAAAATCTCATATTTCTTTTGATAGATAAAGTAAATGTTGGATAAATGGATTCAATTAAAAATGATAAACTCTCTTCTTTTCAATTTATCTCTTTAATTTTCTCCTCTCTCTACGTATTTCATGTTATGTATGATGGGGAAAAAACGGCAAAAATCTTCAATGCTTTCTAAAACACATATTGCCACTACTTGAGAGGGTTATTTCTCATTTATTTCGAAAGCTTGACAAGGATATATAACTCATGAGCTTTTTTTTGTATACCACTAATACTTTACACCAAAAAGGGATTTTCAGTCAAAAATCGTTTTTTTTTTTGTATCTAAACCACTTTAATTATTAAGCAGCAACATCTACCCTTACGATAAATAAAACAAACAACATATAGCACATGGGAAACATGGAAAAATCCTCAATCCAAGGATTAAATATTATGCTCATTTGTGTATGTAGCCACATTGCATAAGGGTTTATACGGTGAGAGAGGGAAAAAGATGGTTTAATGTGGGATTTTTGAAAAGGAAATTTTTCACATTTTACCGCCATAACATAGACAGGACCACTCGAATAATTTGCTTTTACCGTAAAAGTTGAAGCACATGGCATGAAATCTCTTAAGGCACTTATTTTGTGGTGCAAAAGGAAAATGAACATGGGGTACAAAAACTTCCTTATAGTGCAAACGTTCTCTACTTATGTACACATATATTTGAACTTTGGTTAGTTGACTGAAGTGAAGATTAAAAAATAAATATACACACCCCACTCCCTTCGCCCCCGCCCTATTGTTACTTCGGGAAGAAAGTTAAAAACCACAGAAACTAGGCTAAAAACTCAAACAGAAACAGTATAAATTTTCAGATAATCAAACAAATTTGAACTCTGGTGGTGCTTTATATTGAGTTCAAAATTCAATAGGAGGCATTCAAAACCAAGCCACACCAACTTTGTGTTCAAACTTTAATTCTCTTCTTCAGGCAGCAGCATCTTGGCTTGACATAGTTTAATTTTAGGATATAGGGTAGGTACACACACAGTGAATCATAATGCACATTATACTGAAACCCTTAATCTTTATGTAAATTAAAACTTTTTAGAAAGAAAAAACTCAAGGGGTGTTTATCTGAATTAAAAGAAAAAATTAAATATTTTGTAGATGAAAAGCTCTTTGCTTTTAGTACTAAACTTGTACTAAACAGACTTAGATTGAAGATAAAAAAAATGTAATGTACTAAATTGAATCTTAAAATGTATACCTACTAATTTCAAACCAAAAATTATTCGGGTTTTAGTCCTAAAAGCGCTCTGATTGAAAAAAAAATATACTAAAATGTACTAAATTCTATCCAAAAAAGTACTAAAGTCAATACTAAAAGGTACTCAAATTAAAGCCGAAGAAGTTCTCATTTTCTTCTTCTTCTGCACTTTAAATTTGTACGGCTGTTGGATTCCTTCCGGATCCATATAGCCATGTTCTCATTTTAAGCGAAAAAAAAGTTATTCGGATTGCAGTCTTAAAGATACTCACATCGTGGAGCAAAAGCTTTCAGAGTAAGACGCTTATATTGACGAACAAGACCCTTAAAAGTACTAAATTTAAGCATAAAAAATTCAGAATTTAAGCCGAAAAGTACTAATTTTGGCAAGTACTAAATAAGTACTAAATTTTAGCTAGAACTGTGCTAAATTAATTTTTATACGGTTTTCATCAAAGGAATCATTCGCAAATCTTCGGAATATTCCCCAAGAAAATTTAAATATTCGACAGATAAACACCTCGTGGAAAAATCCCTTTAAAAAACGGAAATATTTTTCACTATTGAATGGAAGATTGAGTAAAATTCATACTTCAAAGAGTCTTGAGTAAGATAAAAGCAATCACGTAAAGAGTATAAACCAATCATAAAGTCCATGGAGAGTGCAATTGAAGAATTCCGTGCTCAAGAATTCAAGAAATCACATGGAGTGGTACATAGGAAACATTTCAGAGATTTCAGTACATATTTAGCACAATAATGTACACATGAAATATAGTATATATAGGTATGTTGTATGTATAAATATTGGTTGGAACAAACATTGAGGAAGTTGCAAGCGGCAACAATTGTCATGTTCTCATATTTATATGGAAGACTACTACATCCGGAAAATGCTTATGATTTTCCAAGAGTACCTATTTTATGTTCTTTTCACCCCAAGAGATGATATTTTAATAAATTTGGCTTTTCCTTTTATGACACACACTGTTGCTCTTGTTCTCTCGTATTTGGCCATTTTCCCCAGCTTTAGTTAAATGTTAAGAGAGCTTACACGGAGGCTGGGAAAATACTACCGGAGTATTTTAGGAAAGGCTCAAAGTGAAGTCTTTCAATGCAAAAGAATACTCAAGACTATGTATATAAGAATAAAAGAAGAACTTTTCTGATCAAAATGTCCTAAATTGATTTGAGAGGATGATGGGGAGTAAAATGGCAAAGTGGAGGAGACCCTAATACTTTTGCATAACGAGACCCGTAACATTTTCCCCACATTTATGTATGTCCATCGCAGTAAAGTGATTGTGCAACATTTCCCATTGTCTATTGCAGAAAGTTTACAGGGCCCACATGAAAAACGACTGTTAAATAATCTCTTAGCAACGTACAATACACTAGAACGACCAGTTGCTAATGAATCAGAAGCATTGGAGGTAAAATTCGGTCTAACTCTACAACAAATAATTGATGTGGTAAGTTTTCTGCCAATTTACAATCACTTCAATGAAATTTCCACATTCCCCTTTTATTCACCAAAAATGCACTTCAATATGATTCATTAAAAAATTTCTCATAATTTTAATTTCTTAAAAATCAAAAATCATTGAATAATTTTTATGTTCCTAATTTGAATCACCATTCAACCTTAAACGAAAATTTTTAATTTCCTCTAAAAACCAAAAAACTAAATAAAAATACAGCTATAATAAATAAATAATCGTGTATTTCTCTTTTTTTTTTAAACAACCAAAAAGAAGCATAAATAACCATGGATATGTAAATGCAATTAAACTGATGGTATTAAAACGCTATAAAAAATTAAACATACCTACTAAATAAAAAAATAATTGAATAAATAACCTTTATTTTAGCAAAAAAAATTTTTTGACCAAAAAATATAAATTAAATTCCATATTTTTTTTTCACTAAATATTATACATATATAAAAATATAAATTAGTTGAACGTTTTTAATATCATAAAAAATTTGAATATGTATTTTTTAGGATGAAAAGAATCAGATTCTAACTACAAATGCGTGGTTAAATTTGGTAAGTGACATGTACCCGAAAGGTGTGCGACAAGACCAAATAATTTATTTAAAAAAAAAATAAACAGACACAATTTACATTGATATTCGCATGAGATGGGTTGTTACATATATATATATTTTTACTGTATAAATATATAATGTTAAGTGTAAATTATATATGCATTATAGTTGACGTCTTGGTAATTGTTTTTTGATTAAATCTACAACAAAAATTTTCATTATTTTCTTTATTCCAAAGAAACACATCGATTGGATATTATATACGGGTTTCCCATATATAATACGTACTATATACATATGTACCTTTTTAATCTGAATTGAAAAAAAGAACAGAGATATCAACACAAATAGTGTGAATAGACATTTATTTTGAGATAAATCAGAGACAGACACTAACTAAAAGTAGAAACATTTTATTAATGAAAGACATATCGAGTCCATTAATGAGATATTATTTTGAACAAGAGTGTATTATTTTAATAAATGTCGCTTAGTTATGGGTACATGTCATAAAATGAGAATGCATGCGTGTCATACCAAATGAATATGACTGCGACAAGCTAAAATGCAAAATAAAGTGTGTGGATGAGAGCACACAAAGTGCAAAATTTTCAGATCGTAGCATAAAACTAAATGCAATCGAAGAGCGATTTTTTTTTCATTTCAAAATTTCATTTTTTCATTTACAAACATTTTGGTTAATTCATTAAATTTTCATTGTTTTCTTACTTTTTTTTTTGTTGAAAAATTCCCTCTTCCTCTTGAAAAAAAAATAACAAATCCTATTTCAACCAAAAATATTTTTGGAAACTCAGAAACATATATTTTCTTTATTTTTTTCGTCATATTATATTAATTATTGTAGGACGAGAAGAATCAACTCCTAATAACAAATATATGGCTTTCTTTGGTAAGTGGATAAAACAAAATAAAAACAAATTAAATAAAGTATAAATTATTACACACACGGCAGCGCTACTTTCTCTTGTATTATGTATGTAAATTGAGTATTGTTCTTTTTCAAACTTTCGTATTAAAATTTTCAAACCTATAACTTCCATTTTTTATTTCTTTCAAACCTAAAACTTCTCAAACTTCTATCCTATCTATTTATATAGTTAAAAAGAAAAGAAAATTCTTGAGAAAATCTCTCTTTCTATCCTTCTCTGTCTCTAACTTTACTAAACAACTAATAGTTACAAATAATAAAAAAAAAACAATTTTATTTTCTATTTTTATTGGGAAATCAACATGTGCAAACAATAATGTTGATTTTCCTCTTAAATTAATACAAAAAATACTTCAAAAAAATAAAATCCAAACATTGAGACAGTGAACGTTTTTAATTGCAAATCCTTTCTCTCAGTTTTTTGAAAACTTAAGTAGTGAAACCTTTTTCCCATTTTAAAAACTATTTTGCAAGGAAAATAAAAAAAATGTAGATAATTATTATTCCATGTTCCATTGCTCAGACATACTAAAGATGCTGGTAGAATCATATCAATTTCCATCACGCTTCGAAGCATCTTCTCATGTTTTGATGACATTTTTTTATGGAATGACTATCTTCATTGGAAAAGAGTAGTGATGAATTTGAAATATTTTCTCATTTATTTGTATATTTTGGTCACTCACTACTTTTTTACAGAAGTTTCTCTTGTAGTTGATAAAGAAAATTCCCCCCTTTTCCTTGGCCTCACCTATTTCCTTGATGTAGATGAAAATGGCAAATAAAGAAGAGCTTGGAAAATCCACCCCTTTTTTTCTGTTAATAAATAGAAGAATAAAATGGAAAAAAACCATCACATAACTCAATCATATACAATCTCTCTCGTATTCGGTTCTTCTTATACTATTATGTCTCTTTTATTCAAATACATATGACATTAGTGCTTTTTTTTGGTGTCCCCATCTCCCCTTTCTATACAAATTCAATGGAACAGAAAAGAAAACTTGCGAAATTTCAACCACTAAAATCGATCCGTTTTGTCTAACAACAGGTCAACCGTATCGAATGAACTTGGTTCTTCACTACTTGTTGAATTTTTCTATATAGTAGCCATTTGGAAAATATGAGGAAAAACTATCATTAAACCAGTCATCCAAACAGAATAACTATAACTTTGTAAACTATAAATTGGGTGAAAGGATATTTTCAGTCCAATTCTTCACCCTGTTGCATGAAATTATGTGCAAAAAAAAGAACAATGGGAATATATATATTTTTATATGTACAATCGCCGTGTGTGTTAGTAAACACAATTTTAATTAATACTAAAAAAAAATATTAATATAAACCAAAAATTTTAGTGGCTTTCTTATGCTTTTATTAGGAATTTACTTTGTCCTATTTTTTTTTTTGTAAAAGTTTTCCCAAAAAACTTTTTATTTGAAATTATTTAGTTAGAATATCAAAACGCAAAAAAAATGATTAAGAGAATTTTTGAAATGTATTTTTTTTTCTTGAAAATCAAAAATCTCCACGTAAATGAAAATATTAATTCAATTTTTAATTGTGAAAGACTCTGAATTCATATTGTTTTTTGCCTATGAATACCACCTATTAAGCATAATTTAATGTGGTCAAATTGATGTCACAAAACAATTCAAATGCGGTAATGACAAATAAAATTTTCAATGAATAATAATTGAAATATCAGGAATTTCCCAAAAATATGAATTTTTGTCATATAATTATTCAAAAACATCCCCAATAAGCCGAAATATATTTTTTTGCTTTATTTGTATTTAAGGGGAACTTTGCTTTTCATAGATGATATCTATTAGATTGCATATGCCTGCATATGTATATAATATATATTTCTAATTAGTTTGTTCTGCTATTGAAATAATTAAAACTAAATTCAATTTTCGTATGTTCATTTATTTCAATATAAATTGATTTTCCCCCAATTTGAGTTAATTTAATTAACCTCCCCTCCTCTTTTCTCTAAAAAAAAAGCGAAGCCACATTATGGATTTATATCTATAAAAAAAATACATAATTTAATACATCCTTTTACAAAACAACATAATGAACATAATAATCTAATCTAATTTAGTTTAAAAAATAAACATAAAATAAGGGAAAAAGAATAGCCAATTTTATTATTAGGTTATTTATCTAATTATTTCAAACGTCTTATCGGTTGGATTTTTTTTAATAAATTATTTCTACTCCCATTTTCATGTATTCTATATACAAGAAAATAATCAATTTGTACGACCTATTAATTTATTATGTTAATTTTGTGTAATTCAGTCATGTCGCTGCTTTATTTGTCGGTGTTTTTTTTAGTTTGCAAAATTGACCATTTAAAGTATAAGTATGACAAATTTAACATTTAGCGAAAATTAATTTGCACACATAAAGGTAAAATCGTTTATACCTATAATGTTTTAAAGAGAATAAAGCTTACTTTTTTCCGGGTAAATGTTCAAAAAACAATAACTACGAATTATACAAATTATTTAATGTGCTTTTGCCTCTCAATATAATGTACAGCTATATATGTATATATTTTTTAATTTGCTGTTTTTTTATACTCGAAAACACATTTAACAATCTAATAAAAAAAATCGTTCCATTCAGAAAATAATGAACAAAAACAAGGCAAAACAATTTTTATGTAACAAGCTGTGAAAGATTTATAGTTTCAGTGAAGCTTTTTCATACATATGTAGCTCGTGTATCCAACTCTGTGACTATTTTTGTTGTTGGAAAATCCCTATAATTCCGCAACAGTGGAAAATTTCTAATTTGAACTGAATTCTGCGGATTGTAGAAAGAATTATTGTGAAATATTAATTAAATTCTCTTCAATTTAGAAAATAGAAAACAACAAAAAAATGAATTGATGAAAAAGCTTTCAGCTTGCAAAAAGTTTTGCTCATTCGCAGAATTATTTCAGTGATTGTTAACAAATAGGAAATATGACATTTTGTAAATTAATTAATATTAGTTTTACAAGAGTAGCAAAATAATCTACCTCATGTCATTCCTATATTTAACTTTTATTACTTTTAGGAGAATCTGTCAACAAATGCAATTACTTATATGTCGACACGATAGCGCAGCTTTGAAAGTTCCCTCTTCACTTGATTACTCTCACATTTCTTTATTTAATTTTCAAAAATGAAAATTAATTCAACAATCACCTCACGCTTAATACACTTAAATAGGAAATATATAATTGAAGGGATTTATCTGTTTTTGCGTATCATACATAATATCCTGTCACGAAATGCAACTAGTAGGTTCATATTATTTAAATGTACATAGAGTTACTATTTCCAATTTAATGCAGTGTGAAATGAAAATTTTCCATTTCTGTCTTCACATCATAAAATATGCAGATTAGAATTTGAATTTTGTTAATTCAAACGTGATGTACCATTATTTATTTCTAAATTCCTCTACACTTGTAGTGAATAAAATTCTATTTACCAGAAAGTTCTTTCAATAAACTTTTGTAGAGTAGTTTTTCTTCCTGAGAATTTTCTTCTGACGTGACTTTTAGATTTTCTAAACAATTTTCACGTCAGTTACATTGAATAAATTTAAATTATGTTATTTTGTTTAAACAGAATAAAATACCTTTCTCCTGTATAAAATCCCCACCTATACGGGAAGTTGATAGTCTTTCAACCTTAGTTTCTGAGAATTTTAGCACATGAAATTGAAAGAAAATGCTATTTTATTGTATAAATAAAATAGAAAACCAATTTAAGCTGTGAGAGAGAGAGGAGAAACATTCCTATTGACAAAGACTTGGGAGCACATTCAAGTGAAATAACTTCCTGTTGGTCGGTTGCTATATATGCTACGGTATTAACTATTTTATATATAGGTGTGTGGATGTAGGTAGTACACTATAAAGCCACATATATGTGCTATAGGTAGAAAAATCACAAAGGTATCCTTTGCATTGTATATAAAAACTATAAGATTGAATGAAGGAAGACTCGATATGTTTTCCTCTTTATTCCTTATAGAAAGAAAATCTATGTAGGGTGAGGTTTCCCTAAAAGATAGGTATCCTACAGTTGCATTTCGCGATGCAAATTAAAAATTAATTTTCATGAATTTCATTAATTTTTCCTCAACAAATCATTAATAATTAAAATCACAAATCACACAAAATGTCACGAACAATTTGCAATGACTGCGCTTAATTGTGTGAAATGATTCTCCTTCAACTAAATTTATTGTGCTCAAAGAGCAAATAAAATGCACCACATTTTGCAAAATAAAATGCATGCGATTACTAAAAAGAGATGCAAATTTTCATTTTTCGCATTTTTTATCTCATTATTTCAGATTTAATGGTGTGCTGTAAAATGTTTGTGACTGTCAAGTACATTTCTGAAAAAAAAGCATGATTTATGTACTTAAAACATTTTTTTTTTCAAACTATCTATCCTATTTAGCTTTCCAATGTGAAACAAATTAACATAAATTAACCATATTTTCACAATATTTCCGCACTATTCTGTTTGTCAAGAAAATAAACAATATCTTTTTGTGTTTGCACTGTATACAAAAATAAACGGACAAACAATTTTTATTGGCAAATAAGTGTACCTATATATCTATTTTTTTTTAAAGAAACATTGAGAATTTTTTAGAAAATAATTTAAAAAGAAAATTGTGTGGTGTAGTTTAAATTGGCATATTACACAAAAACTAATTAAACTTAATGACCTAAAAATATAGGAATGGAATGACTACAATCTTCGATGGAATGAGAGTGAATATGGCGGTGTGAAAGATTTACGAATAACACCAAATAAATTATGGAAGCCTGATGTCCTCATGTATAACAGGTTAGTTAATGGCATTTTCGCATACAAATTCATGCTTAATCTAAAATTAAATTTAACATTTTCTGATGAAAAGTCATTCATTTGTCCAAATATAACACTCCAATAATAACAATTAAACATGATAATTAAAACAAATATAATTTTATGTTGGTATTTTTATTGTTTTCTTTTTTTTTACAAATATTTATACATCAAAAAGCAAATTAAAGCTCTTTGACTGTTTTGTTTAATTTTTCTTTGGTCCATCAGTATTAATTTTTCCGTAATTGAGTGTATTTTTGAAATTATATTTTACATCCAAAAAAATCATTTGTTTTGTCATAATAAAAGGAACATCAATCATGGTTCATTATTTTCATAAAAAAAACATTCATAAGCTGGGTAATGATATGCCCCTGATATGATATAATTAAACTCTTCATATTTGTTTTTTTTTCTCTCTGTACTTCTCAGAAGAAGGAAATGCTACCAAATCTATGTATAATGTTTCCTTAATCATTCACAAAAAAAATCAAAACATATTTTACAATTTTTCGCTTCATATAAAATACTATATATAATATATACAAAAAAATGTGTGAGGTAAGAAAGTTCTTTTAGCTGCATCCATTCACTATATACAAAAAAAGTTTCGTTTCTTCTTTATAAAATAATATATACTTATATATATAACATCTTTTACTATTATATACCATTTTTTGGAAACACTCTTCTCGCTTTTTTAGTGAATCATTAGCATCTTATAATAAGCAAAAATTTATTATTCGCTGTATAATATCATTTGCGAATTTTTTTTTTACTAAAAGTAATTTATTTTTATATTTAAAAAAATATATTTAGATCTCTCACGTTATTTTTCATCATAAATAGCTAAAAAGTTATTCTTTTTTTATTATTATAAAATATAAAAATTTATTTTTCCTCACCTGTGAGATTCAAGAGTAGTTCACGTGCAGTGGTCTAGTGGGAAGGTACAATTCAGCTTGCCGTTATTGTGGGCCTCTAGCTGTTAAAGCTGCTAATAATATTTGCCATCATTTACGAAATATTTTCAGAAAAAAATATATACATGTTGAAGAAAAGTGCCATGTATGTATACAGTGAGATGCAAGAAAGAAAAAAAAAGTACCTCATAATTCACGCGTTAAAAAAATTCTGCATATCACGGTGAATATCACAATAAAGAGTGCCACCACTGCTGAAGGAGGCAGGCACCCCTTATTGAGATTGGTATCAGTCATTGGCGCTCCAATGAAGGAGCTTTCGAGCTTCTTCCACAACGGGAAGCTTTCATACATATAATGTTTTCGTGTAAATGAGAAAATTGTTGGTAATTTGAGGCATTTTATGAGGTATTTTTTCATAATATGTTCCTTTTTTTCCCCAAACAAAAAAAGGATGTTTAACAAAGCTGTTTGAGCAAAAATACACATTCATAATAAATGGCAATGGGTGTGATTTTTGCTTGAAAATATCTCGTATTAATGGTGGGTTGGCGTTAAATCAAATCCCTCTAAAACGCAATCGAGATGATAAAGAATTAAAAATGAATTAAAATACAATTTAAATAAAAATTAAAGATAAATAAATTATTTTATTATAAAACTCAATCAATTATATGTATTTTGTACATACAAAAAGAACAAAAATAAACAATAAATAGATAAAGATAATAAAATCAAAAAAATAATTAACATTTTAAAGAAAATTAAATTCAATTGACGAAATAATTTAAAATCTAATTAATAATTATTATATAATCAATTTTATAATTAAACAGGTCTCTCTATACAGTCAAATCAATTTAATATTGTAAATGTTGCACCAAAAATCATCCTACCTATATATATATTAAACACTATTCTATGTGTACAAAATAACAGCCGGTGAAATGCACGTTTTTGAACGAATATTTTTTTTTGTACGAAACTATTTACTTTTTCGAGCAAAACTTTGAATTTGATGAATAAAGAAAACGCTGCTTGCACTCAAACTTTGTCATACTACCCAACCATCACTTTCTTACACTTAACTATTTTATTATATACATAACATGTAATCCCATGAAGGCAACTCTCTATATAGTTTTCAAAGTTATAGCGGAGAATGTCCCAATTTTCATTCTTCACGTCCTTTTTTTTCCCCACACAAAACGGGGAGATTCAACGTGAATTTTATATGATTTTCTGAAGGCAATATTTCGTCGACTTTCCTCCCCGCCCCTTGACATTCTCCTTTTGTTAGTTTATCCATGAGATTTTTTTTTTCGGAATGAAAAATCCAAGCGGCCAAAAGTACATAGAGGCCAACTTTTTCTATATATTCCCAAAATACTTGTATAACGTGGAAAGTAATATATTTTTGAGGAAAACACTTCTTAACCCAGATTCATCAAAAGTTATAGTCAAAGAAAATTTTCATATTGTTTCACATTATTTTCAGTCCATTAACATAAAGTTTGGGGCGATAATTGCAGCATTTCCAAAATATTTACTTCAAACTGATTGAAGGAAGAGATCCTTCTAGCAAATTGGAACTCTCATTAATGCAGCTACAGTTTATCTGAAATGGTGAAAATTGATTGGTAAAAATTTAATAAAGATTTTCATGAAGAAATGAGAATTAGATATTAGGTTCCTTTTTGGAATTCATTTTATCCTTCAAACAAATAATCTTCTCAGGAGAACAATTCAATCCTCTTTACGTTAGAAAGGCAATATCTGTATCCATTGAAAATTGATAGTTTCTAGAACTAATCGATAACCTAATTCATTAGGTAGTCTGTTTGTCATTTTCAATATTCAAGTTTCAAAAATTTAAAGTTTTTCTTAATTAAAAATTTCGGTCTGCATTAAATTAATTATCTTGAATATTTGCCTCAAAATAATTTAAACTATTAAACTTGTTTTAAGACAAATTACTGTGGTTAGTTGTCCCCTAATTGTATATTGCAAGCCATTATTAAGAGACCGGAAACACAATTCCACAGGATGGCACCATTACGAATCCTTGTATTTTCTCATTAAATCTTCGCTTCCTTGGCGCCTTTGACTTTTCTCTTCTACTCTTTTGTAATGTTTTTTAATGACTCCACGGCTCCATAAAGAAATGAAACAACTATCCAGTCAGTTGTAATGTATGTATGTAGTCATATTTAAAAAGAAATAAAACAATTACATAAAGGCTCCATAAAGAAATGAAACAACTATCCAGTCAGTTGTAATGTATGTATGTAGTCATATTTAAAAAGAAATAAAACAATTACAAAAAAAAATTCAGAGAATACCTTGAAGATGAATTGCAACAGGATGAGTTCTGTTTCCAATTGTCATCATTTCTTTTACCTACAAATGACGCTGAATTCAGGAAATTTCCTTATTTTTATTCCTTCATGTTTAAAACGTTCTAATGGATGAAATGAATATAATGAATATAACATGGGAATAAAATGGAAAAAGAAGTTTTTCGTATAAAACAAAATCCTGAAGACGTTACTTTGAGACAAGATTGAATCTCAAGATTAGCTTAAAATTACTGAGTCGGTCTCATTAATTTATATTAAACTGACCACACGTTGTCAACTCCAATAGCCCCCTATTACTTCTTCTTCTTAACCCAAATTTGCTCATTGTACAAGAATCAACAATTTCATTTGATTGACATTCAGTGCATAAAAATACAATGAAAAGTTCTTAGCTTGGAGGTTTAGAACTTCTTATGCAAAATTCTAAATCTTGTCCGACTTTGAAGTCAGACTATGCGATGATTTCAAAAAAAAACCTCCAGGCATAACAGGGTTAACGAAAACACTGAATGCTTCAATTTTACAATGTTATTCTATCTCGTCTCAGGCCCTATTTACTGAAGTTCTAAGAAATCTATAAAAATAGTAAAAGCTCTTAATTCAAGATTTCTTGTAAAATAGTCATACGTTCAATTCACAGCAATTTTAATAATCCATCTGTGAACTTCTACTGTGCAATTAAAAGCAAACCCTTTGAACACGTAATTTTAGATTTTTTCACAGAATTTCTTTTCAAAGGACCTCTTTGTCGAGATGGCTGCTTTAGAAATAATAATTTTCTTTGAACTTCCTTGAAAAACTTTATTACGAGAACAATAGGTTGGAGTTATTCATGTTCAAAATTCAAATAAGGTCAAATTTTTTTTAAATTAACTTCCTGTCCAAACCGTTTGCCTCATGCTAGGCTATAAAGGCTATAAAATGCAGAATTCTAACATTATTAAAGTCAAGGAAGGCATTTCCGATTATTCATGAAATATATTTAATTTTTATCAACGATTTTCAACACCATTGCAGAATAAAGAACATGAAATATTGAAGAAAATAATTAATAGGATGCATATCAAGTTTTTTTTAATTGATGTTCTATTTTGTGAAGAATAACTTCACAAAGGAGTCTATGCACTCAACAAAGCTAACAAATTCATTATTAAATTACATTTTTCGTTCATTTTATACAACATTTTTTACGTTTCTTATCTTTTTTGTCAATTTTTGATATAAAACTAACATAAACAAATCTCTTAAAATAAATTAACAACACAATTTAAATATCTCTCCGCAAAATGGAGAGAAAACTTTTGGATATTCCTTAAAGAAAAATAAATAAAATAAAAATAGTTTTGCTTTCCGCAAAAGCAAAACAAGTTAATAGATCGTTTTTTTCTTTGCAAAAGTCAATTGGAAAGACATATTTTTCCTGGAAAAAAAAAGAGACACAATCATTATTGTGGAAATAGTTCTTTAAAAAGAAGGAGTTTAGATGATATTTATGCAATTATTTATGTAGTGCGGATGAGGGATTCGATGGCACGTACCACACAAATATTGTGGTCAAACATAACGGCAGTTGTCTGTACGTGCCCCCTGGCATCTTCAAGAGCACATGCAAGATAGACATCACGTGGTTCCCATTTGATGATCAACATTGTGATATGAAATTCGGTAGTTGGACATATGACGGAAATCAGGTATAGTGTTCTCTTGTACAATGTGACAGCAATCCTTTGCCAATTTTCAATATTATATATATACATTTTGTGAACATCAAATAGGCTTTATGGCTTCTTAGTTGGAATTAATTAATTAATTATCTATTGATTATATATTGTATAGTTTTCATCCAAAAACCTTTTTATTATGCAATATAATTGTTTTAAAAGAAAAGAAAATAGAGCAAGAGAAAAAAAAAGATTTTGAAAAAAAATTAATAAATCAATTTGATTAGGAAAGATGAGGTGATTTTGCTTTTATTGCTGGAAAATTCTTTTATTTTATTTTTTGTTTTTTTTTTAATACTTTTTCGACTAGTGAGCTTCAATGTAGATATGCATTTATCATAAAAAAAACTTTATATCCTTCTCATAAAATCCGTGAATCATTCGTTTTAGATAATTTAGTAAAATCATTTTATTATAACATTTGCGAGTAAACATTCATTACTATGAAGAGCATAATATAGAGTTTATTATTTGTGTAAGGAGCCCAAAAGTGTGTTCCTCATCATCGACATTTCCGAATAATATTCATCCAAACTGATTAAGTACATATAGTGATGTTGTTTTAGTAACAATGTACGCCTCCTCAAATACGTCAACCACATATCCCATTTGGTCAGTGTTTTAACCATACATAACCATCCCTTCTCTCTTTGTGCTATATACCTCTCCTCTAAACGTAATAGATGTTTATTTATTCCTTTATTTTGTTCATACATATTTAGTGAAAAAAAAAGCTTTAAATCGAATAGCGAAAGTTGTACACATTATATACAAATTCCAAAAGCTTTAGTGTGTCTGTAGTTTTTCTTTTTTTTTTAAGTAAATAACCTACATAACAAAAAAAACCATCCCTCTCTCAAAGTAAATGCTCCCTAAATCACTGGTAAGACCAAGGCCAAAAAAAAACAACCAAGTAATTGTAAAATGAAACATGTGAAAAATGGCAAAAAAAAACGCAAAATAAATCACTAAACAAATTGTACTATTTCTCGCGCAACGAATTTTGGAACCACTCCAATTCACACTCAATCAAACGATGACTAATTCAAATAATTGACTTTGGGATTTTGTGTTCACTACCAATGGAACCCATAGCACAACACATAAACTGGGGAAAATTTAAAATCAATCACAATTTGGTGAATCAGGGAAAGAGCATCCTAGGAACCATGTGAGAAAGCAGCACTATTGGGGCGCGTACTGGACCTATTTTGCATGAAGCGCAATTCAACCACATGGTGCTCGATGAAGACTCTTATCTCGAAAGATATTTTTATGTATTTTCAAAGTTATTAATTAATATATCGTACATATTGGCATTTAATTCGGTTTAATGCAAAAAATATATATAATATTGTTTTTGTTGCTAATTGAATATTTTTGTTATATTTAAATATTTTTTTAATGTATTTTTAACTTTTATTTCTTTCATTTTGGTTCAATCTATCTCTCTATATGCAATTTTCCTAATCGAGATAATTTTCTTTGCAAGCCTTTTTCTTGTTGAAATTCATAATTATATATATTTATGTGTTCCAATATATATTATATAGGTAAATGCATTTTATACCTATATATTTGAAGTTTCAATTGTCATGATAGCTGGATTAGAGCCATCTGTTTTCAGTTTTATTGTATGCATTTTGTAAATTATTGAAAACTCATTTCAATTTGAGCATTTTTGAATAACTTATGGCCTATTACATATACTAACTCTAGGTACATATAAAACAGGGATCGTGATGAATTTTCAATCCACGAGAATTAGAGATTTAACGATTTTTTTTTAATTTTAATTTTCAGGTCAATATCAATTCTTAAGAACCTCAAAAATACAGAGAAAACACTTTAAATATGAATCTAAATTTTTCTCTGTTAATTCCCTGAAGATTTACGTAGAAAAACCTTATAAATTTAAAAAAAGAAAATCAACCATATAAGCCTAAAAAAAGATTTTATAAGATTGATTGAGTTTAGTTTGAGGGAGAATAAGAAGTATTAACCCTTAGAGGATTTTTTTGGCCACCGTAACCAATGAAAAAGAAAGAAAATTAAGGTCAAAGTTTTGAGGTTAGAAACCTCGATCCTTCAAGGATTAACAAAATTTCTTAAATTGGTAATTCGCGTAAATTCTAAGGATTATAGGTTACAGTGTTATAACTAACTCAACTCCATCAAAGTAATGAATTTCACTCGATATTTCCAAAGAAAATTCAATAATTATCATTTGCACAGCTTCATAAAGGACTCTTCAATCAAAATGGCTGACTTATATTAACATAACCAAACATTTATTCCAAACTCGAAATTTAACCAATCTTTAAGGATCTTTACTCAATCTTCCAAGGCTTCCAAAAGCTTCCAAATTACATTGACTGTTGCTAATATTCTTGAAAATAAATTGAAATTATATTAGAATTTTTAGGTTCTAAATGTCTTTAAATATAAATTCTTTTGCCCTAATTCTATAAAACATATAGAATGATCTCATATTTCGTTTCCCCCATTGGCATGGTCATAATTTTCTCAATATTGCATTTTTAAAAAATCTCCATCAATCATAAAAGATTATCACATAAAAGTGAAATACTGTAGGATATTCAAAAATGCAGGATTACTTTGGATTATATAATTTATCAAATGCTGCAACTAGGACAAAATTAAGTGGATTCAATGCAGTTTCCATGACATTGTAGAATATATAAGTGGTAAAAGGATTAAGAGGCTGCTCACTACGGATGAAAAAAATTCCCGGTGATGATGGGATGCAGGTGATTCCACACTTTCGAGAGAATTATAATTAATGAATATTCATGGGATAAATGGGGAAGAATTTCGTGTGCCTCCAAGAGGCGCATAACTAACTGAAATTATTTTTATTTTCTGAATATTCTCAGGTGTGATTGTTAAAGTTCTTGAGAGCTTGTCAAGCTCGTTATTCTAGAATTTTCTAGCAAAAATTCTTTATTTATTTTATCAAAAAGGAATATAAGAAACATTTTGCAAGAATTTAAATAAAATTCCAATTTATCTCCTATTTCTTCGTAAGCACCTAACTAGGAAACTAAATAGAATTAACTTAAATCTCAACCCTCAGATGGTGTGTGTGTGTGTGTGAAAAGCCACCAGCTGAAATCCCGGATCAATACGCGCAACAATTTGTCTGATTTTTTCTCCACACATAAAATTTGCATAATTTCCACGGTTCATTTTGTGCTAAATTTTAAATGGTTTTCTCAATTTCTCCGTAGTGAGCCATTTTCGTAGTCACAAAATACAGTGAGACGGTATATATTTATATATTATGTTATATCAAACAAAATGAGATTAGATACAACAATACCACTACAGTATATGCATTATTTTATATACTACATATACTTTGCTATATAATAATCTTATATTATGAGCAATCTCTGCCTATCTATTTGGCTAAAATAAATCATAGATAACCTATATATTAAAGTATTATATAGTGATAATTCAAGCTTTTACAAAATTAATTTAATCATTTTGTAGATTGTTTCAAAGTTTTCTTTTTTATTTATTATGTGTTAACATTTAACGTACAATACTCGGAGAGAGAAGTGCTAAAAAACGCAACTTTCTCTCATCACAATGAACGAGCGAATTTCCACATAAAATAAGGGTTTGGTTGGAATTATTTTTCTCGTGGAGAATGCATAATGTTTTCTTGATGTAATGTGTGGTAGTGCACTGTTGATAAAATGAGTGAGACAAAGAAAAATTATATTTATTTTCTTTAATAAAATATTTCTCCTATGTACTAAATCATTCACAGTTGGATTTGGTGCTTAATTCAGAGGATGGTGGTGATCTATCAGATTTTATCACAAACGGGGAGTGGTATCTCCTCGGTAAGTCTTGCACCATATGTATAACAAAAAAAGCTCATATAAATGTATGTGCCACAGTTGCCGATGTTGTTTCATACATAACATTTTTTTTTGGTTGGTTTTTATCAAAACTTTATGATATTGACCGTAAAACGATTTATGAGAAAATTTCTAATGGGCTGTTTTTTTTCTCTTTTCTCCTTAATCTTTCCACAGGAATGCCCGGGAAAAAGAATACCATAACTTATGCGTGTTGTCCGGAGCCTTATGTCGACATTACATTTACAATACAAATACGTCGGAGGACGTTATATTATTTTTTTAATTTAATTGTTCCGTGTGTTTTGATTTCATCAATGGCTCTATTAGGATTTACATTGCCACCGGATTCGGGGGAAAAATTGACACTAGGTAATTATTTAAAAATAATTTATTTCATTGTGGAGTGTATGTTGAATTTGTTCTTGACTTCCTTTATTTCCATGTTATATACAATTATTATATATAAAAATTTCTTCGCAGGATATATTTATGCAAAAAAAAAAGAGAACCAAAATTTCTTTTGAAGAAAAGAAGTGAAAATAATATAAAAATTTTCTATTATGTGTTTCAAGGCAATAAATGGGAAATATTTCTCATGTAACAAAAAAAATATGAGCAATATATAGACTTCCCACCCGCCCCAAAAAGAGATAGAAAAATGAGAATCCTTAGTAGCAAGTAAACAAAATACTGTTGGCAAATCAATTTTAAATAATTTGCAATTTTCAGGGGTAACAATTCTTCTATCTTTAACCGTATTTTTGAATCTTGTTGCCGAATCAATGCCAACAACATCAGACGCTGTTCCACTGATAGGTACATACCAAAAAAAATCCAAAAAGTTGTGTAACAAAAAAAGTGTGATGACGAGGGATTTTCCAAAATAGTTTTTAGATGCTGTTGTAAAAGCAAAGTCTGTGTATTATATTTTTTTATGATATTCGTTAGGTGCATTACCTTAATTTTATGTTTTTTATTATCTCCTCTTTGTTTATTTTGTTCTACATTTATGTTCTTTTTTTTGGAGAGAAAGAGAGAAAGTATCAACCGAAAAAAATAATACCAGGACACGAATATTTTCGCTATATTCGTCCCATGGTTTACTTTCACGGCATAATCCCCACGTATAGAACTTTTTTCATGCTGAAACGTAAGTTTACAAACTATAATGAGAAAAGTTTTATACAAATTATACAAAATGTGTTTTCTTTTAGTACATTCCCTCCTTTTTTATTCACTTTTCTTTTTTTTTTCAACGTGTCCAGACAATGGAAATCTGTTGAATATGCAATTCAATATATGTATATTCCTTTATAATATATAAATCGGTTAAGACATATACATCTAATATATATAAATGTGGTGTCATGGTTGAATTATTCGCACCATTAACTAAATATGTGGTCAATATGGTGTATAAATTTACGATTTATATTAGCTTAATTGTACAATATGCGTAAAGTATTCAAATACGAGAATATGGGGTACTTGTTATGGTTTTAGTTGTCGAGTTTGGGGAAAACATGTTTCTTCTAATCAAAATCGAATATTTAGTCAAGAGAATAATTTTCTGAGCAAGATTACTCCAACTTCTGAATGTCTATTAAAAGTATTTAACCCTTTGGGGACCAATGGATTCCTTAATACGTCCGATTAAAATGTGTAAGATTCTATAAAATTTGTACAAGGATTTGTAAAATTTAGCCCAAAAATACGGTAAATAAATGAAAAGAAGTTAAATGAAATTTTAATCACATTCCTAGCAGCAAAATTGACTTTCTAAAATTTTAAATTTAGCATGGAAAACAATAGCTAAATAGTCCAACTCTCCCCTATATATAGTACACATAATATTTCATAGAGTAGATACTCAACCTTCTAGGTCGCTATTGGGGATGAAGAGGCAATCTATGGGGCACTATAGGACAGCACTGTAATACTACTGTGAGCATACTTTGCCCCCCACCCCCCCCCCCCCCCCCGACAGCAAACAATGATGTTGATTTTGGTGGACTTCTCGTCCAAAAAAGCTCATTTGAAATTTTACTTTATTGCCAATATGTTTCGGACAAACTTGCGCCCACCCTCAAAGCTTTTCGTTGAAAATCCACCCAACCAACCTCAATATTTCAAACGGTCATTTTTCAAACATTATGTTAATTAACTCGTGGAGCTTTTGTATACTTAAATTAATAAATTTTCACTATTAAAGCTTTTGAAATCTCCGTAAGTTCCTTGTAACGTTTATTATCTAGAAATTCTTTTTCTCCCAAAAATAATTATTCAAAAATTTTTCTGATTTATGATTGACCTTACAAAGAATCGTTAATTACAAACATTTCCACTTTCGTACATAATTAGATTGCTTTTAATGGGTTGGCGTGCTATTTAGGTATACCCCCACACTCCATCCTAATGAGGAAACACTAAATTGACATCTGGCTAAGCTCAAATTTTAATGAGTACCTACAAGGAATTTTTCGACCATGACCCCACATAGAATTTCCAATTACATAAACCTAGTTTTTTATTTTGACTGTCTCAATATTTTGAAATATTTTTAACGTGTTTTTTTTTTCAATTTATGTTTCTTGCAAAGCTTTTCCATTTGTTCTCGTTAATCAGCAAAATGCAAGTGGAATTGCTATGCATAATTTTTTGTACATATGGCATGATAATTAGCAAAATAGATTTTTTTTATCAAGAGACTGAACTCACGAATCAATCAAGAACATTGGTAGGTAAAAAATGTTTAAATAAAAATATTTTTTTGTTTATTTTTCTGTGGGAAAATATCCGTAAAGAAATAAATTTTATAGAAATTATGCAAAAGATTATAAAAAATTTGAGATAGGATTAATATGTTAGTAGGAACGGATAGATAAACTGAGAGGATAGGCAAAAGCAAAAAAAATAATAATAATAATTTTTCTCAGGATATTTTAATTCAAATGTAGGTACATTTTCTTTTACATTATATATAATCTCTATCACTATTGTTTTAGCGCACAATTTGCTTTTCAATTAAACAAGCAGTTGTACTTTCAAGAGAACAAAAACACACAAAAAAAAAACAAGAAAATGAATATTGAAAAGAATCCATCAGTATGATGAACAATAATAACGAAAAAAAAGAAATTCAATTAAAATTTCCATACAAAGTTCACTTTTGAGTGACAAAGAAAATACAACTGATACTTGGTGGGTAAGTGAGGAAAATGCATCGTCGCTATGCACAAATAAGACACCATATTTCTATTACAGGTGTGGAATCATACAATTGCGTTGCTGCTGACAAATGAAAAATCCATCATTGAAATTTAAAATTTTCAGGAGACGGAGAAAGATCACATTTACAATTTTACTTCTTCAATTTCTTTGAATATCATTCTTGAAATTTAAGAAGAAAAAATCAAACATATTTTTATGATTTATTTTCTGAACAAACATTTAAAAAAAAAAGCAAAAAAATTAAAGTTTAAAAAAACACTTTGCAATTTTACAGGAGTGACAATTCTTCTTTCCCTCACGGTTTTTCTCAACCTAGTGGCAGAGACTTTACCTCAAGTATCTGATGCCATTCCTTTGTTAGGTAGTTCGCACATACTAACTCTAAAATAAGTCAAATAAATATATATATTTTTTTAATTATTAAATATTTAAAGAATATATAAAAGAATTATTTTTAAAAAATTAAATTACGTCAGTATATATGTATATAAATATTTATTTTGATTTTAAAAATTTGCGATATAAAATCATGTTATCTGCTATTCATGTGATATCTTTTATTATATATAACCAGACAATTCAACAATTTTCTTAATCATTTATGTTTTCATTGTTACTATTGAGAACAATTTTTAAAGACAAAAAAATGTCAAGTTTAATTGTTTTTTTTATCTCTATAAATTCACGTACTCTCAACAAGTCTTGCGATTTTTTTTCCTTATCTTCACTTTTTCTCAACACAAATTTATTTATTTTTCTTTTCTTTTATTTTTATTTATGTTTTCTAATAAATTTCCTTCTAACTAATGCAACTATCTTTTAGCAACGTATATATCACACCTCTTTTGCAATATTGTACAAAGAAAACAGTCTGTCTGAAGCATGATTTGCAAAAAAGAAATCTCTTATGTTTATTTGTGTGTAACACCTTCCCGTATTTATTGTTGGTTTTTCACAAACTTTTCCACTCTTCTCTACTTTTTTCTCTCACTCGCTCTCTTTACGATGATTTATAATAAAAAAAATCTTTCAAACCAAAAAAAATGCATTACATTTTGTTTTTTTTTTTGCCTGAAATAGTCAATTATATTTTGCAAATTGAATGTTGTTTTTTATCACATAATAATAAATATTTCAATGTAATTTCCCCATTGTCTCCTCATGTGAATATTTTATGTGAAATTTGATTTTTGCATTACTCGCGTGCAATATTTTGATTAAAAACGCGGGAAAATATAATTATTTTTACTTACATTTATGAGGGACGCACAATTTTATTTTTTCTTTTAATCGTGATTTTACGCTGATTTTTTTTTGTTAATTGGCGTTTAAAAGCAAGTGGTATGTTACATATGCCAAAAAATTATTAAATAAAAAAATAAATAATATATAGGCGAGAATATGTTGCAAAATAAACTATATACCTATATAGAAAAATGGCATTAAATAGATTTATGAGGCTTTTACGTCTATTTATTCTCTTTTAACAACATTTGCAATTTTCTATTTTTTTTGTTCCTTTTATGCTAATAGAGCATTTTAAAATCCATAAATTAACATTATAGATAATTTATTTTTCTATGTGATCGTCTCTTTTAATTTTCTTTTGTGTCAGTCCTACAATTTCTATCGAACTACAAAATACATAAATTGAATTTTTCTATAGTATTGAAAATTAAACCAATATTTGGTTGTAGTTTAGCATAAAAAAATCAATCATAAAGGTTGAAAAGTGATTGATTACGTAGGTAATCGTTTTAGAATCGAGTGTTTGTGAAATTTCCATATTTTACGCAATAAAATTACAATTTATTACGGAGCAAGTACGTTTGCATCCGTTCACTTTGCCTTCTAAAATCGATCTCTCATTTTTTTCTGCCAAATCACTCTTTTTTTCCCACATTCTCTATTTTCACCACCCGAATTCACCACTTCGAGTGCGCGCCAAATTCAAATATTATTTTATTTCATAAGTTTTCCGAACATCTTGTAAATACTTAAGATCAACTAAAGTTCATACAACTTCATTCATAAAAAAACTGGTTTGCGAACTCTTTGCGCATGGACGTGCTTTTATTCACGCGCATAAAATTGTAAAATTTTGCTAGTTTTATCTGCCGCCTGTGCATAAAAATTAGTACGAACTATTCCGATAGACACGGTGTGTTCCTTGGTGGAGACAATTGCGGCATCTTGGCCCCGAATTGTTCAGTTTTGGTGGTTTCTTTTGTGGCACTGAGGTTGCGAAGTCGCCATTCCTCCTGTGACGTCATTATTTCTGGAGCTTTCATCTCCCACCTCTGTGGCAGTATTGGTGAGCTTTTGTTCACTCATCGAGAGATTACAGTGCTGCATCGAGGAATTACACGCACTCAATGCCTGCCACGAGGGATTGTCCCAGCGTTTGCCACATGTGCAAGAAACGCATTTCAACCAAATTTTTCCCCGGTTTAAAGTGCGGAGGTGGATGCGAGAGATGGTTTCATGGAGCCTGCATCGACCCGCCGCTAATGAAGGAGGATATTCAGAAGCATGAGGAGGGAAAGCTCGATTGGGTGTGCGGTGAATGCATCACCCGTGATGGTGGTGTATGTGACGCAACGCGTACGATGAGTGCACCAAGTACTGTTGGGATCTTGCCTGTGGAATTCCGGCGGGAGATTGACATCTTAAGGACCAGATGCGGGTGTCTGGAGTCTGAAAATGAGGCTCTCCACGGTCTCATTAGAGCCTTATCTGCTAGGCTTTCTGCTCTTGAATCTAAGAGTGCCGGACCGTTCCATTCTTCTCCACGCAGTTCTATGCCGGGAAGGTCCCTCATTTGGCCTGTTGGGGGTCGTGATCTTGATAAGAAGTGTTACTGTGGATCAGCTGTGTGATCGCCTCGAGGGATCTCTCTCGACGCGGCGACGCCCCCGATGTGTCAATTTAATTCCGTTGGAGGATACGAGCCGGCGTGTGGGCTCGTTCCGTGTGGAGCTCCTGCCCGATGAGTTTAAGGAGGCTCTTCAGCCGGACTTCTGGGACGATGGAATCCTTGTTAAGGAGTTCCTTTTTCGCTCCAGGCGAGGGAGGACAACGCGCCCCCGTGAAGAGACCGCTGCCCCTCCGGGGGATGATGATGCTGGAGAGCCGGGAGGACGTGAGGAACGGCCGGTCTCGGATGGGGGGGGAGGCGAGAGTGCCCAGTAAGTGTCGAGCAGCGTCAGTTTCTTCAATATTGTTCTCTGGGGTTCCCCTCACGCGAAATATTAATAATACATTTAATTCAAATGATAACTTTATAATTAACTTTAATGATTCAGAAACTTTTAATTTTAGCAATGATCAATCTGGAATCTCTAATAATTCATACCTTATCAATTTCAATGGTCTCACCACCGATTCTCGGTATTCTTTTATTTTAGCCCACATTAATGCTCGAAGTGTGAGACGACATATAGATGAGATACGATATCTTATGCTGAATTCGCCGCTCTCGGTTCTCTGTATGTCTGAGACTTGGCTGGATTCATCCGACTCTGTGGAGGCGGTGGGTGTTCAGGGCTTCAGGTTATTCAGAAGTGATCGATTGTCCCGCAGGGGTGGTGGAGTGGGAATCTTTGTACGGGACAGTTTCAAGGCTTCATTGATCTGTACCGGTGTTTTTGGCACTTTAGAATACATTGGAATTCAAATATCCCTATTTGGTAAGAATATAACGATATTTTCTTCTTATATTCCTCCGCCAGTCTCAACCTTGAATTACATTGAGGATTTTTTAAATTTCGCAATTCCAAATGAAAATCTCATTTTAATGGGAGACTTTAATGTCAACCTTGCTAAAAAATGCCTCTTGAGTGCTCGGTTTCGTGGTCTTCTCTCTTCACTTTCTCTTACTTATACTCCTTTTAGTCCCACGCGTCTTGGATCCCTCCTAGATCTCATGTTAATACCTGAAACTGATTCATCTAAATTACTGCATTTTGGTCAAGCTCCTTTGCCTGGCATTTCGGACCACGATATGATCTTTGGTTCCTACAATTTTCGTCTTCCTAAACCTGAGAATAAATACAAATTTGTATCTGATCTGCGTAATTGCGACAAAGAAGCTGTAGTTTCTGCAGCCTTGGAAGTCGATTATCAATCATTAAAATTTGTTGCCTGTCCTTCTGAGCGTGTACTCTCAATTACTGAAAATATTAATACTCTCTTTGATTCTTTTGTCCCTAAGAAAAAAGTCTTAATACCTTCGCTATTAACCCCTTGGATAAACGAAAGTATCCTTAAGCACATAAAGCGGCGAGATGCTGCTTTTCGCAAATGGAAGCGTACTAATTTATCTGATGACAGACGTAGTTTCTGCCGCTTGCGTAACAAAGTGAGCACTCTAGTGAAGGGAGCCAAAAAGAGGCACTTCCTAAAATCCCTTGACATTAATCTACCTGCGAAAAAACTGTGGGATAATATTAAAAGGCTTGGCCTTCGACCTTCTGTTGGCTCATCTCTTGGCAAATCCCTATCTGCTGATGAACTAAATCAATTTTTCTCTACTGTGTCTAATACTGTGCCGCTTTCAACCCCTGCACTTCCTATTGAGCCCTGGGAGGGTTTCACTTTTGACTGCATCTCCCCTGAGTCTGTAATTCGTGCTATCTCCCGTGTGAAGTCGAATGCTATTGGGAGCGATGGGGTCTCTCTTGACTTCATTAAAATCTTACTCCCAGCTATTATTCCAGTGCTTACCGAAACTTTTAACCATATCATTACAACGTCGACTTATCCTGATCCTTGGAAGTCAGCTATTGTTGTGCCTATTCCCAAAATTCAAAACCCTGTTCAGCCTTCAGACTACAGACCTATTAGTCTTCTTCCTGTACTCTCGAAGGCCTTTGAATTTGTACTTCATGAGCAGATTTCTGATTACCTAGATGAGAATAAACTTTTATGTAAATTCCAATCAGGTTTCCGTGTAGGCCACGGCACGATCTCAGCTCTTCTAAAAGTAACCCATGATATTGCACAGAGCCTCGATGAAAACCACTTTGTGGTCCTGGTGTTATTAGATTTCACCAAGGCTTTTGACAGCTTGCCGCATGACTTGGTCTGTTACAAACTCCTTAATTTTTTTAAATTCTCATCAACCGCTATAGCCCTTATCCGTTCTTACTTCAGTAATAGATCTCAAATAGTCAGATTTGAAGATGATGTGTCTTCACCTTCCTTCTTAACCAAGGGCATTGGCCAAGGCTCCATCCTGGGCCCTCTCTTCTTTTCACTTTTCATAAACGACCTTCCTTCAGTTTTGCGAAAGTGCTCTTACCACCTATATGCAGACGACCTTCAATTATACGTCGCAGGCAGTACAGCAGATCCATCGTCTGTCTTTCAATGCATGAATGAAAATCTTGCACGTGTTGAGCACTGGTCGACTTCAAACGGGTTACTTCTAAACCCCAAAAAGTCCCAGGCTCTTATCATCTCTAAGAAAAATGCTCAAGTAACTTCATTCCCCTTGATTCTACATGGAGAAATCATCCCAACTGCTGATCAGGTTAAAAACCTTGGAATTTTTTTCAATTCTACTTTATCATGGTCTGATCATTCAAATGCTGTCTGCCGCAAAGTTAATTACTCTCTTTATACCCTCAGACGCTACCGGGATATTACTCCTAAACATACTCGACTTCTCCTTGCCCGAGCACTCCTTCTTCCTTTTTTTCTTTATGGGGCTGAGCTGTTCTTTCTTGCGGACAGCGACTCACTCCGCAGACTTTCTGTTGCATTCAACAACTGTGTTAGATACATTTGTAGTCTAGGCCCGCGTGATCATGTCTCTCACGTCAGGAACGTGTTTGCAGGATGTGATCTGCCGGCTCTGCTTGAAATGCGTGCCATGATATTTCTCAATCGGCTGACGTTAACCCGCTGTCCTGAATACCTAGCGTCTCTTATGATAAGGGGTGATTCTGCTAGGGTGAGGGGATACAAGGTTCCTAGAGCTCGATCTGATATATTTTATCGTACTCTTTTTGTCAAGGGTGTTTCCCTTTTTAATGCGCTTCCGACAGAGTGTCGTGAATCGACTTGGGCTATTCATAGAAGATTCCAGACTGACCAGTTGCTTTCTCTTTAATATTTTTGATTTTTTTTTTTTGCTTTATCTTTTGCTTTTTTTTCTTTTTCTAATTATTGTATGTATACCTTTTTTTAACCTTAAGTTCTGAATCTTAACGCTTTCTTTTTTTTTTCTTTGCTTTTTTTTCTTACCGCGGACTATGTAAGAGGGGAATTCCCTATTTCTGCGGATAAATAAATAATACCTAAATAATACCTAATACATGATTGAACACAAAGGTTATTATTTCAATTTTTAAAAGAATTAGAAAATTAAAATATATTTTTTTTGTAATTTTTATCAAATTAAGAATAATTGCGTTTTAATTTTATGTAATAAATCTAAATCCAACACTTGTTGTTCAATATTTTAGTATATAAATATCAATTTCCATAACAAATGTAAATCATTGTCAAAACAACTTTATATGTCTCATTGGGTTTGTTTCCCAGAGGATATTGCCACCGTATGAAACCACCAAAAAATGCATTTTATTGATGTTATTTGTTTTATGAACAAACATCACGTTTTAATTTAATTGAGTATGTTCCGCGGCAACTATCAAAAATTTCAACACGGTTTACGAAAGCTAATTACAGCTTAATCGTTATTACGACTGACTCCTAACAAATTAGCGGAAATTTTTATTAAATCAATAAATTTTTCAACATTCTATTAGACATCAAAACATTGCTCACGAGATGCAAAAATTTCACATAAAAACCAACATTCAATAAAAACTATGAAATTGTAAAAAAGAAAAAAAAATATTTCAAATTACTCTCGTGCGCTCTCCGTGCCAATCATTCCAAGAAAATACTTTTAAAATGATATTTTCAATGCAAAAATTTATTACTTCGCAGCAATATTATTTTATTAAGTACTTTATTTACCACACACACTCACCCTATAAAAAACCATTGCTTTTTCTTTTTTTTCGAACTCTCTGGTCTACAGAGTAACACAATTTCATTCATCTGGATTAAAAAATAAATAAAACAAAACCGTAGCACATAAAATTTATGAATAATATTACAAATTAATCAACACCTAAAAAAATCATAGTTTTAAACACAAAAGCGATATCCCATATTTTGTTATAGTAATTTTAGCTCCCCTTTCACTTAGATTTAGTACTGTAGGTATAATGTCCTGTAGGTTTAATATGTTTAATAAATTTTTTAACTTTTGTTCTGTGAAACAAAATTTTTCTTTAGTTGTAAATTTTTAACAACAAAAAAAGTATTAAGACATTATAATACTCCAAAGACTTTTGAATCACTTTTTTATTCTAAAGAAAAATTGCACTAAAATGTATATAAAAAAAAACGTATGTAAATAAAAGATTTTTAAAATAAAATACAATTAAATAAATAATCATAAATTCAATAATATTTTTGATGCAAATATTTTTATATATATCACAAATATATAGTTGTTGCGCATTTCTTACTTAAATTGATAAATTTTAAAAAGAAACTTGATAATAAAATAATAAAAATCAAATTCTCAGAACTTTATAAGGCAAATTTTGATACTTGGCATAGTATGAAGCAAGAAAACAGCTCTTAATTATTTTTTGCAATGGTCTCAAAAAATGAGAAAAAAATGTTCCAATATGTTAAAGAAAAATGTGTTTTAGTGGAAAAATCATGATTTTTGTTGCAAATTTTTAAGAGATATTGAAAAAAAAAAACAGAACCTTCCCAACATATTAGGATTTGGTGGTTTTATAGCAAAATCCCCATTTACAGAGAACAGAGATCTCAAATAGAGAAAAATAAGAACTTAATTAACTTACATATATGAGGAACATCTGGACGGCTGTAGCGATAAGTCTCTCTAACTGTCTCTCTTTTTGATATAAATATCCCTCAAGACATAATAGAACATTAAAACCTCCGAGGTTTTCTTGTTCCAGGTGTAACGATTCTGCTGTCTCAAGTTGTTTTCTCGCTCTTGGTGGCCCACATTATTACAAAGACAAGTGAAGCCGTTCCACTTCTAGGTAGACCAAATTTGCAAATAAAACCTACAAATATAGAAAACAAATATTTATATATTTTTAAAAAAATATATATATTATTTCTCTCTTATTTTTCTTAAAAATTTTCTTTTATTTTTCAAATAAATATTGAACTATTATATTGCAAAAACAATCTCCCTGAAATTCGTAAAACATAAAAAAATTCTCAAACTATCTTCACTTAAGTAATTTTTATGTCACTTTAATTTTTTGTTTTATTCTTTTTGTAGACAAGAGAAAGACAACGATTGAAAAAAACACTCTGTTATGCAATCTAAATAATGAAAAATAAACAAAAATTCTAATAATGAAAATTCTAACTAAGGTATGAAGTATAAAATTGCAAAAGAAATATTTTAGTCTTTGTTCATAATCACATAAATAATTTCTTATATAAATTTTTATAGACACGCCAATTCTTTCATTTACATATGTGAACAAAAAATAATTAATTAAAAGACCAACCTTAATAAAAAAAATACTTATATGAAACAAAATGAGAAAACAAAACTTAATAATTGAAAAAAAAAGTATTATATTGTTTTAATTCCTTGTATGATTCTTGTGCTTTTTATGCTTTTCCTATGTTTTACCTCAGTTTTGAGTAAAAGAGTTTTTTCTCTTCTTCTTTCAAATAAATATTTTTTAATTTTTAAGGATATAGTAGCTTTTATTTTTTTTTTTTTGGAGAAAACTAAACGAAAGAAAATCAAGCATGACTTCTTTTTCAGACTTAATTAAAAAGTAAAAGAAAATCCACATAACAGCCTTACAGGATAATTAATTAATAGGCCTGTAGCATGAAGTAATCATTCCCAGTATTTCCATTGCAAACATTTACATAATAAATTAGACTTTTTGTAGTTCATAACAATTGGATAACATATAGACCCATTTAATATCCTTTTACTTCAAAAAAAATCGCATATGTGTACTAAAGTTGGAAAAAGGATACTCGATATTCATAATTGTCTTTTGAAGCTTTTTTTTAGCACACACAGAATTCAATTTAAGTCCAAAACTGCAATTTCATTCTATAATATTTAATCGTTTGAAAAGTTCAATTGGATGCAGAAAAACTCATAATATTGGGGTGAAATGAAAGCCATGTGCACACAAAGCGAGTATCTTTTTGTCCATACTGAGGTGCACATAAATCAATTGATCCCCGTAATATGATAGAAAATGCTGTATGAATATACATATAATATAGAAAGCCACGAACTTTAAATAAAATCACAATAAATGTTTCTTTTTTTTTCTTTTCAAATCAATTCCAATTTCCGTAGAGAACTTTAGTTTATTCGAATTCTATTTCCTCTTTTTTTTTCACTTCAACCTCAAAGAATGCACTTCAAAGTGCATTTCCTTTTGATTGATTTAATCTAATCTGTTTTTTTATTCTGATAATTTATTTCATCTCGTTTAACTATTTTTTTCCTTGAAGAAAATTTCAATATTTCATTTTGAGCACTATATACTACGCTAGCGTATGCTCACATCGTAAATGTGATGGTGAAAGTTTTACGATTGATGCATATACTGCATAGAAAAAATTTAATTTCTTCTCCTCTGATTAATGAATATAATAAAAAAACGAATCCATTTTCAGAGCGCACAATTTCATGAAGATTTTCATTTTTTCGTGCATCTCAATCTTGAATTTTTTTTTGTTATTTCTCTCTCACATTCTTTTATTATAATTTATCTTTCAACCTTCTACCATTTACTCTACTAACTAAAAGTAAGATGTAATAAAAAAAAAAACAAGCATTTACTCATTAAGATCATTTTCATTGATAAAGCCATTTTTTCTCTATTCTCCTCAAACTCTCCAAGTATCAAAGGATGCCAAAAATAAGAGAAAACTAAATTAGAAAAGATACACAAATTAAAATAAATACATAAAAATATAAATTGAAATATTAAATGAATTAAAAACCAAAAAAAAACGTCGTAATAAAAACATTTATTTACTAATTATGAATTATTAATGATTTATTTCTTAAAAGCTCTACGATATTTAAACAAAAAAAACAACGACAATAAAATTTAATTTTTCTATTTCTCAAGAAATCTTAAACTTCACTTTTTTAACTATCTTTCCTATCACTTTCTCAGTAATAGAATAAACTTAGAGTTCAGTAGATTAATTTCTCTGTAAAACTTCTTCTAAATGCTACTATAACTTAAATTATATCTAACAGAATATTTAAATAAAACATACGTATGGGTTATGTAAAAATAATAATACATTAATAATAAATTAAAGGTTTTTTTAATTAAAAGGACTTTAAGTACCTACTATCCTTCATTTCAACTGTTTGTTTTTCTCTATCTGTTCACAATCCATTTTCTTCAAAAAGAACTTTAGTGTATTTAAAATCCTACCAAATATAAATAAAAAATAAAAAAAATATGATATGAAAATAAGATTAATAAAGAAATAATAATTAAAATAAAAATATATATCCAGAACGTACTGAAATTGCATGTTAAAAGCTTTTGTGTTGAATAAAAAAAGCAATTTATATATTTAAAAAATCAGTTTATTATATCCCAAAATATTAACTAATAAATAAATAAAGCATATTACTTTAGTTTAAAAGTTTATCATTATAATTTAGCTCGAGTTAATTCAAATAAAATATATATTACACACTGGATATGTGTCAAAGAATGATGGCCTTTTTCCACACATTTGGTATTATTAAAAACAAATTGATTTGAAAATGAAAATTAATAAAAAAAACACACAATAAAAAATGTACGTGAGTATATTTGAGCATGGTTGTAATTTACTAAACAAAAAAAAAAAGAATGCTGAAATAAATTTGTATGTGAGCGTGTGTGTACTAGAATTTTTTGTATTTTTGTTGTTTTACTATTTTCTATTTACAAAAAAAAAAAAAGAATTCTTTATTTTGTTAATAGTCTCTATACTATCTATGTTTTTTTTTTTCTTGATAAAATAGCGAATTTTTCTTGATTTCTAATGCAAAGGGAAATGAATGAAGTATTTCAAAGAATTATATCCATTTTTATAGGTACATATTTCAATTGCATCATGTTCATGGTAGCATCTTCCGTTGTACTAACTGTGGTAGTCCTCAATTATCATCATAGAACAGCAGATATCCACGAAATGCCACCTTGGGTAATTTTTTTTTCTTTTTCAATTTATGATTAAAAGAATTTTCTCAATTTCAGCTAAAGAAACTTTTAAGAAATAAATAATTAAATTTTTATTTCGTTTTTTATTTGTAGATAAAATCCGTTTTCCTGCAGTGGCTTCCGTGGATCCTACGTATGGGAAGACCTGGTAGAAAAATAACGAGAAAAACAATTCTACTTAGCAATCGCATGAAGGAATTGGAACTGAAAGAGCGCTCCTCAAAATCACTTTTAGCAAATGTGCTAGATATTGACGATGATTTTCGACATGTAGGAATATCCGGCTCCCAAACCGCAATTGGCCAATCAGCGTACGAGTATTTTAATTAAAAATCCAATTTTGCATTTTATATCTATGTATATTATGTAGTTTGTGCACAAGGTGAAACGAAAGCTCCTAAAAGCTCGTTACATGAAATTGATTCCCCTATGGTATCCCAAGCTAGGTGATATGCTCCAAGAAAATGATTAAACAACATGAAAATTCAGGTGGAAAATTTTCAAGGGGTTCACAATTCCCATGTGAAGATGTCGAAGTTGATAAATCATTTGGTGTGTTTCATCAGCGCACCATTATGGGAAGGAGTTCACTTCAATAGTTGATGAAGTAGTATGAGATTTTATCTACTCCAACACAGCACATCATTCCACTTTTACCAGTACAAATGCTTATCTTCAATTAAGTCATCCCCTTTGGTAGTTTCAAATTTAATAGTTGGGTAACCCTTATTCACTATGCATACATACACGAGGACCAAAAAGACCTCAAAACTCGCATCATTCTTTTCCTCCTTGACCCCAAGCAATTTTGGCTTTTGAATGAAATTATCTCAAATTAAGAAATCAACTCATGCAGCAAATCTTTAGCAGACAATTCAACTTTTCATATTAAATTCAAACCCCCCCCCCTCTCACTAATCCCCCGTACAGCACAAGATTGCATACAAATTCACAATTTATAATCTTTCATTATACTTGGCAAAGTGAAGAGCTTTCGTATCACATTGCACCTCCCTCATAGCAGAGGCGAGTCATTATAATTTAAGCGAAAAATCTTCAGCATCAATCTTTTGTACATTACATACAAGTACAAAGATAAAACTTTGCCACAAACTATCACATCCCCTGACAATGTATTGCGGGGGGTGCAACAGCGAATGATGAATTTTAATGTTGGACCAGCCGCAATATCGTAAAATGGATGTTTCGGCACAAATTTTAAACAGAACAAAAGTGGGTTGGATTTAACATAATTAATTCGCAAACTTGTCTTGAAAATTTTTACCGATTAGATTGTGAAATTTAATGCAAAAGTAATTTATTTGTATACAGGATGATGTGAATTTAGAGTAAAGTTTTCATCACCTTCGTGGCAAATTTCGTTGCTATATAACTACACCAAAGAGGTATTTACTAAAAGCAAATTTTTGTTTAGCAAACCATTTACTGGAATCGTGCTTGCACAAGACTAAAATAGAAATTCAACTTTGTCTATCTTCCTCTATATAAATCTACTATTGTAAAGTCAGATCTATTTGAACTCCTAATACATGCAGCTAGTCTTATTAAACAAAGAACATTATATCTTCATATGTGCACTCCACAATTCTCAAATTCATTTAATCTGAGTAAACTAAATCTTTCACGAAGACTTCACCAAACATACAGAAATATCTTTGTGTGAAGATGAATTTTCAAAAGGTATGGTTTGCTTATAGCTCTAAAACATTTAAGGATTTAATCAATGCTGTTGGGAAAAATTAAAGAATTGCCTATCTAAAAGAAAATCATTCTTAAAAAATATTCAAAAAAGAGCTTGCCCGATCTTGTATGGAAAACCCTTCATTTGAGGAAATGATTGGGATATGCGTAATCTTGTAGGGAATCATAGAAGAAAATGAAATCGATCAAAGAGAATTCTTATTTTTCATTGGAAACAGCTGGGGAAACTCGGTTAAGATTTGTCAAAACATTCAAAAAATAACGTCACTATTGTGATTTTTTACTGGTTTGAGACATTTCTGCCTGATAGTTTGTCTATTATTTTACAGGAAGTATTTTCATGCTGAAAAATATTTTACATTAGAAGAAATAAAAAATACAATAGTGACGTCATTGCTAGCATTTTTGAAAAAAAATCTATGTTGTCTTTCCCTAGCTTGATCTAGGTTTAAAAAATTAGGATATTTCTTCGCAATTTCTATTTCTTTTTTGATTCTCTACAAGTTAACGGTATTCCCATTACTTTCTCAAATGAGAAGTTTTCCCATGGAAAATCGTATAAACTCCTTCAGAATAATATTGAATGTGAACTAATTCACAAAAATAAAAAGAGCTTTATACAAGGCTTGATTGTAGCTTTTAATTTTAAGTCAGAAATAACCTCAAGAAAAGCCAAATCCTTAGACTATGTAGTAAATTCAAAGAATAGAAGGGAATGAAAAATTAACAATTCATCTTAATCAATCTTTTAACGTACTCTTAAGTTAAAACTCGCGGCTACATTAGATAATTTTGTAGAACAGATAAGTTAAAAATTGAGTCACGATTAAGCAAAGACTTAGTCTACATAAAGCAAAAGCTGAGTCTAAATACGACAATTGCGTCTCAAATAGTCGTTTTTGGAGTCGCAATTAGGTGAATTTGCGTCAACATCAGTTTCAACTTTGATCGATTACAACATATCCTGAAATTATTTACAGATTAAAAATTTCATTAAAAATTATAAAAATCACTTTTCAAATGTTAGTAAAACGTTAAACATAAGATAAATGTAAAGGATTAGTATAGAAATGTCAAACATCAATTGTGAAGATTTCTCTTCAACAATTGATTTCATGATTCAGTTATTCTACGTTAAGATTAAAGAAAATATAATTTGTCTTCTGAGAAAAAAAAATTTTTGCTTCTACGAATTTATCAATTTTAACCCTTTGGTGACCTCCAAAGTTTCAATCGAAGCGATTGTTTCAAATTAAGACATTTGCTGAAGAATTGAAATTCCTCAAATAGCCAGTCAAAGTTGTTAAAAATTCATTATCAGTTCAGGGAATTTAATCGTTAAAACTCAAATAAAAGTAATTGTTCAGTTTGAAAAGTTACAAAATTCCAAGAATTAACATTGTAACTTTAAATAAGGAATTCCTGAGACTTTATTAACCATTTGTTTGCCAAGAAATTCCACAATAGAGATTCATTTAAAACCCCTAATTACAGATGTCTGGTTAAATTTTGCAATAAAACTGAGAATTTATTATTCTCAATTATTCATCGTTAAAGTCTCATACAAATCATCCTAGAAAAATATACATACATAGATAGATATGTTGCAAAGATGCTACAGAATTCTACGCGGTTTAAGCATTCTTTGTTGCGAAGACATATTTATGCACTTTATAGTGCCAGAAGGTATTAAAAATTAATAAATAACAAACATGATGTTTAATGAATTTTTCCAACAACTTTTCATACTTCATTGTTGAACTAATTGCTGTTGAAATTAAGACAAAATGACGTGGCAAATGGCACATAAGAAGTGAAATGTATTGATGCTGAAGATTACATGTTATGTGTGGTTTAATTACATATTTTTGTGATAAATTGCCATTAATGAATTATGTTATGTTTCAAAGAAGAAAAAAATCCCCAAAAACGATATTGCAATATTTTACGTGACCTCTTAGTTTCAGTAGACCAAATACTGTGGAGGAGCATCACTCAATGGGTGGATGCACACACAAAGACTTGCACTTAATATTAAAGGAATTGCAATTTATTACGACAAGAATGAAAAAGGCGGACGAAGAAGCTGAACTCATAAGTGATTGGAAATTCGCCGCGATGGTTGTCGATAGGTATGAATGAAGATTTCTCTCTCAAATTGCTCCTGATTTTGCTAATGATTAATCAATGTTCTAACAATCCCTATTGCAGATTTTGCCTCATTGTTTTCACATTATTCACAATAATTGCGACAGTCACTGTTTTACTTTCTGCTCCGCATATCATCGTGCAGTAATCATGGAGAAGAAGAAAAAAGGACAACTTATTAGACATAAGTTTGAGGAGAAAAAAAATGTTAAAAATAAATGAAAAAAAAGATATTTTGAATAACGAAACTGCCGTAAAATAGAAACAAAAACAAAAAATAATTTGTATGTTAAAATGGTACAAAATAATTTGATTTAATTTGTTCGTTAACGAATAATGGAGGCTGTTTTCGCATAAATCTTAATCTTTAACGGAGAAATGCGTCGATATAAAACTAATTTTTCATTTTCAATCGACAATTTTTAAACTCTTTTCTTTGAGCCATTTTACTTTACAAGGTCGCATTAAAATACATTTTAAAGAAAAACATCATTGCACTCTATAACCGTTCCTATACATCTTCTTACCATATAGCGACGAACAAATATCTTCTCCTTAATTGAAATTTAATTTAATTTGTACGTTTACCAAATAACGTGAGCAAAAAAAAGCTCAGTCACGTACTAAGCGCTATTGTTGCTAAAAAAAAAACTTGACGGGAATTTCTTCTAACTTCCTTTACTAAATAGTTATATAGAAGAATGAAAAAAAAGAGTAAATAAAATGATAAAATAAAGAAACTTATCATGGAGCATAAATAGGTAATTATAAGTATCAGAATTCTTGAAGAAGAAGAAGAAAAAATGAATGAGACATGTTTAGAATTAATATTAGGAATTTTATACATAATTTCTTCAAATTTAAATTGATCTTACATCTGGAAATCATCTATATGTAGATGGAAATTGAAAATGCATATTTCTACGAATAAGCAAAAAAAAAGTGGCGTATATGTTTAAAATATACGTAAAATTTTTTATATGGAACGCACACTACATAGAATGAAAGTGAAACTTTGTATAAATTATTTCTCGCTGAATTTCGAAAAATTTTTTGGTTAAATAAATCTATTTAATAGTTTCCGTTCAACACGTAACGAATTTCAAACAATTACAAATAACCAAAAACCCTCTTTTTTTGTTTTAATTTAAAAGTCAGAATGAAATAATTATACATTCAGAATTATTTATTTGCCAAAAACAGCTTGAGAGAATAAATGCAAAAATCAAAAGAAAAAAGTTTAAAATACTTTTCAATATGTATTTCTGTGTATTAGTGGAGGACAAATGAAAGGGACTTGATAATTTTCTTCTAGTTATGACTAGAAATTTTCACGTTAAATATCACCCGCAACGGGGTATCGACTACTAAAACAAAAAAAAAAGAAATCGAATAAAATGTTAGTCAAATCGTAAATATTTCACAATTTCGTTTACACTTTAAAGAGAATTTTAAAAATTAAATTAGATATTAATCTGTGGATCATTTAATTAAAAATCTGAAGCTTTAATTAATTAGTTATTATATATTGACAAAAATGTACCAAGTACATAAATGGAAAAGTTATTCATTAATAGGAATTTATCAAAATGTGACAGATTGAAGGTAATATTTAATTGAAAATATTTATATTTAAAAATATATTTTATTATTTACAAATTAATTATTCATTTTTTTTTATTCTGACCCATTGCACATAATTTATGTATCAGGGTCATTATATATGATTCGTTAAATGCAATTCGAATTAATTCAAATTTTATTCATAGGCAGAGAAAATGCAAAAAACCACAAAATAAAAATTAAATCTACCTCCAATCTGATCATATTTCTTTCGCACTTTTATATTGTTAAGAGAGCACGAGAATTTTGTTATTTAGTCAATAGCAAATTTATACGCACCCAGTTTAACAATTTCTTTTTTTCTTTTATTGTAGGAAAGATATTTCTTTGCAATTTTTTTTCACAAGAAAAAAATCACAATCAACAATTCTTCCAAAAACATAGACAATTCCATCGTATTACAAAATACGAAGACAAAATCGCGAATTTTAACCTAAAAAATATAATTTTTTGATAAAATAATTAAGTAAGTAGAATCCTATATCAGTTGACATATAGTTAGAACCTACTCTATATAATTTATTGAATTATCTAGAATTTTTTTTAAACCTCTTGAGAACACACATAATTTTTAGACAAATATCTAGTAAGAATTTATGAATGAGTTGTGTTTTAGAAAGAGTAATCAAATTAATGAAAAAAAAGAGATGCAAATTATTTTGAAATATATATATTTATTAAATATATATAAATAGTTAAAGAAAAATGTATTAAAGATATGTATTTATAAAAAAAAAATTCATAATTCAATAAAAAATACATATTAAATTAAAATGAAGTGAGAGGATTAAATAAAAAAAAATAAATTAAAATGGTTTTAATAAAATGTCTGTGGTCGAACAACGCGATACAAACAGACAATGTTTCGTCACATTGACGACTAATTAAAAGAGAAAATAAAAAAAATGATTAAAATTTTATTGGTATACATATTACACAGATTTATTGAGGTATAAATGAATTGATTATATTGACTAAGAAAATGCTATTGAATTAAAAGAAGAAAAAATAATTGCAGAAAATAGGGGAAAAATATAAATTATATTGAATGTTTTATCAATAAGTAAAAGACAAAAATTATATTTACATAAAGGAAGTTATTAATTGAGATAATCCACACCAAAATGCAGAAAACTACGCGCCATGTAACATTTTTCTTGCATCAGAAGCTTTCAATTTTCTGATTTTGATAACACGTTGAACGCCATTGGACGCTGGCGTCCAAAATTATGTGAAGAAAATCTCCTAAAGCACTTTGAAACATTTTTATATTCTGAAACTTAACCTTTTCGGGTCTGCATGAAACATAAACATTGAAACATAAATAAAACCTAAATTGAAACATGCAATCATATTATCGCTATATTTATTCTGTAAATGCTCTCAGATGCCATTTCGGAGTCAAAACGTCTTCTTTGGCCTCTTCCACGAAATCTTAATGTATTTTTAACTTGGAGAAATAATTAAATTCACTTCAATTTGAGAAAACAAAATGTTTCACGTTTAGGTTAGCGTATAACCCAAGGGACGCGAAAGGGTTAAGGGAAAATTATGGCATGATTTGAACTAAAGACATTCTGAAGATCCAAAAAAACTATGAAAATAACCAGAAACTTGTTACATGGTGTTTAATTTAGAATCATTCACTATACAAGTAGAAATGACAGCAAAAACAATTCTCGGGAAATTGGAAGAATACATTTTGGTTAAAATATCTGTGTGCGTATAAAATAAAAAATGCAATTTACAAAAAAAAAGGAAATTTTTGTATTTTGTATTCCAAGAAAAAGGGCCAAAGTGTAAAGTAAATCTTCATCAAATTCTTTTTAAGAAATATATTTTGAAATTCTTAATTTAATGACGAAAAATGAGAAAGTAATAAAATGCGATAAAAAAGGAACCGGAACAGCATTTAAAATGTTATTAAAGTGCAAAAGAAGAAAAGAAAAATTAAGATTCGGTCCTATTTAGCGACTAAGAAATCTTTGAGATATCAAGGATTTCTTGGTCGCAGAATACGACCCACTATCTCCATCGAAGACAAAATAAAACTATCTCGTAATTTCATTCAAATAATGTATTGAAATTTTTATATAAAAAAAAAAATGAAAAAGAAATGAATATACTTTATAACTTTATGTCATGTTGACATGCTGTATTTAAATTTTTACATAAATACATAATTTATGGACACATTTTTCAGATGAACCTAAATCTCTAAAAATGGAACGAAAACAGAGTATCTCTTATGCACCTACTCTGTACGTTTTAAAAGTTTAAAGAAGGGAAAATTTTAAAGAAAAAATATATATTTAAATGAAAATCTTTCAAATTTTTAAAGAATAAAATCTTACTCCTTCACACCTGCAGTCTTATACCTTCTAAATTTGCGCCAGAGAGACGTAGCTTTGAAATAAGGATTTGATATTTAAAAAAAAAGTAAAGGAATAGTAAAAAAATAATATTTTTAAAGACCTGAAAGGATGTTAAAGTAAAAAGAAGTAAAAGAGGAAAGATAAATAGAATACGTATTTTAAATTATCTAATTTTTCAACTTCAATACATTTGAGGTGGAGGATCTTTTCCAATGGAAAGTAAAACTTTTTAAAAAAATAAATGACATTATTTTAAAAATAAAGAATATGAGAATTTTTTCTCATCTATCATCGGTACAATGTGCTGAGAGAGGAAAACTTTTTTGAGAAGATTTAAAGAATAAGATTGCAAAAAAGGATAAATGAAAATATTTTTCATAGAACACACTCATACATAGAAAAGAGAAAATATTACTATTTCCCAGAGTCAATATGCACGGGACCAGTTCAAAATTGAAGCTACAAATCCAATGGAAAAAAAATATTTTGCCACTATCGATTATGTTGGAAAATCGAGACAAAAGAAAAAAACCAACCAAAAAGGTAAAATTATTTTATCTAAAAAAAATGAAAAGAATGAAACTTTCCGTTCGCATGTCCAAAATCACAATAAATAAAAAAAATAAAAATACATAAAACGTTACAGGAAAAATCACGAGGGAGATATAATATTAAACAAAAAAAAACTAAAATCCTTTGCATCTCAAAAATGTGTCCATATTGATGTAATAAAAAAAAATAGATAAAAGAATGTGAAAAAGAAATAGTAAAATATTCAAATATTTAAAAAAAAATTGCCACCGAAATATTTATCGTTATGATACAAAATAGAGTGAAAAAATTATTTTGAAAAAATGTGGAAAATGGAATAAATGAAATTTATTAGGTGATGTCTTTGAGACTATTCCCCTTTTATTTATTTGTTTCATATTGAAAACTGTTGTATTTAAAAAGAAATATTATTCTTAAAAAAACTAATTAAAAAAATAAAATTAAATAAATAAAAAAATGTAAATGAGGCGTGAAAAATCGTATTTAAAAAAAGTGAATAAAGCGAAGATAAATCTCGATAATTTGCTCTAATTAAAAAAGAAAAGAAAGAAGAATAGCAACTATAAAGAGACAAATCATTGAAAATATGGAGGAAAAACTGAATATTTATAAAAATCTGTATACACAATTAGAAAAAAATGAATTAAAAAATACACATAAAATAAAGACTTTAAAAGCGAAATTTTTATATTTTGTTTATAAAATGAAAAATTTTGAAAGTATGAGAATATTAAAGGAGTCTTTTTAAAAGAAAATTGAGAAAGTAAATCGTTAAAGAGAGCAAGTTAAAAAAAATAATAAATTTACTTAAAGAAAAACCAACTAAACAAAGAGTTTAAAAGACACAATTTTGAGGTATTTTTTTATAATGAATTCTTATTGCAAAGCAATACCTACACACATTATTTTGATGAATGAATTTTTATAGTATATTCCATTTATTAAAGACACCAATACCTAAATTTCAAGATCCACGACAGCTTCATAGGGTAGTACGGGGCAAAATGGCGCAAAGTTCAGGAGAAAATATATTTCATCTATATTGAATCGGTTTATGATCCTAATTAAGTGGTTAGAATTTGAATTCATTCCTTAAAAATTTTTATGTATAAAACCATGATTTCAATCTTAAATTGTGATGCCTTTGATCATAACCTAACATAAAAAAACGCGTTGTTGCGCGCTGTCACTGTCAAATAGGAAACGCGTAAATGAAATAAAGTAATCGTGTTTCATTGACAAGGTGCGAGCTATGTTACGCTATGATTAGGGCCTTAGAATCGTCCTATGCATAGCCTAGGTCACTTTATAACAGTTTTGTATCAATTATTTCTTTTACTTTCAAACTATATTTAATTCCTTAATAATGTGTACTAAAAAATCAGCTAAAATATTTAACAAGTTTCCACGCCATTTTGCCCCACTAACCTTTATTCTTTAGATCATTTCTTTTTAATATTCTTACTAACCATGGATGGAATTACAATTGAAAAAAAATTATGTACATAGTAGCATTCAATCATGTTTGCGGGAATGAATATCAGAAGAAAAAAATCACTAAGCTTGAGAAAATAAATTGAAAAGAATATTCCAAAAGACAAAAAATTGGCCCTAAATACGGTACGTTGAAAAATAAAAAATAAAAATATTCCCAGCGAATAGTCGAGACACACACCATTTTACGTCAATTTCAACCATCTTGAATGTCAAATCGTTTTTCGTTCTTTAAAATAGAAAAAAAATTAATAAAATATATAATTTCGGAGGGAAGAAATATACCAAGAAAAAAAATTGGAAATCGTATATTTTGCATATAAAAAAATGAGATCATTTAAGAAGAATTTAAGTGTTTTAATGAAAATCTTTGAATGTCGATAAAAAATGTACGTCTGTGAGTGAATTTTAAATAAGTATGAAAGCGTGTGCGACGGCCAATAAATAAAAAAAATCAATACAATTGAGACAAAAAGAAGTCATTAAGTGCGATAAGATGACACAAAAAAAATGATTACACCTGAGTGAACCAAAATAAATGTATTTTCCGAATTTTCTAGGTACTAAGTTCACAATAAATAGTAAATATACATGCATAAAAAAATAGATAATTTCAATAATGAGCGAGAAGAAAAGATGAAAAATTTTTGTGATAAATTAAATTAGGAGAACACCAGTTATTAGGTTATCAATTATATATCGAAAAATCTGTGTAGCGACAAAATTGCGTGTTTTCATTTTAATCCGAAGAAAAACCAAAAAAGAAAAAAATGAGTAAACTATATTGTAGTGTGTAAAACGTATAATGTATTCTCATTTATTAATTAATTTCATCTCGAAGATGTTTTTCTTTTCAAATAATTCTTTTTCAATTATTAATAATTAAATAATTGATAGCCTAATTTCGTTGATATTTCATTTCTCGATAGAAAAAAAAAGATGTGTGTTAGGAAAAATCTAAAATATTTTGGGTTCGACAGGTTTCAAGCATTTATGATAACTGGCCACATTATATAAATGAAAGCATGAAATGAAATATAAAATGTTTAATAACGTTAATGTGTGGATTTCCATTCCCCATTTTTTTTTATTTTTTTAGGCGAAAACTACCAGAAAAGCAAACTTTTCCATAAAAATGTTCTTGGCTTTGGAACTTGCAAGCCCCTTTTGATACCTACACGCGCATTTTATTCCTGTCTCTCTCCTAACTACCTTAAATTGTATCTCGCCATCTCACTTACTCGAATTTGCTCACTTCACAAAATAACCGTCGTTTGCAATTCAAAAATTTAAGTTTGTTTTTTTTTTAAATCAATTTTTGCATAAAAGTATTTTCAATTCCGTGCTAATTATTAATTCTTTATTGAAAAACAGTGAGAAATTCCCAGAAAAATAAGGAAAATAGCATTTTCCATTAAAATATAATTAAGAGATTCTGATTCTCTTGATTCCCTGATTCGGAATCAGCTCTTATTTCAACCATCTCGCGGGAAAAACGATGAAATTTCACCAAACTGAACGTTTTTACCAATCAACACTGATAAAAACGGAATGAGACAAATTGTTATGAGGGGAAGATTTTGTGAAAAAATTTCGTTGCAATTTTCTGAGCAATTTTCTTATGATTGTGTACATAAATAATTATACACAATTAAGTGAATAATACAATAGTGCTACAGTATTATGGCTAAAAAAAACATTTTTTACAGAACTATATTAATCATTTATTAACCCTAACCTAGCTTATATGGATCTGGAAAGAATCCAAAAGCCGTTAAAGATAAAACATGTAAGAAGAAAAATCCTAACCTCATTCTTTTATGGCAGACGATAAAATATGAGTAGCCCATACCACGAAGAGGTTAAACTTGATGATCCTTTATACATTGCGTTGTCCAATATTAATCCGGATTTATAACCTAACATTTTTTTACCATTACCTTCAATGGGGAATGAATGAGAAAGAAAATCAAAATCTTAGGTTAGAAATCCGTGTAAATATTGGACAAACCAATAGACTTTTTCTTCAGGACATAAAACTTGTCATAAATTAGAAATTTTTCTTTTATTATTTTCACTCAAAAATCGGTAGGAGAACTGAAAACGCAAGACTTTCTGTCCAAATAGCCTCGAATATTTAGGTCATTCTACAAGTACTTAGAACGCAGACAAATTTTTCTCATACTTACCTTAGAAAAAGAAGAAGAGTTCACAGAGTTCACATCAAAAAACAAAATTTCCGGATAAAACTTTAATATTAATTGCTGTTTTTAAAACATTTAATTAACATTTTGTGTATTGTTAGTTTTACAAATTTTTCCGAAAATTTAGTTGATAAACTCCGAGAATTCCGAGATTCTAAACATTGAAAATTTAGATTAGCTAGAATTACTTTCAGTGTTTGAATAATGTTATACAAAAGTTTTAAAATTGAGATAAAAGATACCAAAATTTACTGAAAAATGTCATCTTTCATTTTCCGGAAGTTCAGTATTTTAACTCTCCATTTGCTGTGACCAAAACACTTACGCTGGGCCTGGGGTGCAGTGGATAGAGCGCTTGAGTGCGCATCCAAAGGTCGCCGGTTCGAATACAGAACCCGGCAACGCGCCCCATCCGCCAACGTGCAATTAGATCACGTTGACCGGTTGGATCAGGAGATTGATACACTCCTATCCGTAAAATGGCCCACACGTGGTAGTATCTAGCAAGGCCGCCCACTACTTCTCCGCAAGGAGAACAACAACATCATATAGGGTGGCCGGCCCTGTTCCTATATGGGACGTAGCGCCAAAATATTTTTTTTTTTATTTTATTTTTTATTTGCTGTGACCAAAACACTTACGCTGGGCCTGGGGTGCAGTGGATAGAGCGCTTGAGTGCGCATCCAAAGGTCGCCGGTTCGAATACAGAACCCGGCAACGCGCCCCATCCGCCAACGTGCAATTAGATCACGTTGACCGGTTGGATCAGGAGATTGATACACTCCTATCTGTAAAATGGCCCACACGTGGTAGTATCTAGCAAGGCCGCCCACTACTTCTCCGCAAGGAGAACAACAACATCATATAGGGCGGCCGGCCCTGTTCCTATATGGGACGTAGCGCCAAAATATTTTTTTATATATAAAACACTTACGCGCATTACTATTGGGGGAGGTGACCGACCCCATAGAATTTTTCGCAAAAAAGCGAATTGTTTTGATCAAATGACCTTTAATAGATTCCTCGGTGTTCCCTGAAAAGTCTTTTGTCCATTTTAGAACACAAAAATGACTTTTGAATGGATTTTTTTTGATAATTTTTGCAATGATTTTTTTGGGGTTAGAATCGTCTAGAAAGAGACAAAGAGTGACAAAGCAAAGAGAAAATGGAATACATTTGACCGTTACACCAATTTTTGAATTCCCTCGTCTTACATTTTTGTTAATAACTTTTTTTTTAGTGGTCGGATTGACCTCAAATTTTTACACAATCTTCTCAGATAACCAAGGAACTTATTTACAGAAGCTTGGTTCTATACATTTAAGAACGAAGGCGCAATTAATTGAAATATAGCCCTGGGGTGGGTCAGCTACCCCTCATAGTATACGGAGGGTTAAGAATATAATTTCCTCAGTTAATTCAAGTCGAAGTTTATTCTGTTTTAATATCACAAAAATCAGTTTTAAGAATTATGAATAGATTGTAGCTTTGTACAGAAATTAATTTAAAACTTTGAGGTTATATTCAAAATTGTGAGGTTATGTCGCTTGCAAAAAATATTTTAGTAAACACACAAACAGTGTAACAGCGCACCAACGGTGTGACATTTGCATTGATGTGAAATTTTGCATTTGGTAGGAACTTCAGTTTGATATTTTGGTTGGTCGTGAAAAAAACTTTTGCAGAGAGTTTGGTGGTCAAAAGAGGGTAAAAAAGTGCGATTTTCAAGCGAAAAACATTGTGGAATTGTGGCCAAAGGCGCATGGATCAGCTGGATGGTGTTGGCCGAATGAAATTGTGGATGCATCGGGACTTTTTTGGTCATCCTCTCCCGTACACATTTGTCGCCATCGAGTGCTCAAGTTATAAAATGGCGACCGAAAATTAAGAGATATTTCCCTTGAGGGGTGCAAACGGAGAAAAAACATTTCGGTGTCTCCCCCGTTGCATTGGGGCTGGAAATAATGCCAAATTCACCGAGAGTGTTTAATTGTGATAAATTCTTTAGGAAAATTCGCGGTGGAATTGCCCAGGAAAAGAGATATTCGTATTTTTTTACGTAATCACTAAAATGAATCAGGTAAAAAGGGTGAAAAAATGCATTAAATTGCAGTAAGTTGTGGTGAAAAAATAAAGATTTTGTTTCTAGGGGTGGCCCTGGGTGGAAATTTGTGAAAAAGGGCGTGGCTGCCATTGAGGGAGTCACGAGAAAAAGAATTTTCTGCAGAGGCACACAAGTCCATTGTTTACCTGGATAAAAATGCCCAAAAATGTAATTAAATCCTTGTTGTTCCACCAATTTGTCCATTTCTAACGTTTCTCCAGTTTTTCAGCTTTCCACCAAGGGGCATTTTGTGAAAATTGACGGGGGACCCTTTTTCGCAATTTTCACTTTTATCCAACACTACACCCAAATTTGCATCTTTTCACCACAACAAATGATGTTTTTCCCATCATTTCATCCATTTCCACGGGATTTTTCACAAATTTTCCGTGTGTGGCACGTTATTTTGTCGCCTGGGGTACTTTTCCGGGACTTTTTGGTGGAAATTGTGTGATTTTTAGGCTTTTTTTGGGGGAAATAAACAGAGGAATGAGCTAAAAGAAAGGTTATGTTTAGGTTTTCCCGCCAATTTTACTCATATTCTCCCTGCCGGATGTTTCCGGACATCTCCTGATCTTTCCGGCTGTATTTTATCCCTCTCTGACAACTCCCTGAAATCATTTCTTGTACCGGAAATGTTGAAATTTTCTCTCTTGAGAAACTTCCTAGAGGATGGGACTCATGAACTTTCCCCTTTATCCCTCTTTCCATTCAGGAGAAGCAAGACAAAAGTGAGTCTGACAATGAGTCCAGCACTGATAATAGCAAAAGTGAATCGAGTTCAGACACAGAAAGGTTTGTAGAGACCCTCTCCACCCAAAGTTTAAAAGGACAAGAAGTTGAGGATCTCTTGTTTTTTTCCCTTTAACGTACAGTGAATCAGATTCGGGTACATCGAGTTCAGGATCAAGTCAGAGGTCCGATGAATCGAAGAGTGAGAGCACCGTAAAGACCCCACTGAATCAATCGAAGGAAGACAAGTCCCAAAATACCTCCGAGGAGGATAATGCAGAGAAGAACAGCGATGATGATGAGGAGGAAGAGGAGGATTCAAGTGATGATGACATCTACACAAATACTCGCACAGGGAATCGCGAGGATTATCAGAATTCCGAGAAAAGTAGTCCAGATGTGAGTCTTCCTTGGATGGAATCTCTTTTTTTTTGGGACCTCCTCTAGGTCTAACCTCGTTTTCCCTATTTGTTTTGCTTGGTTACAGGATGATGAGGACTACAGGTATCGACGAAAACCACCCCCAAAGAAGAAGCCACCCCCTGCGAGGAATGCAAGTCGGCCAAAGAAGAAAAAGTGAGTAATTTTGAATTTTTCCTTTTTGGTTTTTTTCTCCTTTGGGACCCCTGATTTTTTTTATTCTCAAAAAAGGTGATTTCTCTGTGAATTTTTAATGCAAATTCCTTGTGAAAGTGATAAAAATTTCAAAATCTGCAGAATTTTTAAAGATTTTTCTTTAAAAAAAATTATTTTTGATTTTTTATGTTTTTTGATTTTGTAAATCCTTTTTTTTATTTTTCTTAAATTTCTTTAATTTTATTTAATAGTATTTTGAAAAGTTTTTTGTGCAAAAGTGCTGAATTTATAAATATTTTTTGGTGAATTTTTGGAAATTTATTTTGACATCATTTGAGACCCCTGAGGTCGAAATAAAAAAATTCTTTTTCAAGTCAAACTGATTTTTATTTAAATAAATTGATTTTAAAAAATATTCTTATAAAATTCAGTTTTTTAACTAAAACTGTGGGTCCTAAGTAATTTGAAAATTTGTTAATTGTTTTTGTTAGATTTCAAAATTTCTTTTCAAATTACAAAGAATTTTTTGTTAATTTTTTTTGTTGATATTTACAATTGATTCAGTGAAAAGAAACGTGGAAATTCTTTTAAAAATTTAATAAATTGTTTTTATTTTTTAATTCTTTGGGTCTCTAAGGGTTCTAAATATGTAATTTCAAAAATTGTTCGCTTTTCTTGTGAAGTTTAAAAGTTTTCATTTGAAGTTGAAGAGAATGTTTTAAAAAAAAATGTTTCAAAAGCCAGTTTAGAAGAAGATTAGAAAAAAACCAGAAGTTCTTACTTTTTTAATATTTAAGATGTTTTAAAGAGTTGTGGGTCCTAAATAATTTAGAAGATCTTCTTGCTCATTTTAAGGGATTTTAATAAAGACCTATACCTAAAACAAAGAAAAATTGCAGGGCCTTTAATCAAAAAAGAATTTAAAGCAATTAAATTAGTTTTTATTTCCTTTTAAATTCAATTTAATTCTTTGAACATTAAATTTTGTTAATTTTTTGGATTTTGTTCAATCTCTTGCTTTTTTTTTCTTTCTTAATTTGCTTTAATTTCTTTTACCGATCAGAGGAAAAATTTAAACAGTTCTAAATCAGCCATAAAGTCTAAGTTAGAACAATAAATTATAAATTATTTTGAAGTTTATCCAACTCTTCTATCTCTTCTATTTTAATTTTGATTTAGGAAAAATTCTATAAACAAAAAAATTGTTTAATAAATCAATTCTTTGGCTTTATTAATTTAAACTCTATAAATCTCATTAATAGTCTACATAATGCATCACTCTTAGTAGAGATTTTCCATTCCGATATGCGAAATCAAAACAGACGATAAATACTCTCTATTTGCTTGCGTATGCAATTTCTGTAAACATTCTGATATTTTTCTGAGGAAGTCCAGCACTTGTTTGCCCTCTCTCTCTCTTTTCATTTTATCATATTATTTATGCTGGCAGAAGCATTATTTAAAAAACATGCGAATTCTGTAAAAGAAATGTTTTTCATTTAAGTAAAAATTTTTGCAGGAGAATTTAGTTTAATGTCTGACTGAGAAATCATTAGTTACATTGTCCTCAAATTAACTCCTCAAAAATCACTCAAAAAAGCCCCAAAGCTTCCATATAAAAGTCAAACAATCCCGTATTTTGGAAGATTTTCTAATTTATTTATTAAAAATAATTTACATCACGCTTTCAAAAAAAATGGTTTAAATGACTGAAGTAATCAGTCACGATTTTCCGCCATTTGAATTGGTCAAAACGGCCGAAATCCTTTAGTAAAATTGACAGAATAATTCCGTTAAATCACATTGCGCGATTGCTGTGATTTAACTGCATTATTATGTCAATTTTTTCTGAAGTATTTCAGTCGTTTTGACCAATTCAAATGGTGGAAGATCATAACTGTTTACTTCAGTCATTTCAACCATTTTTTTTCTAAATAAAGATCTTCAAAAAAAAAGAAAATAATAAATAAATAAATTTCTCACGACGGTGGGGTTTTTAGCAATCGATGGCATTCGGGTACTTCGGAGAGCGGGAGTGAGAGTGAAGAGGACGTCACCCCGCGTCGTCCGGCTGTGAGTAAGAAGCGTCCTGTGAAGAAGAGAACAAAGAATGCCAACTACTCATCGGACTACACTGATAGTGATGAGGAACGAAAGCGTGGCGGGTCGAGACGTGCTGCCACGACAACGGTGAGCTACAAAGAGGCGAGTGATGATGAGAAGACGGGCTCTGAGGATCTCATTGATGTGGATTACGATGAATCCCTGCCGGCGGATGCGGAGGAGAATAAATCGGAGACAATTGAGAGGATTATAGGACGCAGGGAAGGCCGTAAAGGGGTTACGGGGAATCAGACGACGGTGTATGCAATTGAGGAAGCTGGTGTGGATCCCAATGAGGGTGCTGATGCGTTGGATGATGCAGACAAGGAGACGCAGTTCTTGATTAAGTGGAAGGGATGGTCACACATACACAACACGTGGGAGAGTAATGAATCATTGAAGGAGCAAAAAGTGAAGGGAATGAAGAAGTTGGAGAACTACATAAAGCGCGAGAGTAGCATTGAGGCGTGGCGAAAGATGGCTGGACCGGAGGATATTGATTATTTTGAGTGTCAGATGGAATTGCAGTTGGAGCTGCTAAAGAGCTACAACAATGTCGATCGGATCATTGCTCAGACGGTCCGTAGTGATGGTGGTGTTGATTACTACTGCAAGTGGGAATCATTGCCGTATTCCGAGGCAACGTGGGAGGATGCAAGCCTAGTCAATAGGAAGTGGTTGTCCAAAGTGGAGGAATTCAATGAGCGAGAGAATTCAAAGAAGACCCCATCGAGGCATTGCAAAGTACTCAAGTATCGTCCGAAGTTTCATCATTTGAAGACACAACCGGAGTTCTTGGGAGTCGAGAGGGATCTAATCTTGCGTGATTACCAAATGGATGGGCTGAATTGGTTGATTTTGTCATGGTGCAAGGAGAATTCGGTAATCTTGGCGGATGAAATGGGCCTGGGGAAGACAATTCAGACAATTTGCTTCCTTTTCTACTTGTTCAAAGTTCAATCCCTCCACGGGCCATTCCTCTGTGTTGTCCCACTGAGTACAATGACGGCGTGGCAGCGGGAATTCGCCTTGTGGGCTCCAGAAATGAATATTGTCACGTATTTAGGGGATGTGCAGTCAAGGGAGATTATTCGTCAGTACGAATGGCAGTATGAGTCGTCAAAACGTCTAAAGTTCAATGCAATCCTTACAACGTATGAGATCCTTTTGAAGGATAAAATGTTTCTGGGGTGCATAAGCTGGGCAGCATTGCTCGTAGATGAGGCGCATCGGTTGAAGAATGATGATTCCCTACTTTACAAGGCTCTAAAGGACTTTGAGACGAATCACAGGCTCCTAATTACGGGAACACCCTTGCAAAACAGCCTCAAAGAACTCTGGGCTCTCCTTCACTTTATAATGCCATCGAAATTTGAGACTTGGGAGCATTTTGAGCGGGAGCACGGGAATGCAGCGGACAAAGGCTATACGAAGCTGCATAGTCAGCTAGAACCGTATATTCTACGGCGTGTAAAGAAGGACGTTGAGAAGAGTCTTCCAGCAAAAGTGGAACAAATTCTCCGTGTTGAGATGACGTCAATCCAAAAGCAGTACTACAAATGGATCCTAACGAAGAACTTTAATGCCCTGCGCAAGGGCGTTAAGGGGTCCATGTCGACCTTCCTGAATATTGTAATTGAACTGAAGAAGTGCTGCAATCATGCTGTTCTCATTCGTCCCCTTGAATACGAAGCGCACGTTAACACCGAAGATCTGGCCCAACAACTCCTACGTGGAAGTGGAAAACTCGTCCTGCTAGATAAGCTTCTTTGTCGACTACGGGAGACAGGCCATCGTGTGCTGATCTTTTCGCAAATGGTACGAATGCTGGACATTCTGGCGGAATATTTGCAGAAAAGGCATTTCCCGTTCCAACGTCTTGACGGGAGTATAAAAGGTGAGATCCGGAAGCAAGCCCTTGATCACTTCAATGCTGAAGGTTCAACGGATTTTGCCTTTCTCCTGTCAACGCGTGCCGGTGGTTTGGGCATTAATCTCGCCACAGCGGACACAGTGATTATCTTTGATTCAGACTGGAATCCGCAGAATGATCTTCAAGCCCAAGCAAGAGCTCATCGTATTGGGCAGAAGAATCAGGTGAACATCTATCGGCTCGTAACGGCGCGAAGTGTTGAAGAGGAAATTGTTGAGCGGGCAAAACAGAAGATGGTTCTGGATCATCTTGTGATACAACGAATGGATACAACGGGTAGGACTGTGCTCGACAAAGCGAGTAATAGCAATACTACACCATTCAACAAGGAGGACCTTTCGGCAATCCTGAAATTCGGCGCAGAGGAGCTGTTCAAGGATGAGCAGGAGAATGATGATGATCTTGTGTGTGATATCGATGAAATCCTCCGGAGGGCAGAGACACGTGATGAGGGGCCAACAATGGCGGGCGATGAGCTCCTGAGTGCCTTCAAGGTGGCCAGTTTTGCGGCCTTCGAAGAGGACAAACAGGAGAGTCCGCTCGACTCCAATGCCGATGATCAGCACGATGGTGACACAAAGGATTGGGATGATATAATCCCCGAGGATTTCCGTAAAGCCGTCGAGGAGGAGGAGAAGAACAAAGAAATGGAAGATCTGTACTTACCCCCGCGCAGGAAGACACTCCATCAGCTGAATCAGGCAAATGACTCAGGTGGGGCATCGTATGAGGGGAAAAAGAAGCGCAAACGCCAGACAGATGAGTCAGATGATGGTAGTGAGGCGAGTGCCGAAGATAGACCGAAGAAACGCGGAAGGCCACCGATCAAAGAAAAAATTCTCAATTTTACCGATCAGGAGCTAAGGAGATTCATTAGGAGCTACAAGAAATTCCCAGCGCCACTCAAGAGATTGGAAGCAATTGCCTGTGATGCTGAACTGCAGGTAAGACTTTTTTCTTTTATTTTTTTATTAAGTTTTCTTAGTAGGTTCTGAGTCTTTGAAGCTGAAGAGCCAATTTTTTATCAGGCTAGGCATCAGTTTTTTAGGCTAGGTCTAAGGTTTTAAAGCTGGCCTAAATCTTTAAAACTAATATTTGATTTCTAAAACTAGGCTTTGTTGAGAGATTTACCTTATAGGTTCAGAAGGGGAAAGAAAGAATTAGTATAAAATCCTCAGATGACAGAATACCTCAGATAATGCCGTACACACCTTATAGGTAGTGGGATGAAAGAAAGAATAATTAGTACAAGTTCAATACCAATTAGCCCACGTAGTAGATACCACACACCTGCAATGATACATGAATTAGTTACTCTCCGGTGAGAATTGACCGGATTTTCAGCAGGGGGATGTGGTGTGTAGGCGGTCTCGGCTGTAGATATGGCGCTCACGCCAAAGTGAGGTTATGATCGGTGTTCAAGATGGCTTCCACGGGAAAGCGATGAAAAGTCCCGGAACACTGTTTGCTCCACTCCTTTTGACACCACTTCCCCAGTCAGAGAGATCAACACTTCCTTTTTCACAACTCAACAGTTTTATTTCACTAATTTAACAATAAAATATAAAGATATAAATTCACACGAGTTTTGCTTGAGATGCGTGCGCATCGGAATCCATTTGACAAGAGAGAGAAAGGATGAAAACGAACACCCAATAAACATTTCTTCCGCGACATATCCGAGGAAAGTTCTCGGACATTCTCCCCCGGTTGAGTGTAAACTCAAGAATTCAGATCCAGGTTAAAGGAGGCAGATGAAATGTTGAGCGTTTTGCAGAGTCGAATTCGTGAGATGCAGGAGTTTTTGTCGGCAGGTGCGACTCAATTGCAGGAGATCTCTTCACAGGGTAGAGAGATGCTAGATGATGAATGCCATCAGCAGGATTGACGCCTGAAGCTACGAGCTTCGATTGAATCGCAGGATGGGTCGATAGATTGTTGAGTCCAATTGTAGATTCTAGCCAGGCAATGATGAAGATTGACCAGAAATAGTGCATCTCTTTGACTTCCTTGAGAGCACTCGTGTGGAAGAAAGAGTAGCTGGGTTTCAGGCGTGGGATTGTAGGGAGTTTTGGGGCAACTACGCGAGTTTCAAGAGTCAAGAGCTTAACCTGGTGTGTGCTGTCTCGGTCTATCCCTCGGGCGTGAGTCACTGCTGCTGATCCCTTCTCCGACACGTTTGTAGAGCTGTTGAGTGCACTCACAGAGCCAGGTGCCCGTGAGTGTGTGTCACCGTCATGTGACCAATGAGTTTCGGGTGCTGAGAATGACTTGGAGCAGTGCTTGACATCCACTGGGGTCACTGCCAAATCATCAGAGGGAATTTCACTGAGCACTGCGGAAGAATTCGAAGACAACTTTTGCTTTTGGAACTCGCTGCGAGCCATAGTAGTCTGAATCTCGAGTCTCAGTTTCCTTGCCGACTCCAATGTCTCAGTCCGGGAGTAGCCATACATGTAGAATCCCACGGGGATTACACGTGATGACTCAGAGAAGTCCTTCGCTTTGCCCAGTGCAGATAGCGGAAGGAATTTTGCAGAAATGTACGACACAAAGGCTGAGTCGCATGAAGAATTTGTGAGACGATACGCATGAATGGCCTCCTGGGTGCTGTCACGCCTAAGGATCCATTGGCAGTCTCCGTTGGGTGGTGCCACTACTCCCTGTCTATGCCTCTCTTCAATCTCTGACAAGAATGCAAGTTCGGTTGTCCGGAAATTGAAAAGATGTGACACCACATCTTGCTGGATTGTTGAGACAACAGCAAGAACATCACTGATAGAAAAGAAATGCTTTGAGTGAGAAGATTTGCTGGGGGGCCCGGAAGTGGCCAGGTGAGAAAACCCATAGGACTTGTTGTGCTCAATGAATTCCTCGAGTGCAAGCTCATTCCCCACGGGATCCATCGTCATGGGCTCCAATGCAAGAATCGCTTGGCTGTTTGATGTGTTGGAAACATCCACGGAATGTTCCCTGGTGTTTTGTTCCTGCTCAGTGAGGAAGCTAACCTCTGGGTGAGTTGAATCCTCGATCTCCCAAAAAGGCGTCAAAGAATTGTCCAGTGTGAGTGTGGAATGGAAGGAGGTAACGCTGCGAGATGGGTCAGCAATTTTCCCACCAAGAATCCACCCAAAGATTGTAAGTTGTGCCACAGGAATGCCGGATTCACTGTGGATAATCTGTGGCAAGTTGATCGCTAGAGCATAATCCCCTCCGAGAATAATGTCTATTTCACCAGGTGTATCGAAAGTTGGATCTGCCAGCTGTAGTGTCCTCAGATGCTGCCAAGATGGGGGCTCAACGATCTTGTCAGTTGGGAACAACGATGTGAGTTTTGAGAGCACATAAACGTCAGTTTGAATGTGCTCCCCCGGATCATGGAGTGAGGTAAGCACAGCTGAGATGAGACCCTTTGTATGAGCTACAGTGACCTCCCCAGCAGCATTGACGCTGAGCCGGCCATTGCGTCGAGGAAGTCCCAAACGTTTTGCACATGTCTCGGAGATAAAGGAGCATTCTCCCCCGGTATCTACGAGAATGCGACAGATTTGTTGTTGCCTATGTTTATCAGCAACCTTCACGAGCGCAGTGGGCAACAAAACACGGTTTTGAGTTGCTGTGTGATGCGAAGTGAGGTTCTGTTCAACCACAGGGGCCTCCGGAAGCTGGTCAGGAGGCGCATTTTCAGGAGATTGCGATGCAGCAGGGACATCGTCCGGATGCAGCAATGTATGATGCTTTTGATTGCAATCACGACAGGTGGATTGTGATTGGCATTTCTCAGCGATGTGAGTTGTTCTGAGACAGTTGTAGCACGCTTTGAGATTGAAGGCAATTCGTCGTCTTTCCGGGAGTGTAACCGACTTGAACTCACGGCACTGAAAGAGATAATGTGACGAAGAACAATGTGGACACTTCAGAGTGTCTGTGTGGTGTGACTTCACTGTAGCTTTGGGCTGAGTTTGGGGCTTTTTGTCCTGCTTGCCACCCACGGCCGAGTCCTTGGGCGCCCAGAGTTCCATTGCATCGATTCTCCTTTCGAGGAATTTGAACCACTCATCCAAAGTAGCCAAGTTGTCGTCAGCACGCTTCTCCTCCCATGCTTTGCGTGTATCTTCGTCCAACAGATTTTTCATGAGATAAATTATCCATGAATCGAGTGTGTAATAAGAAGAGCCCAAGTTCTTGAGTTCCCAAATGATGCGCTTGCTATTGTGCGTGAGATCCTTCAGAGATTGCAAGGAGCTCTCTTTCATCTTCGGTTGCGCCAAGAACTTGTCAATGCAGTCGTGTACGATGTGTGTCTTTTTCCCAAATTGTCCCTGAAGGCCATCCCATAGCGCTTGGTAGTTCTCATCAGTGACTTTCACGTGTTGTGCGAACTTCGCGGCATCATCGGTAAGTGACAACTTCAGGTATTGGAGCTTTTGACTTGATGTGAGATCTGTACGTTTGTGAATAGTGCTTTCAAACGCATCTTTGAAGCACTGCCAGTTTGAGTATTCCCCGTTGAATTTGGGGAGCTCCAGCTGTGGGAGCTTCGGCGTGGCGCCACTGGGACGGCCTGACGTCGCATTCACCAATTCCCGCAGAATTAGTTTCAGTTCGTTTGAAGAGTAGCTTTCTGCGCCTAGCGAGCCACCAGCTGGTGTGGTCGGGGCATCAAGCATGACAAGTTGTTCTCTGAGAAAAAGGGTTGCCTGTGTGCAAGCGTCCAGGCAATTGTTGTACTCCTCTTCGCGCTTCTGAAGTTCTTCATTTTTCCCAGCAAGACGATCAAAGATAGCCGATTGAGTGTGGACAAATTCTGTCTTGTACTCCACGAGTGATTCAAGAAGAGATTTGCACTTGGCCACAGTGTCCACCAGTTTAGCGTCCTGAACGGTGCTGAACAGCCGCTTCAGTTGCCGTAGGGTGGCTCGCTGGTTGCGTTCGAGAACATCAAGGGAAAGAGTACTCATTGTGATTCAGTATGGCGTAGGTCGTGATTGTAGAGGCACAGCGGTGGTGTCCACAAGGCAGTTCGCAAAGGACGAAGGACCATATGTTGAGAGATTTACCTTATAGGTTCAGAAGGGGAAAGAAAGAATTAGTATAAAATCCTCAGATGACAGAATACCTCAGATAATGCCGTACACACCTTATAGGTAGTGGGATGAAAGAAAGAATAATTAGTACAAGTTCAATACCAATTAGCCCACGTAGTAGATACCACACACCTGCAATGATACATGAATTAGTTACTCTCCGGTGAGAATTGACCATATGTTGAGAGATTTACCTTATAGGTTCAGAAGGGGAAAGAAAGAATTAGTATAAAATCCTCAGATGACAGAATACCTCAGATAATGCCGTACACACCTTATAGGTAGTGGGATGAAAGAAAGAATAATTAGTACAAGTTCAATACCAATTAGCCCACGTAGTAGATACCACACACCTGCAATGATACATGAATTAGTTACTCTCCGGTGAGAATTGACCGGATTTTCAGCAGGGGGATGTGGTGTGTAGGCGGTCTCGGCTGTAGATATGGCGCTCACGCCAAAGTGAGGTTATGATCGGTGTTCAAGATGGCTTCCACGGGAAAGCGATGAAAAGTCCCGGAACACTGTTTGCTCCACTCCTTTTGACACCACTTCCCCAGTCAGAGAGATCAACACTTCCTTTTTCACAACTCAACAGTTTTATTTCACTAATTTAACAATAAAATATAAAGATATAAATTCACACGAGTTTTGCTTGAGATGCGTGCGCATCGGAATCCATTTGACAAGAGAGAGAAAGGATGAAAACGAACACCCAATAAACATTTCTTCCGCGACATATCCGAGGAAAGTTCTCGGACAGGCTTTAGTTTTTTTTAGTAGGGCCAATTTTTATTAGGCTAGGCCTAAGTTTCTTATGCTAAACCTAATATTTTTCAGCTGGATCTAAATGTTTTATTTTTGAAAACTATGTCTATTTTTTTTAACTAGGCGTCTTTCTTATTTTATTTATCTTATTTTATTAAGCCTGAGTTTTTGAAGCTGGGCCTAAATCTTTTGAATAAGGTTTACATTTTTCAGGCTAGGCCTAGCTTTTTAGGCTAAGACTAACTTTTCTTAGACAACGCCTAAGTCCTTTAAGCATGAATTAATTTTTTTTAATCCAGGCCTAATTTTTTGAGTTAGGCTTAAATTTTCTGAGCTGGGCCTAAATCTTTTAAGGTTTAATTAGGTTTATATAACCAGGTTTTAGTTTCTTTTTAGTAGGATCAATTTTTTATTAGTCTACACGCTATTTTCTTGTGCTAAGTCCAAGATTTTTTAACTGGGTCTAAGTTTTTTTTAAACCAAGCCTAATTTTTTGAAAAATGTTAAATTTTTTAAGTTAGGCGTCAGTTACTTATATTGGAACTAAGTATTTAAAGCCCAGGGTTAACTTTTTTAAGTTAAGCCTAAATTTTTGAAGCTGGCCCTAAGTCTTTTTTCAGACTATGCTTAGTTTTTATTTAGGCTAGGTCTAACTTTTTTAGACAACGCCTAAAAGTATTTCAAGTTTAAATTAATTTTTTTAATTTAGGCCTAATTTTTTGAGTTTGGCTTCAGTTTTTCAAGCTAGGATTGAGTTTCTCGCGCAATGTCTAAGTTTTTCAAACTAGGTCTATTTTTTTTTAGGTAGGTCTGAGTCTTTTATAGCTGGTGTATTTTTTTAGTTTGAGCTAACTTTGTCAAATAAGACCTAGATTTTTATGCTAGACCTAAGTTTCTTAAGCTAGACCAAAGGCTAGATTTATGTTTTTTAGGCTAAGTTTAGGTTTTCCAAAGCTTTCTAAAAGCTGGGCCTAAGTTTTTTAAACTATTTTAAAGGTGAACTATTTTTTTTTAAATTCTTTATTTAAATCCAAGAAAAAGAATTAATTTATTTACAAAATATATTAAAATTCTTAAAACGTTACAATTTTATGCTTACTTTGCATTAGGAGAAACCACTGGCGGAATTGAAGAAACTGGGTGAGATGCTGCGGAAGAGGTGTGTGACATTTCTCGATGAACATTCCAAAGAGAATGAAAATGATGCGAATGGGGTGAAGAAGCGTGGAGCAAGGGCGGGATTTTCTGTTAAATTCGGTGGGGTGTCCTTCAATGCGCGCACCCTGATGGCGTGTGAGGAGGAACTTCAGCCCCTTGATGAGGTAATGCCGGGGAATTGCGATGAACGCTTGAAGTGGGTGTTGGACATTAAGACACGTCCGGCAAATTTTGACGTTGAATGGCACGTTGAGGAGGATTCCCGGCTCCTCTGTGGGATCTATCAGTATGGTATTGGTTCGTGGGAAGCCATGAAGATGGATCCATCGTTGGGGTTGTCCGAGAAGATTCTCTCGAATGACAATAAGAAGCCCCAGGGGAAGCATTTGCAATCACGTGCGGAGTATCTGTTGAAGATAATCCGGAAGAATGTGGAGCTGAAGAAGGGTGTTCAGAAGCAAAAGAGACCCCGAAAGGCTAAAGAAGCCGCAAAGGTTGTCTCAAAGGAGATTGTTGAGAATGAAGATGCTTCATCGGGGGATGAGAGGAAGCAACACGCAAAGAAGGAGAAGAGAATCTCCGAAACAGATCAAATGGTTAATAATTCTCTCGAAGAGAATTCAAATGGTCTCAAAGCTAACACAGCAGCAGGAGCAGGAGCAGCAACGACGACAACGGAGAAGAAGGGTAAAGTGAAGCATCCGAAGGAATCGAAGAAGGGAAAGAAACGAAATTCCGACGGTCCAATGCATTTTACAGCCAACAACGAGCCACGAGCTCTTGTTGTTCTCGGTGATCTCGATCCGAATGTCTTCAATGAGTGCAAAGAGAAGATGCGTCCCGTCAAGAAGGCTCTCAAGGCGCTCGATAACCCAGATCAGACACTCAGTACGCAGGAACAGGTGAATCACACGCGTACCTGTCTCCTCAATATTGGGAAGCAAATTGATGAGTGTCTATCGCAGTATCGTGATCCGGATAAAGTGAAAGAGTGGCGAAGTAATTTGTGGTATTTTGTGTCGAAATTCACGGAGTTTGATGCGAAGAAACTTTTTAAATTGTACAAACATGCCCTGAAGAAGAATGATGAGAAACCTCTGGAGAGTTCAGAGACAAACTCCAAGAATTCCTCTCCCGTTAAGACGCCATCAAAGGGCGGCGGAGATGCTGCAAATGCCAATGATTTGGCTGATGGGACAAAGGGACAGAATTCAAAGAGACGCGACCGGAAGGATGGCAAAAGGAGGCATCAACAGCAGCAGCAGCAGCAGCAACAGGGAACGTCAAGTGGAAGGGCAGCAAAAGACACACGGAGTGAGCAACAGAAGGCAGAAGGAGGAGGAACGAGTAATAGTGTCGATGGGGGTAGGAGTGAAATTGATGGGGTTAAGCGGCGCCTCGAGGAGGGTGAATGTGAACCTGATGGAAAGGATGCGATCAACTACAAAAGACTGAACACGGATTCAAGGTAAGAATTTTATTTCTTTTTCTTTAATTTTTTTTCAAAATAAGCTTAATTTTGTGGAGAAAACATAAAAGAAATGAAAAATTCAAAAGGAATTAAAAGAAAAATTAAAGAAATTAATAGAAAAATTAAGGAAATAAAAGAGAAAGCCCATGAAAAAAAAGATAAAAAAAGAAATTTTTCCTGGATTTGATACATTAAATGAAAGTACAGAAATTAAAGACTTTGAGGCTTAAATTAAAGTTTAAAAATAAAGGAAACAATTAGAATTTTTAAGGACCTAACATTGCAATCAGCTTAGACGTTTCGGAAATGTTCATTGTCTTAAAAACAACATAGAAATCGAACTTTCTTTTATAGATTTATTATTATTCAAAGGTATAGGTACTACGAACTAGTGAAATTTTAAATTGATAATAGAATTAAAATTTTATTCCTCCAAGATTTAAAAATCTTCCATTAAAATTGAAGAAAAAAAAACTTAGATACAGAAGATTAAAATTCAGACATTTTCAATAAAGAACATTGAAACTTTAATTTTTTTTAAAGACTAATAATAAAAAAAATTCAGACCTTAAAAATATTAAAAGTTCCGCAATTCAAATTAATTATTTTACTCCTTGAAAACTAATTAAATCTAGGCTTGGAAATTATAAAGTCAGAGACTAAAAGTTAAATTTTAGACACTGAAATAGCAAATTGTAACATTTAAACTTTAAATCTAGAGACAGATCAAGAATTTTTAAATACAGAACTGCACAAAGTTTCAGACTTTTGAAATTTACGATCTTTAAGTTTTTAGGGACTTAAAGAAGAAGAGAGCTTTGAAATCTTAATTGTAGATCTTTGACATTTTTAACTTTAAGTCCGTCATGTTCTTTCTTTGGACCTTTGAAATTTTAGCATCAGGCTTTTGGAATTTAAATAAAAAACAGATTTTTAATTTTTAAATCTTTTGGATCCTTGAAATTTGCAAATAGATTTTTTAAATCTTTGAAAGTAAAAGTAGGATTGAAAGTAAAATTCAAGCATATGAAAATTAAAATCTAGGCGTAGAAATTCAAACTTACACACTGAAAACAGTGCAGTAAATTGTTCTAACATTGAAATTTTGAATTTAAAAAGTGAAATTTTCCTTTCAGACCATGAAATTTAATTTAAGACAATAAAATATTTACTTCAGAAAATGAAATATTAATAACCGTCAATGAAATTTTAAATTTCAGACATAAATTTTTAATTTCAGACAATGAAATATTCACTTCAGAGTATGAATTATTAATTACGGTCAATGAAAATTTCATTCCTAAAAATGAAAACATATTACATACAATGAAATCAGATAATAAAAAAAAATCCTACTTCATTTATTCAGGAACAATACTTAGGTATTAATTGAAAAGATAGATTTTTGTTAATAAATTATTGTTTTTGACCTCCTCTAAATAATTCTCTAAACAAAGAAAGGAAACTTTAGAAAGCACTTTTATCTTTTCTTAAACATTTTCAAAAATAAATTTCCAATAGAATCTCTGCATGCAGATTCGTCTTCATTAAGAAATTGAGACTCTTTGAATAAAAAAAATCTTTTTTAATTCTCATAGAATCCGCGATAAGGATGATAGGAAAAAGTGGGATGACTACAACTCAGGAGGAAACGATCGAATAAGGAATAGGCGCAATTCAGGTGGATGTCAACAGTTGTCGCCACTCATGTCCTTACCACGATCGGGTCCCATAGCGTCGGTCAATCAGAGAGTTCCTATGTATCCGAGTGATCCGCGTGATGGGCGATTACCCTATTCGGATCCATCCATTGATCCGCGATGGAATGTCAGAGAAAGGTGAGATTTTCATTAAAACAAAGACTTTTTTTTTAAATAATTTATTTAAATGTTGTTTGAATGTCTTCTCTGTTGGTAGGTTCAATGATCACAAAAGGTACGACTATGGGAGACCACAAGGAGGATATCACAGGGATAGTAGAGATCATCGTGACAGGGATCGTAGAATTGATAAGAGAAGGTAAGAAAGAGATTTTATTTTTTTTTTCTAAAATGAATTAACGCAACGTCGTCTATTTTGAGAGACTTTTACGTCATTTCTGTAAAAATATTGTCTTTTCATCGCTTCTCATCACTGTGAGTGAGTGATAAGAGGTCAAAGGTTGTGTTTGTCGTGTAAATGTTAAATCACTAAAAACTTTTTCATTGAATTAAACGAAAGAATTTGTTAAAGAAAGAAAGAAAGAACTCAAAAGAGGCCTGTTAATGAGTTTTTCAAAATCAATTAATTTAAGAGATTTTCCTCCTTCTCAATCACACACAAACAAGGAGAAGAACAAGAGAAATTATTCATCCGGCAGCATAATAAGCGCATAATGTGCGAACACAGATTAAAATGATTTTGCGTGTGATTGATTAAACAAAGCGATAATGAAGGCACAACATCGCGATTAATTTCATTCGTGCTCATAAAAGTTTATTTTCTTCCTAATCACGCAATATGTTGGTACAAACTTTCAGAGCAATATTCTCTCTCTTTTCTCTCTTTTAAGTGATTGATTATTTATTGATTAATAATGTGTAGGAGAATCGCATTCAATTCTTTTTTTTTTGTGAGAAATATTTGAATATATTTTTTGTCTTCTTCTCTCCACGCGCGTACATTGAGTTGTGAGAGCTAAAAATAAAAAGAATTCTCAGTGTTTGTTTTTCTCGTGAATTTTCAGCGTTTTTTTTTCATCAGTCCTTTGTTATTGAAATTCAAGTAAATTTTATAGAGAGAGAGAAGAAGATGAAAAATGCATTATAATTTATTTTTGTCACATAAAGAATTTGCAGAGAAGTAATGTTAAAATGTTAAATAAATAATGAAGAAGTTGTAGAGATGTCTCCCCTGCAATAGGAACGCTAAAAGAGAAGAAAAGGGGAGGAGAGAGATGGAGAATTGTGGTTTTGATAAAATATTTTAATGTGATTTACATTAAATCTATCGCTGTGTTGTGTGTTGAAGAAGAAAGAATAATAACAAAATATCTTATTTCACGTTATAATATTTATTATTTTGCTATTTTACATTACATTCACATAAATTCTTTTCAAGAACAAAATTACGTTCATTAGGTTCGATTTGTTGAATCTTCCTATAACTTTTTTTTTACATTTATTTAAGAAAAAAAGGAGTTTATTCATTTTGGGCCTTTCATTGCATTGGTATTTAGAGTAAACGTACAAAACAGTTAAAAATAATTAGAAGTGTCAAAAATAAATAGAAAAAAAAATCCAAAGAAACTTTCTTTTTTTTTACCGTTAGAAAAAGCTGGGAAAACACAGAAAAGATTTCTTTAAAAATGTAAAAGTCACGCCCTTTATTAAAATGAAGAGAAAGTCTTCCAATCAAAAGAAAAGGAAAGCCTTTTTGTCAATGCTTTGATAAATATTTCTATCATTTGACATTTCTTATTGAATATTTAACGTCTATTTGAACGTGTAGAACTTTATCAAATGTTTGACCTTTGCTATCTACACATAGTATTACAAAGAAGGGCGAAAGTGCCCAAATCGTTTCGGCCCTTCCTAAGGGTCGCATGAGCTGAGCGTTTTTTCTATATGGACTTTTTTTCTGTATGGACTTTTTTCTGTATGAACTTTTTTTTTGTACCTACGATGAGTGGGTTGCAGAAGAGGTGCACAAAAAACGCTGAAGGAAGAAAAATGTACACGGAGTTGAGTTCAGATCTTGCAACATTTTTGGTTGAACATTAGTGGGAATGAACAGAAATACATTTTCTTTCCCTTTTGCACAATGAGATCTTCCAAAGTCTCGAAGAGCACAAATTTTGTCTTTTCGAGCAAAATTCTGCCTCAAACACGCTGGCTCACTCAACACAAGCTGATATTGCTACTAATGAATTTAAAATTTGCAATAGAAAACTTTTATTTATATAAAAAAAAAATTTAAAGGCCTTTTCAATCATTTTTTGATTTAACTTTAAATCAAAAATTTTCTTCTACATGCGAGTAAATTAATAATTTTGAAAACTCTGTGGAAATATATGTAAGTTTTGAAAAAAAAAAATTTAAAAAAAAAATAATTATTCAAAAAATGAAATTGAGTTGATTAAAATAAGATAATTAATCAATATTTGGCTACACCAGAATAACAGAAATTTTTTCTATTAAAAATAATAGAATAAAAGAAATTCTATTTTCTATTCTATGAACAAAACTTTTTATAATTTTCAGCGATGTTTCGGCATATTAGCTGTGATTTTTTGTTGCTCGGAATTTAGAATTCATTAATTGAGATATTTGAAGTAGATCATCGACTGCATCATTATGTTGAAGAGATTGGGTGAAATTCACCATTCAGACTGTCTGAATGGTGAATTATCTCGTGAATAATCGCACAAACGCACAACTGCACAACCGCACAACCGCACAATCGCACAAACGCACAACCGCACAATCGCACAAATGCACAACCGCACAACCGCACGGTTGTGCGTTTGTGCGATTGTGCAACCGTGCAATTGTGCGGTTGTGCGGTTGTGCGGTTGTGCGTTTGTGCGTTTGTACGTTTGCGATTGTGCGATTGTGCGGTTGTGCGGTTGTGCGGTTGTGCGTTTGTGCGATTGTGCAGTTGTGCGTTTGTGCGATTGTGCGGTTGTGCGTTTGTGCGATTGTGCGATTGTGCGGTTGTGCGGTTGTGCGTTTGTGCGATTGTGCGTTTGTGTGATTGTGCGGTTGTGCGGTTGTGCGGTTGTGCGTTTGTGCGATTGTACGTTTGTGCGATTGTGCGATTGTGCGGTTGTGCGGTTGTGCGGTTGTGCGTTTGTGCGATTGTGCAGTTGTGCGGTTGTGCGATTGTGCGGTCGTGCGGTTGTGCAAAAGTCCAAAAGGAACCCCAAGTTCAACACTTTTCGCGAGTCTTAACCGAAATCAGTTTTTCGCGTTTTCTGGCTCTTCTGTACGTTTTAGAGTGAAAAGACGTGAATTTTGGGATTACCCTAAAATTCCTTGGAAAAATGAGAAATTTTTTAAAATTTTTTTTCCTTCAAATTTTGTCTTCTCAACCAAATGGGTAAAATTCACCATTCAGACATCTTAAGATAACTTAAGAAAAGTTAAGATTTCTTAAGAAAAGTTAAGATTTCTTAAGAAAAGTTAAGATTTCTTAAGAAAAGTTAAGAAAACTTAAGAAATCTTAGCTTGTGTTGAGTGAGCCAGCGTGTTTGAGGCAGAATTTTGCTCGAAAAGACAAAATTTGTGCTCTTCGAGACTTTGGAAGATCTCATTGTGCAAAAGGGAAAGAAAATGTATTTCTGTTCATTCCCACTAATGTTCAACCAAAAATGTTGCAAGATCTGAACTCAACTCCGTGTACATTTTTCTTCCTTCAGCCCTTTTTTGTGCACCTCTTCTGCAACCCACTCATCGTAGGTACAAAAAAAAAGTTCATACAGAAAAAAGTCCATACAGAAAAAAAGTCCATATAGAAAAAACGCTCAGCTCATGCGACCCTTCAAGTGATCACCATGAGCGCTCGAAAGCAAATGATCTTGTGAATGGGAGGAAGGTCCTCCTTGCATTTCGCTTACCCCCGAATTTGCACCAGTCCGCGCGCCATCTACGTTCCCCTCAAAAGAGGAAGGTACGGAACTCTTGGATTTTTTCATCCCTTCAGAGATTGTATTACTATATAAAATTATTATACAATGGTTTGACGTTCCAATATTTTTGCAATAGGGGCGTGGTTTGTACATTTGTAAGTTAGCTAGTTTAGCTTTCAAAGCCTTTTATAGTTTTCTAAAAAAATCTCCGTTGAAAATGAAAATTCTGACTCTTCTGTACATTCTCTACTTCTTTCTTTTTCTTTCTTTCTTTGTCTCATTTGTGTTGATTTTTTTTGGAATATTTCAATGAAAGCATCAAAATGAATAATCTCCTTTTTAAGTACAAATTCATATAGAAATCTTTTTTTCTTTATTCTTTTCTTCTGCTTCTTAGAATGTTTATAAATAGATTTTCTATTATTTCTTTTAATTCTTTCCTCTCTATATAGATATCCATCGGGGCATGGAAAATTGTGTTGTATTTTGTAATAATTTATAAGAATGGCGCATGTTCGTTTTTCTTGTCAATAGAAAATGGAATTATTTAATTAAAAGAAAAATGAATATATTAATTTTTAAAGTGAAAAAAAAAAAAACAAAATGATATAAAAAATAGAATTTTAAGGAGAAAAATAGAATAAATGGGGGCTCGTTGGGAATTATAAAGGAAAATTCCTCACGTAGCCATGGGATGAATGTGTGAGATTGTAGGAAAGAAATTGATGAGTGAATGTGGAGAGATTTCGCTTAGGGGTTATCTTAATTTAAATGACATGAAGCGATTAAATGAAAATCTGTTGTAAATAAAAAAAAACATAAAATAATAAAAAGAAGAGAAAATAAAATAAGTTTTAAGTTTGCCAATAAAGAGAAAGAATAAAAAAAAACAAGCAAATAACATTGAAAAATCCTTTTTCTCTCTCTAATACATTTTACATTATATTTCTTATCATTCTTATCATTCGATTCGGGGTAAGACTTTTGCAGGAAAAAATTAGCTTCTATCACTTCTTTGGTGGAATTTTTGGTGCGTATCATTTCTTTGCCATGGCGAATCCCAGCCCGAGGATCCCCCCGATAACCAGGGCAGCCCCTCCGGCCACGGCAACACCAATCATTCCATCCCGTTCCATCTTCTTCTTGATAATCTGCTCCAATGTGATGACTTGCTGGTTATTTGGTTCAATCTGCAGGAAACTCCGGACGTACTTTAGGGCAACTGTGTACTCCCGGATACGCGTATGCCCCGTGGCGAGGTAGTAGATGTAGTCCCTCTTCCCCTCCGGATGTCTCGTAGCCAGATCCTCCAACAAGATGATTCCCTTCTTGATGTCTGCCCCATAGTTGCTCCGCACCAGGCACCAGGCATACTCAAATTGTGTCTTGTGTGTTACATTCTGCTCCTCCAATTCCTGCTGGTACTTCTTCTCGAATTTCTACACAGAAAGAAGAAGAGAAAAACAACGTCGTGACTCATTCTTATGCGTTTTTGCTTTCATTTTTCATGCCAATTTCACAACGCCATTTAAATGCGAGAATTTTCAACAAATCCAGGAAAATATTCGTGCAAAATGGCTCACCTCCAATTCCTCAGGTGGGACAATTTCATTTAAGATCTCTTCCATTGTTAATCACTGGATAAATTATACAATAAACACAGAATAAATAAATTGTGATGATAATTCAATTTGATGTCGAATTTTCTATGCAGCTGTCAGAATTCTTCTTCTTCTTGTTCTTTTTGGAATCAGAAACTTATTTATGTGGTTAAGCCGGAAATTTTAGGCGGCGGCTTTCAGCTGTTGAGATTTTCTTTGTTTTACCACTTTTCCAGGGTTTTCGCTTCAATTTTCCGGCTCCTGTGACTCATTTCAGGTATGAAAATGCTCATTTATTCCTGGAAGAACAAAGGATTTCTCCATAAGAAAAAATTTTAATTTTAAATTAGAATTTTCTCAATATTTAGGATTTTTTACAGAAGAAAACCACAATTTTCCGCTTTGAATGGTACTCGAGCTTTGTTTCATTACTTTTCCGGCTTTTCAGATGTTCTAGCAAAGTTTTTCACGTTAGAAAAATTGCAAAGAATGTGAAAAACTCGCAATTTTAATTTTTGGCGCGAGTGTGAACACATTGGGATGTCCCAAAATATACCAAAAAGAAGAGAGTCCCACAAAAAGCTTCATTCTATTTTTTTTTTTGATTCTCCAATTAACTTTAAAATTGCATAAATTCATTGTATTAAATTACAAAATGCAAATAAAATAATGATCTTGATTGAATTCATTGTATAATTGTAATAATTCAATCGTCAAATTATTCTAAAACTTAAAGAGTTAGAACACCTTAAGCTCCCTCTCCCGCTCTACCATACGCAAAATAGGTATCTTCCATCTCATTCTTTCACTGTTTGTTTACATTTTGATTGTCCTTCAAAATCAGTGATTTTGAGCTTTTTTCTCCCTAAAATAAAGATCCTCAAAGTGATGCAAATTCTTAAGTAGACTAATAAATTCTAAGATAATTTGAAAATTAATAAGAACAGCTTAGAATAAATGATAAAAGTAATAAATTTATAAATCAATAAAAGCAATAAAATAAGACAAAAAAGTAAGTGAAATTCTTTATTAATTCTTCGTGATTTATTCAAAATCTTTAATAAAAATTAGTGATTAGCTCTTGAATTGCATTCATTTAACCACTAATTCTTCTATATAGTCAATTAGATTCAGAATTAAGCGCATAACACGTAATTTAACAACTTTACCTTTCATTCTAAGAACTTCTTCATTCAACCCTAATTTAAGAATTTCTTCCCCAACAAGAAAAAAAATCAAAAGTTCAAATAAATTGGAAAAACTCTAAACCGGGAGTCACTTCCGGGAGGAATTTCTCGGCAAAAGAGGGGAAAAGAGGTGAAATCTCCGGTTAAGGAGTAAAACCTGCGCGCAAACAGTCTTGTTCTGTGTGGAATATCGACATCCCTTTTACGGTGCCGAATAAATTGGAAAATTGCCGACTAAAAGGAAAGCCGCTTTCCGGAAAAAAATATGTAAAGTGCCCAGAAGATCCTCCAGAAGCATCTCTTCCGTATCCTGGTGTCATCAAGTCAGGAAAACGGTGAGTTTCACAACAATTTCTCTCTATTATTCCACCCAGTCGCAAAACATTCTGAATTTTCACAAAAACCGCGCAGCCGGAACAGACAAGAGAAAATTCTCGGGGTCAGGAAATCACAATTTAATCCTCTCCCTAGTAAATCATTGGGAAACGTAGACGTAGCTACTGGAGTACATGGCATAGTAGGTGATCTCAAATTGAATGAAGATTGTCAAGTAGATCCCAATAGTTTGGAAAATTTCACTCAAAAGTCTCAAATCCACATTGAGGAACTCCCAGGCTCCAATGCCGGTGGATCTGTGGAGCCCACTGAGCGTAAAGTTCCTCAGGAATAGCCCAAAGGATGCCATTGTGGCGGATTTTGGAGCTATCGCGAGGATTTCCACAAATACCCGCTTTTGGCTCTTCTTGCACGCCTCTCCGATGAAGACAAGGGGCAGGAGGGTGAGGAGGAATGGGGTGGAACAGAGGGATGATTCTGAAAAGAAAGTTTCATTTTTTTAGTTTGTTCAAGAAAAAGTTTCCGTCTCAATCGCGTCTGTCTGTCCTCTGCAATTACGCCCGTAGTGTTGATTTAGATGGGTGAGAAAATATTTCAAGCAAAGACAGAAATTTTTTAAAGGTAAACCTTTCGTAGATTGGAGGCTTAAATCTCGCTGGTTTAAATCTCAATTAGACTTTAAATATTTTTAATTTTTCTTTATCTCTGGGGCTGTATTTACTAAGAGTGAAAAACTCTCGTGATAAACTCCCGAAGGCTTTTTGCGGGGAAGAAGTGAGGAAAACTCGGAAAACTTTACGTGAGCTTGATCCTTTAAGAAAAATAATTAATCCGTGATAAACTCCCGTAAGATTTACCGGGTTTTCACATTTCTTTTAAAGCGCTAAAGCCTTCAGGAGTTTATCACTATTGGAGAATTCATGCCCTGAAAAAGGATTTTCTAACTAAGGAGAATCTCAATTAAAGGCTCAATCAAAAGGACTTTGTAGTCTTTTTATGTAGTGAGAACTTTAAATTAAACAATAGAACATCTTAAGTATGTATCTTCAGTCATTCTAAAAGGTTTTAAAATATTTTTAATTCTCATGTTAAAATTGGCTTTTTACTGGTATTTAATAGAAATATTTTCTTAAATTTTCAAGTTTCTTCTCTTGTGAAAAATTCCTTATAAGAAAATATTCAAGGGAGAACTGGCAGAATATCAGATTATTCTGTGGAAAAGAAGGATATTTCCTAAGAAATGTCCTAAGAAATTTTTTTTTTTAATGTAGGTCGCTTTTTGTTTGTAAGTTTCTTGTTTTCTGCCAATTTTCGTTTTTTTTTCGCTAACTATTGTATAATCGATGTCTATGGTCGTTAAGGGGTTAAACTAGACCTAATTTTTTAAGCTGAGCCCTAAATGTGTAATAGGTAGGTACCTAAAAAAATGTAAGTTTGACTTGAAAACTTAAGCCTGAATTAAGCTTAAAGATATTCCGTTTAATAAGTCAGGTTTAATTTTTTAAAGCCAAATCTTAGTTCCTTTAGGTCAGACTTTAAAGACACATTCAGTCCTAGTTTAGCCCGATGTTGAAACCTTAAGAAACTTAAGTCTAGTCTACAATAAAGGTCTTGCTTAAAAACCTTTAGACTGACTTTAAAAACTTAAACCTAGTTAAAAAAACTGCAATCTTGCTAGAATTTTACTGCTAAACTCAGATATGAATTGAAACGATTAAAAGCAAAAAATAAATAAATCGTTTAACCTGGAGAAAATGATACTAAACCTGTAGACCGGAGATAATACCCCAAAACTCGAAGAGTCCGGGTGCAACCCCTACAGATTGTAACCCTATGTTAGGCCCTACTTGTTGGATAAAGCTTAACTGATCATCCAGTTAAATGGTTAAATTAACTTTTGAAATTTAAATAGATAAGAAGAAGACTTAAAAGTTCTCCCTGATTGGCTGATAAACTCAAGAAGAGTATTCATTGGTCAATTCTTACTTTATTCTTCTTCTTCTTCTTCTCCAAAGTGCAAACTTGATTTGAATATTAGAATATTCCTTTTTTAATTAAAAAAAAATTAATTGATCATTAAAGTGAAAAAGAAATCCATTAAACTCACCTAAAACATAGTTGGTAGAAGCACGAAAGAAAGCTTTGAAATTCCAGTAGAAATCAACTGTTAGGAGGATGCTGTAGCTCGCAATGATCCCTAGGATTGACAGAGCAAATACTTTCCTTAGAAATGTTTCACACAGCCACAATTCTCGATGAATTTTCCAACAGATTTTAATTGTTTTTCGATCTTCGGGAAGGATCTTCTGTCTTTTTGAGATTTCTTGAAGAATCTCTGTGATTTGCTTAGATAATCCCCCTAGAATATCCACGTGGAGAATGTAGAGAAAGATGAGGGATCGGCTAAAGAGAGAAGGGAGAAAGGCTGCACTTCGGTGCCTTAGCCATGGATAGTCCTCTCGAAGACGAATTAGGATGAAGATTTCAATGAATGTTGCTCCACCGTTGAACAGGAGGAATTTAATTAAGAACCTTCGATGGATCTTTGCAAAGATATCACCGGAATAGCCTGGAATCGCTTCCAAATGTTCCTGAATCTCTGAGAATTTTTGCCATATCCTTCCAAAGATTTTTCTCTTGCGAAAACTCTCCGTGAGAGCTATGAGTTCCGTTGCAATGGGTAGGGCAAGCTGAATAATATCCAAAATTGCTCCAAGTGTCGTGCGAACATCAAAGATCATTACCTTGTACACCAAGGCGATGGTGAGAGTGAAAATTGCAAGAATTGTGTAGAAGATTGTGAGAAAGATGCGCGTTTCTCGTGATGTTGTTTTCGCGTGAAAAAGAGCGAGAATTTGGAAGAAGAGCAAAATTGGGCACGATTTCGTCGCCATTCACACGATCTTGTAGAATTTTCAAATGCAAATCAATTTGCAGTGTTGTGTGATAATTTTATTTGCCAGAAAATTCAATGAATGCACAAAAAGCAAGCCCTTAGAGCTTTTTTATACCATACATAATACTCCTTCCTGTGACAATGATATCGCAGTGAGAATCATCATTCTTTATACAAATAATTGCTTTGGTGCAGAAGTTTGTTCAGACGATGAGATCTCTTATTTGAACGTCGTTGTAATCTGTGATCTATCGTATTCAAATTGAATTAATATAATTAAGTACATCCCCATTGTGGTGACAAACTGCAAGGAGAGATGAGAGAGAAGAGAGAGAAAATAAAAAGAGGCCAAGATAGATATTAATCAGCCAAACACATCGCTGAATAAACATAAATTTTTATAAATATTTTATGCAATCTTTCCCCCCATTGTGTTCCAAACATCGTGCGAGAAAAGACCCACGGGGGAAGAAAAGAAATATCACGGAAAAAAACTTTGACTGAAAGTGAGTTTTTTTTTCTCTTCTACTAACGAAAGTGAATTTTCATTGAATATTGTATTATTTTTTTTAAGAAGGGCGTCATATTTTCCAAAAAAAAATCTCCAGACATGTGAATTTTTTAAAATAAAATTCCCTCTTTTGTGCCTCAACTTTATGTGTGAGGAAGAGAGAGAAAGAGAGTGAGATATGTTCATTAAATTTTAACAAAAGTACCCATAAAATATGAGTGTAGGTGGGAGGTTAATTTGCGATAAATTATATGGAGATTGATGGACATTTTAATTGCATAATATGTCATGAGAATTTTACCTGCAATTAATATTAAAGTTATATTTGGAATTTTTGATTCGAGGTGACTAATAATTAAAAAGGAAAGTTCTAGGTCAAATGCGAGGAAAGATTTTATTTCTGTTTCAATTCTTATTTTATTGATTTCAAATAATAAACATGAATATAAAATTTTTCTTTTCAATATGAGTTTTGGAAACGTTTAAGAAGCTTTTAAAAAAAATTTGTTTATGATTTAGAATGAAAAAAATATTTATTTTTAGTTTAATTGCAAATCTGATTTAGAATAAAAATTAATTTTTAAGAAACTAAAACTTTTAAAGGAAAAAATCTAGTTCTAGACATCATCCTAGATTCTTTTCCTGGTTTTACTTAGAGTCAATTATCAAGGATTATTATGAAGCGTTTAATGAATTTAATCTGGGCGTATTTATGTTATTCAGAGGTTAGAAAAGCTAAGACTCTCATATAAAAAATTAGAAGTAATAATACGTCAAAAATCATTTTTTTAATCATAAATCTTTAAAAAAAAATAGTTTTTTAATCATAAATCTTTTAAAAAAAATAGTTTTTTAATCATATATCTTAAAAAATTTAAAGAATATACCGGTCAGAAATTTCAGAAGACAAGAAACATCGTCAAAGAAAAGATAATCCAAAGAATTATCTAAGATTCTGTCTAGAAGTTTGAGGAACTTCAAGAATATAATTTCTAGCCAGAGATTTCAGGAATATTGCGAATTATAATTGATTCATAAATCGAAATTATTATTACTTCTATAACTTAAAGAATTCTTATTCATTTCAATCTAAGAATTTTAAGACACAAAGAATATTCTTTAATACCTGTGGGGACAGTTATTTAAAAATTTTGAAGAATTTTCATTAATTTGTGATAAAGAATAAGCAAGAAATTCAAGGACTTTTTATAACGCCGAGAAATTTTCTAATTTCTATTTAAGGGCGAGATTCTATTGAGGAATGTAAAGAATGTTTCCCAATAACTGTCCAAGAATTTAAGAAATAGCTAGAACACTCCTTACTTTTTGGCTAAGAATTTAAAGACGAAAGAATTTCTTGATCTTGGCCAGGTATTTATTTCAATAATTTAAAGAATATTCATTTACTTCTTCTGATTAAGAATTCTAGAAATCTTATTCACGTTTCTGACCTAGTTTTAAAAGTCAGGAATTTTTTTTTTCAAAATCAAGCTTAAAGTTTCAGAAAACTAGAAAAAACATCTCTTTTAGTATTCAATTAGTTCTTGGATCGCTAGAAACGAGAAGAACGTTCTGTATTTTTTTTTCTTCTTTTTTGGGTAAATAAAAATAATTTTCTGGAATTTTATTTCTAGTCTTCAAATTCCAGAACGAACTTAACCTAATTTCTGGCTAGAAATTTCAAGAATCTGAAAAATTTGCATTGATTCCTGGTTCAGGAATGTTAAGAAAGAATATTTCTATTTTTCTTTAGGTTAACAGGAATCGATATAGCACGTGCTTTAAAAGGCAAGAATTTCCCTTGATTTTTTAATAAAGAATTTTTCAATTTTGGAATTTCAAGATCTCTTGATAAATTCTAAAGAACCTTAAAACTTGAAAGTTTTCCTTTTATTTAGCCAAGATTTTCATTGATTGGGAAATCCTCAAAGTTCAAGATTAAAGTGAATTGTTTATCTTTTATCTGTTTATTAGTAACATTTTATGTAGTAATGTAACATAAATTCTTCTAATTTAAGCGCAACTGCTCTTTAATGGAGTCTTCAAAAATAAATTCTCTAATTTATATTCTGGAGATTCTTGGCAATATTCCTTATTTTTGCTACTTTACTGCACTTATCAGAAAAGTTAACTTTGTACCATTTTCCCACAAAATGCCCCATTTTTCCGCACCTTTCTCCCTTCACAAATAACAATACTTTGTAAAGTAATACAAGGTGTATGCAGCAATATTATTCCAAATTATATGTTACAAATCGGTACAGTTTTTCATACGTGCTATTTGTGTAACGATGATTGAAAAAAAAACCTACGACTGACACGTGAGAAGGATTTATAGCCATACATGGCACAGAAAAAGAATGAAAAAAAAAGAAACAGAAAGGGTTGAAAAGTGAGCTTCCACTTACCGCAGTAAAGAGTTTAAAATCAAGAAGAAAAATCCCTTTTGGTGTAAATTCCACATGGAGAATGTGAATTTGCAGTGCAAATTGATGGAGAGTCCTATTTTGTGCTTCCATCTGTAGCTCATGGAGATTCCTTTGGATGATCCTTGGAGCGTTGAGTAGGGAATCAGCTGTGTAAACAAGTGGTATGAATGAAAGGACGACAGGTATTGGACACAGGAAGGATTCTATGTAGCACACACATACAGGGACGAGGGAGGAAAAAGAGAGAATAAATAAAATTAATGTAATTTTGAAGGGGGTGAATGGCACACATATGGGGTTGACAATATTGAATTTATGTAATACATTTTTATCAGGGCATGTTAGGAAAATACATACAAATCAATATGTATATATGTATGTAGTATAGGTACCTGTAATGTGATTTGATGATCCAACGAGAATTTTGAGGAAACACCAGTAGAGATCGACAATGATGATGAGAAAGTACATGATGATGATACACAAAAGTGTCCAATTGAATGATTTATTGATGTTACAGCATATTTCCCATAAATTTCTGTGAATAACCTTTAGAGCTTTGATCTCACCATGTAGTGCATCACCATGCTTTGTGGGTGGTTGGGGGAAAAGTTCAATTTTGCGGTGAATCCTTTGTAGTTGCATTGCAAGAATGTGCAAATAGCTTCGAGTGATGTGGATGTAAAGTAAAAAATGAAATATTGCCATGCGATTTCCATTAAAGGGGATGAGAACAGCTAAGCGATGTTCAAAGAATCCCGATGTTGTGTCGAGACGACTAATAATTGTTATTTCAACAAATAATGCCACCAAATTGATGAAAATTCCTTCAATTAAGTACTTTTTCAGCTCCACTTCAAGGAGAATTTCATACGTTGTCATTCCAATTGATTTAAGTTGTGAATTTATATGGTGAAAGGTGGTCCATATCTTGAAGATGCGGTCACGTTTGTAGATTGATTCACAAATTGCAATAAAATACGCCCCAATGGGGTAATAAACTTGCAATATATCGAGAAAAAGACGAAATTGCGATGATAAATTGAAGATGTGTGCTGCCTTCAATGCCACATGTACTGATGCTACAAGCAAAAGAAAACAATTTGCACCAATGTACGCACAATTTGCTAAACTCAGTGGGGTTGAAATGCAACAAAATCCGCAGCATTGGAAAATTTGCGTGAAAATTGCAATGCAAGAGGGTGATGCACCAAAAATTGCCATCTTCATCGTGTCTCAGTCAAAATTGGAACTTGCTGCAATGACCAAAGTCTCCAATAAACTCCCAAAGAGAGCGACGAAACTTTCAACTTTGATATGGGGTGGTGTGAAGAGTTTCCTTCCTTTCGTGATTAATTCAATTATACTACTCTCCGCATTATTTTCATTAATTAATTTGTCGATGTTACATTTTGTATTATGTTCTTGTCAGGCATCCAAAGTACAACAATTACCATGTAATTGACAATCGAATGGGCGACCGATAGGAGGAATTTATGTGAAAATACAAAAAATCCCATTCCTGTCCATGTAAAGGAACCATGAATGAGTTGAAGGGAAAAATGTTTCACCTAAAAAATAAAAAGAAAAACTGAATAAAAAAGAATCTTTTCTCGTTAATTTATCTAATTACCATTCGGTATGAGTAGGTATTTCGTGACTTATAGTTGGGCATAAATGTATGCAGAGTGTTTCCTAGTAATGATGAATTTTGTATGCACTTCTGGCATGAATAAAAAAGTGCAAAAATTGTGAAAAGCGGTGGAACTATGCACAAATGGGATTCTAAAATTAAACAGGAAAAAAAGAGAGAGGAAATACATTATTTCAGAGGAGGAATAAATAATTTGTTGAAAATGTAATATTTTAAAATAGAATATGCAACTGTATATAAGACCCTCCTTGAGAGATACTTTAGTGATTCCCCTCACATTAAATCTTAATTTTTCACGATGCTTTTTTGCATTGTATGTACTTTATCTAAATGATTCTGAAGAATATTCGTTCTCATTACGCTTCCATTTAAATGTTGTTTTATAGTTTAGGTAGGTATTCTTAATTTGTTTTGAGGCTTTACCTACTTTTCTTCTTATATAAACGTACACTTCTCTTATTCCGTTAACGTTTTTAAAGGTTTATTGTCAGTGGTGTAGTCAGGGAGGGTATTCAAAAGCTTTGAAGAAAACTATCTCAGACAATCTATTTTTCATCTGAGAATAAATAATGAGGAAAGATTTATCCAAAGTATACATTAACCACGCCCCCATCTTACTTGTTTTTTTATATGCTTCAATGTTTCAGGCGATATATCTTTTTAGAAAAACATTGTCTGTTTATTTCTTTTTTTTTTTTCATTCGTTTTCTTCAGAAAATTATTGCGAAAAATGTATGTAAACCACGCCCCCATCATACCTATTTTTTGCTTTAACACATGAAACTAATGCTTCAATGTTTCAAGCGATATTAAAAAAAAGCAATCTCTGTTTATATCTTTTTTTTAATGTTCTTTGAGCCTATACAAAATTTTGTTAGTCGTTCTTATCCGAATTATACGTAGACCACGCCTCCATCGTATTCCTGATTGTTGCTTAAATACATGAAACATCTTCGTCTATGTTTCAAGTGATATTTTCAAAATAATCAGTCTATATTTAGCTCTTGAATGTTCTTTTGTACCTCTAATAAATTTCTTCTGTCTGATCTGTATTTTTTGGACAACAATGAATAAACCCCTTTTGCATGCGAAAAATTTTCATTACTCACGTATCATGTAGGCATTATTGGCAAAGTGGTGATAAGCAAAAATCCAATATAAATCACATGTTACACAAATTATAATGCTCGTGATGAAGAAGAGGAGAAAAAGGGGGAATCTCCTGTTGAGATTTTGTGACGATATAAGAAGATCATTGTGGATATTTTTGAGTATTCTCATTTTTACAATTGATAGTTTCTCCTCGATGTTAATTGCCATGTGATTCCCGGGAGAATGTCTTACGATTAATTTTATTTCTTGGGAGAGAAACAACAAATGGTAATTGATCCAATCGATGAAGAAGATGAAATATAAAACTCCCATGCGATTGATAATGAAGGATAATTCACGGGATATCCAATGTTTTTGCCATGGAGGAACTTGATAAATTGTTACGATAATGTACAATTCAACTGCTGTTGTAAGTTGGACCATGAATATTTTTTTTAATGCAATTTTACGTATTTTTGCATTAATTTCCCGGGAATTTTTCAACTTTTCCACTTCACCATGCACCCGATGGACCATTTGCCACAATTTCTCCTCAATGCGGGAATTTTTTATGGATTCAGCAATGAGAATGAGATGACAGAGTGTTGTCGATAGCCACTGAATGATATCCGTGAGCTTAGATACGGGATCCGTTTGGACAAAAATATATTTGTCATAGTACAAAATGGTTGAAATTGTTAAAATGAGTGTGGCAAATTGCAAAAGGGCAAGGGCAGTAAATAAAACTTTTTGTTTATTAGTGCGACTAATGGATGAAATACCCAGTATTTTGTTTAATGGGAGAAAACTATAAACATTACTTGGGAAATTCATTGTGGATTTTACTGTGAAAAACTAATAGGAGGAAAATGCTGATATTTCATGGCTTTTATATAGAAAATTTTTCACGGTAACAAACATCATTCACACACAGGAAGCAAAATTGAATTCAGAATATGATTTATTTTTGTATTAAATTAGGTTACTCACGTTGGGAATTAAAATGAATGATTGAATTGAATAAATATGGTCGTGTACGTTGTCATTGCTGCTATCATCTGTGTAGGGAAAAGTAGAAGATAAAATCAATTTTATGTTACAAAATAATGAAATAAATTTGCTATAATAAATTTTGCTATAGGTACACTGTTAGAAATTATTACACGTTAAAGGAGATTATTCATTTTTGTATAGGAAAGCTTCTCATTTAGGGAATGTATTAGAATAAGCTTAATTCTGTAGAGAATCAAGAAAGATTTAATAAATTCTTCAAAATAGATTTTCGGTTAAATATTTTGATTAAAAAATTTAATTTAATTACCTGAAGAAAGATTTATACTACAGTTCGAAATATTAGTTTTGAATATAAAAATTTTACGCGAAATAATTATCAAAAATCTGACTTCAAGAATTCTTGAGATTACAAACTGTCTCCTGCCTTGAAAATCAACAGAAAAAGATTAAGAAATTGTCACAGAGAAAATTTGCCAAAAAATGCAAACAATGACGTCACTATTTGGTTTTTTGTCTCATGTTTTAAGCATAAAAATACCTTCGTTAAAATCATCAACGAAAGATCAGCTAATATTTCGTCGATGATTTTTGGCAAGGTATTGTTATGCTATAATTTGCATTTTTGGCATTTTGCTGATTGTTTGTTCAGCTGAGCTTTAGATTTTTTTGAATCTTATTTGATCCTCTACAAGACTACGCGTATCCTGATTGTTTCCTCGAATGAGGTTTTGGTCCGTATGCAATTGAATAAACTCCTTTATTACGAAAATATGTATTTTTTTACAAAACTAAATTCAAATAAATAACTTCCTTAATAAAACAAACAAAAAAGTGGGAATTAGGAAAAAAAATGAATTTTTAAATAAGAGAAAATATACCTAATGCAATTCATTGCAAGAGTTTTGTAATTTTGGTAAAATATGCGTGTGTAATTTCTAACAGTGTACAAATGAAAATAATGCATGATATTGAATAAATTACCCCCAATAATGTGCTGTGAGAAATTTCCAAAAATTTTATTGATGCAACTGTGTGATAGTTGTGTAGATGAATAGAGAAATTACGTATTAATCTTGCAAGTTGCCCATTGTTGGTGTGAATTTTGTGGAGGGATGCAATCAAATGAATATTGATCATTTTCAAGCGTTGACATGAATTTGTTAAAATTATTATGCAACTTATGGGGCTGAAGAGAACTAGGAATGACTCTGAAATAAAAAGTTAGTAATGAAGAGAGAAAAAAAATGCTTTTTTGGGGGAATTTTCACACGAAAATATGAATTTTCTTGCAATTTATTCGTTGGAATTTTAAAGAAGAAACATCTTTTTTTGAGTGTGTTGTTGAGTAACATTTCTTGGTCAAAATAATTCCGTGTACCCCATACTTTACGCGAATATAATGGCTATAGTGTAGAAGCATGGTTGTGGCGTTATTTTCTCAATGAATTTGCGATATTTATTGTGATTTATGTGTCTTATTTATCATAATACGATGCGAAAGGGGAGCGCATTGTACTCATATAGTAGGAAGTACCTACTATCTATATAAAAAAGGACGTTTCAGCTCTACACAATGCTGCTATACCTGATTAGAATATTAAAATATCAATTTTACCATGACGTGGTAAAGAATGAAATATATAGCCTCTGCATTGCTTTAATATTTCATTGATTTCCATTTAATATGCAATACACTTTGAATTTTCTTTCATGGTAACTTCATTATACCTCCTCTTTCCCTTTTTTCTCCATGGCATCGTGCAACACCATTTATTTACAGCTTCTTTTACATAAGCGTAACGAATATTTTATCAAAAAATCCCTTATAGAATTTTGAACATTGAATTATTTCTTCCCCAGGAGTGTTACTTTTTTGTTGGATGTTCAATAGATATATTGCATGGAAAGAACTTGAGGGGAATTTTTCATCTTATCGAAGGATTTTGTCCTTAATCATCTCCTTTGGGGTATTAAGTTATTGTTGGGACTTAAAAAAATTTACTAGTTATATATTTTGCTAAAGGATTAGCAATATATATTGGCGCCAATAAAAATCTAAGAAACTCTTAATCCATGTTGGATTAAACTGCAATTCTTATGAAATTGATTTGAATTTAGATGCTTACCAATTTTTAAAAGTATAAGAGGTGTTTATCTGTATTAAAATTTTCGGATTTTTCGTCAAGAATCGAATTTTTCGGAGAGATTATAGTTATTCGTCAAAAAGAATCCGAATTATTCGTTATAAGATTCAGATTATTCGTCGAAATTTAGAGATTTAAATTATTTGTCAAAATACGGGTTTTTTGTTGAAATTCGGATTGTTCGTTAAGAAGACTTTGGTTATAAAGAATTATTCGTAAAGAAGAATGCAATTATTCGACGAGATTCAGATTTTCCGACAAAGTTTGGATTTTTCGTTGAGATTCGGATTCTTCGTCAAGAATATTTATATTATTCGTAAAGAAGAATTAAATTATTCGTCGAAATTCGGATTGTGCGTCAAGGTTCGGATTATTCGTTGAGATTCGGATTTTTCTTTGAGAAGATTTCGATTATTCGGAAAGAAGAATCGAATTATTCTACGAGATTCAGATTTTCCGACAAAGTTTGGACTGTTCGTCAAGAATATTCAGATTATTCTTTCGAGTTCAAATAATTCATTAAGAAAATTCAAAATATTCGTTAAGATTCGGATGAATCGTCATGATTCGGCAAAATAATCGAAATATTCAACAGATAAACACCAATTGTAAAAGTATTAAAAAATATAAATAAATAATTAATTTATCTTTTAATTTTTTTGTTTTCTTTACAAAGAATTTACAAAAAAAAACTTCTGGAAAAATAATGAATTAAAGGAAATTTCCTCGTTCGCATAATTCTTTTCTTTCTTCATTCTCAATTGCAATGTAGCCACTTGAAATTAAATCAATATAAACGCTACAACTTTTGCTTATTATTGTATATTGCATCTCATTAGTGCCTTTATGAAAAGTTCTGTATAAGTTGGTGTTGGCACACAAATTAATTAGTCTGGATTTCGTGCGATTTCTCAAAGCTTTTACTTATTTTATATACTACCGAAGAAGTACCCTTTTGTACTATATATAGGCACGTACTGTATAGCGAAGGGAATATGTATAATACAGCCTCAAGCAATTACCATAAATAAAGACGAAATGGCCGTAATGCAATTTAGTGTAGACCCAGTAAGTGTTGACGGTGAGGAGGACGAAATTGTCAATGAGTGCTGCAAGGATAGCGTAGGTTGACCTCTTATTTATTTCCTTCGATAACTTCCATATGCCACTGTGGGTATGGATTAATTTCTTTATTGTCACAACCTTCCGGAATGTTGAGGGGAGGCGGTCAATTTGTTCCTTAATGAGTGCCAGTCTGTTCTCAATATAATCCATGTAGAGGACATAATGGGTAATCATTAGTCTCTCAACGCAAAATGAGAAGATCCTTGCTGTGCACAGGCTGGCCCATTCCGGTGCAACGGGGAAAACGGATGCAATGACATAGATATCAAATATCAAGCATGATATATTGAAAGTCGTGGCTTTGACCATTGAGGCGGTCAGTGGTGTACTTGACACTTTCAATGCTGAATCCATTTGCGTGATGCGTGACCACATTTTGAGGTCCATCTGTCGAAAATTCTGTGCTTCTATCATCATAATGAAGTGCGTTAGAATTGGGGCAAGCAGCTGTATGACATCGGCAAATGTACCAACTGGTGTTCTCATATAGAACACCTTGTAGCGATTTATGTAGGCAAACCAGAGAATTGAGGACAAGATTACCGAGTGGAGAATTGATACAGCATACAGATATTTATCAATTTTCTCATTAGTTGATTTTGCACACACGCCCAAACACTGGAAAGTTGGCAAAAAACCCGTGAGAAATGTTCCTTTCATTTCTTCTTCGTCGGCGCCTCTGCCAGCCAAAACAGTTCACTCAGCGGCAGCAATTTTGAATCACGTGGAAATTGATACGAACAGCAGATGATTGATGAGTTTTCAATTTTAATATTTTAGAACGTTTAGAACAGAATTTCTCAAAGTCACTGCTGGAATTGTTAAAGAATTGTGAATGCTACAATGGGTTAATGTGAGCTGAAATTGACATTAATTGCCATGAATTAATAAAAGATATTTAAATGAAGTCGTTGCTCTGATATTACTCACACTCCTCTAAGTTTGTCTGTATAATCTTTTGCCTTCAAGACACTGCAACTTATTGTTAGACACACGCTTTTGGTGAATTTTTAATGAAAGAATAAAGAGAAGAAAAAAGTAGTTCTAAGTTAAGAATGAGACTCCCTTTCATTTTATTTTTTGCACATTTTTTTACAGCAATAATCTCAAGATTCTAAACTGATGACAATTTTGAATTTTATTATCTTGTTCTTTTTATGATTCTCCTTTTTTGGCAAAACAAATTTGTTTGCTTGTCACCAAAAAGTCAAGTTAAAAGCAACACAAGAAAACTTCTAAAACAACTTTTACTTTTTGTGGGCGGTTGAGAGAGCCACGGACAAAGCTGCTGAAAGTAGCAGATTTGTTTAATTAAAAAATATTTGTATAAATAGCGGAGAATGAACTAAATGTGACCCTATATAGTTTTTCTGCAACTAAGTTGGCAAATCGGAATATGAAAAAAATTCTTAGATTTTTCTCAAGATTTGCTCGATAGATTTTAATCCGGTAAAAAGCAAAAGAAAAAGGAGATATTTGCGGAGATTGAACCGGAATGATTTTTAAAGTTTCAATGCTGGAGCTGAGAAAAGTAAAAAAAAAAGTAAAGAAAATATAAAAAAAATTATTCCACTTTTCTTTAGCCCAAGATTAAAATTTTAAAAATCTGTTCCGGTACAATCTTTGGTCAAATCTACTCATTCATTGACGTTTTTCCTATCAAAATCCATCGAAAAGATCATGAGAAAAACCTACATTATAAAACAGTACTGTGGAAAATTCGGAAAATCGGAAAATTGCGTTTAGAACCAAATTTTAGCGAAATATAATCATTCAAAAGTTGATAAATTATGTAATAAAACAATAAAATTTGAAAATTAATTTATTTTTATGTAAATGAAGTACAAAAGGGTCATGTTTAGGTCATTCTCTCCTATGAAATTTGCACGTGAATATGCTCAAATTAATTTAATTCTGTGTAGCAAATTAAATTAATCATTTCTACACAATTTTTTGTCAGCTTTAGTAAAACAGTTTAATGTGGCGCTCTATTCAAAACCACTTTCACCAAATTTACTTAAAACATTATGTTTTTACAAGCAGTTTTTTGGGAGAAATTTGTGCAATTTTTATAAATGAAATCATCGTGTTTTTGCCCCGAAAAAAAAAGTTCATACATGGTCTTTTATTGCTTGAACAAACTATCTATATATACGTGTTGGGATATAGATACATTATTTATTTGGGTATATTCGCGGAAATCCAATAGAAACTTCTCCGAATTGTAGCCAATTGAATGGGAAGAGAGAGAGAGACACTAAATCCAAAATCAATACTATTTGATTGACTTTTATGGGTTTCATATTTTTCAATCTGTCTTGCCTGTGAGCCTGACAAAAAGAATAAACTTTCCCACATCAAATCAACATTAAGATGGTTCGATATTATATATCTTATGTACATTGTTTAGGTATACACAGTAGTGGTTCGTAGAAATCTTGGATGCCTTACTATATAAATCTTTGTTTTGTCTTTAATTTTTTTTTGTAGGAAATTCTTTTGGTTTTGGGACGTCAGTGTATTAAAATTATAATAGATAAGAAAATAGTTTGAGAGGAATTTCCTTGTCGATATCGGAGAAGTTTGTAAGATTAGTGGAAAATAGAAGGAAAGAGGTTTAGGTTTCAAGTCTAAATTTAGACATTTATGTAAGACAGATACATACAATTTTAAGGGTTGCTGGGCAAGCCCACACAAATCAATATTTGTGAACGTTTTATGATAAGATAACTTTACATTTTAATTACGGTTTTATATTGACAATGTTTCTAATTAATTCCTCCTGAGTGTGAGGGAGATGATGTGTGGGAAAACCCCTCAAATTTTCATTGGGGAAGGGGTGAGTTTTCACAGTTTTCATATTAAGTTGCTGACAATCCTAATTGGAAATTCCACTTTTGTGAATTGTGATGCCCCAAACACAATTGATCCACTTGAGTCAACCAAACCACTCAATGGTAAAACTTGAACACCACACATTGTTGATGGCGATGATGGGGGTGGGGGGTGGTGGATTCTGTTGACGAACCTTTTTGTGAAATTCACTGCATGGATGGAGGTGTGTGTTGGAAGAAAGTAAAGGGATTTATAATTGGTATAGAATAAAATACACGAGAATACTTCTCAATGGATTGGTTGTGATGTATAATGATACCTCAGAATCAATAGAGTGTGCAAAGTACGCACAACATGGTATACAAGAATACTTGACACACATTGTTGGAATATTGTGGCCAATGTTGTTGGAACTTTGGCAGATATTTTGCAAGTTTTTTTTTTTTGCAAAAGAATATCTTGGTCCGTTTTGAATAAATTTGTTAAACTTCTTCAACCCAAGGGGTGTTTATCTGACGAATATTTTGGCTATTAAGGCGAATTATCCGAATATTTATGAAGGTTTGAATATTTTAATTCTAATAAACATCGATTGCTAAAAATCGGAAAAAAGTTTGCCTTTTACAGCTTGAATTTACTACTATTTAGGCTTTAATTTTGTACCTTTTTAGGCTTTAATTAAAAACTATTATAAGCTTTCCGAGATTGCAGACTATGCCTTTTTAGGGTTGAAAACCAAATATAATAAAAAGGATTGAATTTAGCCCGTTTCAGCTTCAATTGGCTGCTCTTTGTTCATTCTAGGCTTGAATTAAAAATATATTTTCTTAAGTTTCTGTTCTTTAAAGCTTAACCATACTTCAGCGTCAAAAGACGCTGTTCGTTGTTTTTTCTCACTTGCTCCTTGTCAAATTGTATCGCGCTGTCACTGTCACACAAGAAAGGCGGTTATATAACATAGAAACCGCGTTTCTTGTTTGACAGTGACAGCGCAATACAATTTGACAAAGAGCAAGTGAGAAAAAACAACGAACAGCGTCTTTTGACGCTGTTGTATGGCCAGGCCTTTAATCTCTGCTTTTTTAGGGCTGAAAACCTTTAGGCTGTAATTTAGTCATTTTTAGGCTTGAATTTAGCACGCTTTGAGTTGAATTTACTATTTTGGGCATGATTTAAATCATTTTTTAGGCTTAAATTAAATATTTTCTTCAGGCAAGTGCACCTCTATCTTAGCCACAGACATTTTAAGACTATACAAATATTAACGAATAATCCGAATATTTGCCAAGATCCAAATAATTTCATTCACAGATAATCACCCCTTGCTTCAATCTGTTATGGCTGAAGAATTTCTAAAGTTTGTCTTGATCTGTTCAACGTGGTGGTTAATTAATATTACAGTATATTGCCTCTAACATAGAATCTAATGCAAATTTGAGGTAGATATGTTGCAGTGTAATAGAAAAAGAGACAATAGAGTCAATTGGCTTCCAAACCAACTCTCCGCAATTGATTGAATTCCAACAATACAATGTTGTTTTGTGGATGGAAACAAAGGGAAAGAAATATCAATGAATTTGAATATTAATCGTCTGAAGAGATTTTTATAGCATAAAATCTTATTTTGAATTGTTCAATGCTTTTAGTATTTCCACCATAACACGTCAAACTGACGAAAGATATAAATTTCCACACATTTTATGGATCTTTCTTTCTATTTGACAATTGAATTTGTAACGACAATGATAAAATGACTTGATGCTGGTGCAGCATATTGAGCGGAATCACTAAAAAAAATCCAACAATGTCACACGTAAAGGAGCCGAATTCTTATGTTGAGGAAAAGGAGGTGGAGGTGATGACAAGACACTGCGCGTATAAGGAGATTTACGTGGCACCATATTAATAATCCAATATCATTGCGTCTATTTTCACTGGATAAAAGAGAAAGGGGGAGTTCAGGATGCCGAAAGAGGGGGTGGAGAGCACAAAATTTCGGGGGAAAAGTCATAGGATAAAAAAAGGGGGAGGTTACCACTTAAACTGAGTTCCTCATGTTGACTGAGGAGATTTAAGGAGAGCTCAGCTATATAGGTTTGTCTTGACGGGGAGAAAGAAATATTGTAACGAAGCCCCCGGTGAAGAAAACATATTACTTCCCTATGAATTTATGACATCAATTTTTCCTGTCTTAATTGCCCAATATTAATCTTTAGGATGAGCTTGGTCGTGTTGGAATCGCCAGGGTGAAAGGATATTGAGTAGTTGTCGTTATTGTTTCATTAGCTGAATTAGATTCATCGACTTTTGGCATGAATTGAATGAAAATAACCATGTACGTTGTAATAGCGGCAACCATCTGTAAAAGAAAAAAAACAAAGAATTATTTGAAAGCTCGTTTACATAGATTGGTAAAGAACTTACCGATTTAAGGAGACGAAAATCCATATTGAAGAATCCACTTACGGTGAATAAAAATGGTTCATGGAGGATTTGCAGTGAAAAATTCTCAATCTGCAATGAAAAGTTGATGTTACTTCTTTTTTTCTTACTCCAGCACAAGTTTCCACACTTTTCGTAAAGTTATATTGATTTGCTGAAATGTAATTTATCCAAACTCATGGTGTGTGCATCTTCGTGCAATTTTAAACATCTCATGGCAAATTTCCAAAAGCGACAAGAAAATATATGTTCTGAATTTTGTGCAACAATAGAGTATTTTCCGTTTAGGGGTGACACGTTTAAAACTTTTGTGAGATTGGGTGTTGTAATGTGTTTTGGTTTGGTAACGAAGGAAAAAGCTGATTTTGACTTTTTCATTGCATTGTCCTTGCATACACAGTTTAATTTTCAAAGGAGTTTAGTCAATTTTGTGTAGGAAAATTTGTTATTCGAAGGAACAAAATCGCTTAGGAGAATTTTCCATATTTGAATGAGATTTGCTGAGAAGCTTGATATTTCGTCGATGATTTTTACAAGGAAATTTTATGTTTCATGCATTGAAAGAGACAAAAATGGCAATAATGACGTCAATATTTGTATTTTTCGACAAATCTCTGCTGACTTTTCCCAGTTATATCCTGTAGGGAAATATCGAAATATTTTGCAGAGAAACATCCCTGAAAGAGGCTTAGATTAAGCACAAAAAGTCATGAAAGTGCTAAATTTAAGCCCAATATGTACTAAATTCAATCCTAAAAGAGTACTAAACGCTATTCAAACTGTATTAAAATCAATTTTAAAGAGGTAATTCGGTTTATAATCATATAGAGGCTCAAATTAACGACATTCAAATCTAAATAAAACTAAATTTAAGCTCAGAAAGTACTAAAATCCAACGTGTACTAAATTCAAGACGAAAAAAATCCCTGGCATAAGGAAGCTCCAATTAAGGACAAGGGCCTGGAAAGTACTAAATTTAAGTCCAAAATGTACTAAAATTATGTCCCAAGAGTACTAAAATATATCCAAACTGTACTAAATTCCAGCTTAAAAAAATATTCGGTTTATAACCATAAAGAGGCTCAAATTAAAGACAGAACTTGCAAAGTACTACTAAATTCAAGTCTAAAAGAGCTATTTTATTTGTCATAAAAAGTCTTAATTCAAGCCTAAAGGGTACTAAACTACAAAGTGTACTAAACTCAAATCGAAAAAAAAATCTTTAATAGGCATATACAGGCTCAGATTATGGACAAGAGCATGAAAGTACTAAATTTAATTCACCTTGAATCCTACTAAATTTAAATCCAAGATGTACTAAAATCAAGCCTCAAAAGTACTAAACTCTATAAAAAATGCATTTTGGAGTGGACATAGAATACTAAATAATAAATACTAAATTCATTCTGAAAAAAAGTTTTCTATCATTATTTTGATCTTGAATAATATTCAGATTAATCACGAATCTTCAGATTATACGGCAATATTCGGATGATTCATTCCTTTATAAATATCGTGATGAAAAAACCTTCAGTATTTTTATGTTTCACGCAGACGTGAAAGGGTTAAAGGTATTAAATGTATTCATTTAGAGCAGGAAAAAAGTCAAACGTGCTAAATCATACATGAGATTTGAACTCACATCAATGAAGTTGAAAGAGTGTGTGTATAACCGGTATAACCATCACCGTAAACTCAATTAGAACTTAATATGTGCTAAATTAAACCAACTAAAATCAAACAGAAATCGAAATGTGATAGATTCACGGAGATTTGTTTGCATGCACCACTTAACATACATGCATTTTGTACAGGTAGGTTAGGTAAAATTATACCTTTGGTTAGATATTCCAACAACTAGCAAACAAATAGCTTTTAGGAGATAATTTATCCTCATTCTAACGTAGTATATATGCGGGGTGAACAATATTACGCACATTCATTAACTGATTAGTTACATATAGCCTAATGATATGGCTTTTATGGTTTTTTTATGCTTGATTATGCAAAGTAAATCTGTATTGATTTTCAATTGATTGTTTAATTTGAATATTGCATTGAGCAGTAAGCTTGAGAATTAATACAAAAGTCTAAATTACACGTGCAAGATTAATTGTGTGTCCACTATTGGGAATATAATGTGGAGGTGGAGGGGAATGGGTTGTGTTGCCGCTCAATTACCAATGTATCCATTGATATGTTGTGAATGTCCTTCTCAATGTTATGTAGCCAGAAGCCAATGTGTCGTACATCATTGAGACATTTCTCGCAAGAGTGGAGCATTATGATGATAGCCGTAAAGGTTGGTATGAGACTTGCAACCAATTGTGGGATTGAACGAAGTTCATTGCGATTGAGAACGGAATATATCCAGTACAGGTCACATGTTAATTGGATGAAGTTTTGCATGAGAGCTGCCAATTCACTCCACCTGTGTGGTTTTATGTTGAAATAAAATATATATAAATCTACTAGAGAGAGATGAATTGTTAGGAAAGTTTTTCATTCATGGGTGGATTTATATGTAATTTAAAATATTCTATGTGTGTGGTTTACCCAAAGCTCGAGTTAACATCCCCATGACATTCCCATAGAACACTGTAGATCTTTTTCATCTGCACCAGACGCGTCTCAATGCGCTTTGTTGCGAGTTCATCTTTGAGTACAAAGTGATTATTCTTTGTAATTACAACCATTTGCTTCAGCTCCTTTCGCACAATGTGGAGGCGTGAGCGTATCAAGTCGACAAACATTGTCAAATGAAGATGCCTCATACGACTCACGAGGAGTGATATGAAGGTTATTGCAACATTACGTGTCCAATTTGCATCAAAGTGAATTGTTGCAAGTATCGTGAGTTCAATTGTTAGCGTGAGGGTGGTGTAGATGAGGAATTTTGCTGAGAAATCCCGGAAGAATTTCATTCGATGCTGCGTAACAGGTATGCCAATTTGATGGAAGAGATTATCCACGGTGGTGAGACGTGTCCAAGCCGATAGGAGGGTGGCTCGTGTTAGAATTGCTTCGCCAAGAGCGGTGCCATGGGTGAGAATCACAGTGACGAATTTTACAAGATCATTAAATTGACCCACATCACTGTCGGGTGAAAAAACACTGTCATAGTTGATGAAGACCACTGTTGTGAGTGCGAGGACAAGTGCAAAATTCACAATGGACCAAACGCCAAGGAGGGTATTTGCTATTTTCTTCGGGTTGTCTTTTGATGTCTCCAGAGATACTGGGCACAATCCTAGAAATTGGAAAATATGGAGGATACCTTGGAAAATTGTCTGTGATTCCATATTTTCATCACACACACACACCACACTCTCTCACTTCCCAGCGCAACTTTCAACTGAATGGTTGACCACGAGAATGGTTGTATTTTGTATGTGGAATATATAGGTAGGTATCCTGTATGTTAGGCACAGTGTGGGTGAAGAAATACCTATAAAATGCGTACCTGATTCTGATCAGATAATTATGTGATTACTCTTGACACATTTGATACGAGAAAAATAATTTATTTAACCAAAAATCATCTACCCAATCGGATATTCGTTTTGTTCCACTACATGAATTATTGTTTTAGTTAGTTATTCATTCACAGGGAAATATTTGATTTCTTCTCAAGGATTTTTATTAGAAAGCTACAACGCATTCAGTTTATTTTTATATTTTCATGCGAATGGGTTGAAAATTTGTAAAGAGGCTTAGAAAACATTTTTGGGAATTTTCTGTACCTGAGGAAAGGTGAAAGACTCACGAAACTGTCGTCATTTCATTAGAAGACAAAAATATACAGAAAGCTTCTTTGAGAAATAGAATTCTCGATGTCTTGAAAAAAAATTTCCTGAGATCTGGAAAGTCTTCTTGGAATTTTCTTTTCCTGAACGTACCTGAGGAAAGGTGAAGGAACTCCCGAAACTGTCATCATTTTATTAGAAAATAACATTTTGGCAGATTCTTTGAGATACTATTCTCAGAACTTTTAAAAGAAAACATTTTCCTTAAGCCTGGAAACTCTCTTTGAAATTTCCTCAAACGTCCATTCCTGATGAAGGGTTAAAAGAAACTCCCGAAGAGTCTTTTCGACAATTGACAAAAATGTCAAAAAATAATTTAAATTCTTTTGAGAAAAAGAATTCTCAGCATTTTTAAACAACAATTTCCCAGAATTTGCAGTTTGTTATTTTCCTCTGTGAGTAACTTTTTAACATTATTCTTTCTCCCGTGGACGCTCAACCCTTTCAACGAATTTAATAATTCATCCTCCCACACCGTGGCAAAGGTGTTAAAGCACCAATCAAAGACGTCATCATAGTAGAAAAAAAATCTCCCTGTGGTGCTTTTTTCGCTTCTCTGTTCAGTTTCAGTTCAGTTCAACAATAGCGTGTGCGAGAGAGGGGAAAAGCGAGATCTTCAAAAATGCCAAATATATCAACCATTGACCTGATTTCAAAAATAAAATATTCATGCTCTATTCATAAATCAATAAATCAGGGATTTATTTTTTTCCGCAACACCTGCTCTTGTACACTGATTTCTTTTTAATATTAAATACATGAAATTTTTATCACAGTTCAACTGTGCGTATATGAGAGAAACTAAAAGGGAATTTCTTTGTGATTTATTGCTAATCAGTACAAGCTCGTTGAAAGCAAAAAGCTACACCTATATAGGGTGAAAGGTAACTTTACATTCTTTGACAGAATTTTACAAAGAGGTGGGTGGTATAGTAGTTTAAAAATAAATTTGTCATTGAAATTGAAGATAGAAATCAATAGCTACACTGTCAACCCTTATCAACTGATTGTTTAGGTGTATTTTTGGAAGAAACAACATACAAATTGCGGAAAATACGACGTGTTTAAATTATTGAAAATGTTTAAGAGATTATTAACTTGTAATGTGATGGAAATTTTCACATTTAAAATTTAGATGGTGTTCGGAAAACTTATGAAATAAAATAATATTTGAATTTGGCGCGCACTCGAAGTGGTGAATTCGAATGGTGAAAATATAGAATGTGGGGAAAGATGAATGATATGGCGGCAAAAATGACATCGGATTTAGAAGGAAGTGTACGTGTTTGCTCCGTAAAAAAAGTATAATTTTATCGCATAAAATATGTAAATTTCGCAAACAGATGGATTTTGAATTTGTAAAATTAAGCTTAAGGACATAAAGCTTGATGAAGGGTACCATTGCAGCCGAGAGCTTTGGACAGTGAATAAGAAAAAAATACAAAGAATTCTCCCAACTTTGTAATTCTCGCAGTTTAATTTCATATTTTTTTCTGTGTAGTCGAAATCAGTAGAATATCAATGTACAAAATTATTTCCAAAAACTATTTTTTTTTCTATATTATTCATTAATTTATTATTTGAATTAATATTTATTATTTGCAATATTCGTTATACAATTTATAGCAATATTATAGAACATTTTAATAAATAGAGCATTTTAATTTTTAATTAATTCCCTTGTCCAATTAAATCATTATTTAAAAAAAAGTCAATGATTTTGCGTAAACAAAAATAGAGAGAAAAATCCCAACATGTAAATTCTCATTGAATTGTCAGTAGGTGGAGTCTTTCCAATGTTTCACTTATTGATTTTTTTGTTAAATTCAGTTTATATATTTAGGTTTAAAAGCATCTGAAAATTTAAATTGTAAAATTCAAGTAAAAAAAAAATGTCACAAATTGTGGTAAAATTATTCGGGAAGGTATGCGCGAGAGAGCTTTATAATAAGGTTAATTCTTGTTGCAGGAATTTTCAAAATTTCGTAATGAAAATATTTTCAATGATGCATCACTGCGTCTGAGTGATGGTACATTGCTACCAGTTCATCGTGTAATCCTCTGTTTAAAAAGCAACTATTTTCTTTCACTCTTTACAAATCCATTGAAGCACAATGGGAAGGGGAGTAATGAGTTTTTCATACCTGGCATAAGGAGGGAAATTATGGAAAAAATTCTACAATTTATCTACACGGAAATGCTTGAATTTGAGTATGACGAAATTTTTGAACTACTCACGGTGGCTGACTACTTCCTCATTGATGGGTTAACAGAGCAGTGTCGGGATTTTCTCAAAAATACCCTCAATCCAAAAAATTGTGTAAAAATCTTCCTTTTTGCGGAAGCACGTTTCCATCGGGACGTTATGGAGGCGGCAAGGAAATTTATTCTTGTAAATTTCCTCAAAGTTATGAATGTCTGTGAGGACTTCACCAAGCTAGACTATGAGCATTTCAACCAAATTATCTCAAGCGACTTGCTGAATGTTAAAGATGAACTATCAGTGTGGAATGCGTGTCTCAATTGGATCAATAACTCACCGGATGAGAGGAAAAAGCTCATTTATCAACTTGTGCAACTTGTTCGAATGTGTCTCATGAACGCGGAAGATTTCCAGACTTCCATTGAGCGGCATCCTTACGTGTTAGAGTGCACCAAGGCTAAAAGTCTCATTGATTTAGTCAAAAAATTTCACCTTAAATCTGAACTGTCTCAAGAAATTTTTGAGGTAAAACTACCAATGAATTAATTTCTTTAATAGATTAGATTGAGATTCTTGTGGATAATTAATTCTTTCTAGGAGTAGTTTAAAAAAATCGTAACGTTTTTACGAAAATTTCGAGAAGAAAACTATCCCTAATTACTCTAAAACTATTTGCTGTAGTTAATTTGTGAAATCGAACAGAAATCACAGAAAATTAGAAAGCAATTTCACGATCCAACCCTTGTCTGCAATAGGGGAGCCTGAGGCTGTATTGGTCGGTTTACATTAATTCAAATTTTGGGGTAGATTCTGATATAAATCTTCTATTATAGAATTTTGTCATTTTATTTCCATCTTTAATCGAATTTTTGAAGGAAAATTTGTTTTCCAGGTCTCTTCAGAGATTTTTCTTTTCATTTTCCTGAACAACAAAAAGAAAAGAAAAGATTCTTATAAGATTCTACCCCTATATCTTGGTTAATTTTTCTCTTGAATTTAGTAGTTTAATCTTTACACTAACTTATAATTTTATTTAAAAAAAAAATGCGGGAAATAATTGAGTTTAAATGAACCCAAACTAACAGACGCTTAGCCAGAAATTTTTTTAAAAAGAAAAAAAAGAAAAACTTTTTTTTTATTTATATAACGCTAAAATCGATTAAAAAGAACGAATAATAAGGCGAAGATTTTGGAGATTGAAATTACTAAACCACTTTAGAGGTTTATTGGAATCGGTTTAGAAGCTTTTGAGAATCAGTTGTGGCAATTTAACATTTGAAGTTTCTTTTCTTTGTCTGACATTTCTTAAACTTGACGTCATTGACGTTTCTTTTTTTTTTACTTTTTTTATTTCTTCGACATTTCTTTTTTTTAATTTGATATTTTTAAAATTTGACCTACTTATTATACATTTTACATTTCTAAGATTTGACGTTGTTATAACATTTAAAATTTTTTATTTGAATTTTTAAATGTTGCTTTAAAGAAAAAAAGAACTTCCTACATGATTTTTTAAAGTGTTCTGACCCTCATTCTTCCACCAAGACTAAACCATTTGGCAATAATTTTAAAATATTTGTCATCTTTTAATTACCTACCTATATAATTCATTATGTTGTTGAGTAGCCAAAAAAAATGTCATGCTTGCTCAAGTAGCATTGTAGCATCATTCAAAATACATTAAATTAACATTAAATTGCAGTTTTTTTCTGCTCGATTTCATTAACAATTTATTCCATTAATTTGTGCTCCACTCTTTGTGATTAATTTTGCCCCACGTATACACATAATTTATCGATTAAATGGATATTGAGAACATAAAACATAATATAGATAGATTGTGCAGATAGATAAAATTGCACAAGCTTTAGAAAATTTTAGAATATACCTAAAATTTATTTATGGGACTATCTAATTCAACCCCAATCTCCTATATAATTATCATCCTCGCATTGGATTTGATTCCTTTTTTTTTGAACAGTACAAATTGGCTCTTCCGAGATTACCCCATGAGGTGATTGTGACATTGGGTGGGTGGAGTGAGGGTTCGGCAAAGATGGAAATTGAGACGTATGACACACGCGCGGATCGATGGATTCTCATCGGGTGTGAGGATCCATTTGGCCCACGTGCCTATCACGGGAGTATTGCCATTGGGGAGAAAATCTACTGCATTGGTGGCTTCAATGGGAGTGAATACTTCAACAATTGTCGCATATTTGACACGGTTACGAGGACATGGCACCCCATGGCACCCATGAATGTTCGTCGGTGCTACGTGAGTGTTGCCCTACTCAATGGCAACATTTATGCCATGGGTGGATTCGATGGGAGCGTGAGGCATAGAACATGCGAAATGTACGATCTCAAGACGAATCTATGGACATTCGTTGCTCAAATGAATTCTCAGCGTTCCGATGCATGTGCAACCGTGATGGATGGTAGAATCTACATTCTCGGTGGATTCAATGGGCATGAATGCATGAATACGGCAGAGGTGTACGATGCTGAGCTAAATGCGTGGTCCCTTATACCGCAAATGATACACAGGCGTTCGGGTCTCAAGTGTATTGCACACCATGGGAGAATTTACGCAATAGGCGGCTTCAATGGGTTGGTACGCTTGAAACACTGTGAGCAATTCAATCCGACGACAGACACGTGGAGTCCAATTGCCGAAATGCTATGTCCACGAAGCAATTTTGCCATTGAAGTCATCGATGATATGATTTTCGTTATGGCTGGCTACAATGGTACATTCACCATTTCCGATGTGGAATGCTATGTGCACGAGACGGATGAATGGATGATGGTCACGAGTATGAATATTGTCCGTTCGGCACTGTCTGCCAATGTAATTAGGAATACACGTAACATTCAAGATTATCTCTATCCATGGCGGGCTGAATTGATTGAGGAACGTCACCAAACATCCATCCATGCCACTGATAGTGAAACTGAAAATTTATCTGTCCAATAATGATGCAAAATTCTCTAGAATTTATTAATTAAATTCACACACAAAGAAAGAACAACTTCTGCTGAAAATCTCTCGCACACAGACTCTCGGTCAATCCATAGTTAAGTACGAAGAAGTCACCAGACGGGGTAGAAATTGAACAAACAACACCATGTACGTGGTAATTGCACTAATCATCTAAATGAGAAAAAGCACAAAAAATACGATAAATAAATAACAAAGAGAAAAAAAAGAGCTTTAGAATAAAATTTTCCACAAAAATCAATTTCACTATTTTGCACCAACTTGCAAATATTTACCGAACGAAGTGGTTTGAAGTCAATTGTAAAGAGTTCCATGGTTTGAAATAGCACTGGCTCTTGGATTATTTGCAGTGAGAAATTGAGGAGTGTTTCAGATATTTTCCCATTGTAGATGGTGAATTTGACACGATGTAGCCAAATTGAGATACTGTGTACCTGTTAAAAAGAAGAAGAAGAAGAAAAAAAGATTGCAAAACTTGTGATGCACCTGGAAGATGTTAAAGAGTTTTCGTGTTGGGTTATTACAGTTCCGAGGCATGAGTCTGAAGAATAGAAGCATAACAGTAAGATGGTGAAACTGTGAAGTAAATTTCCGATTGTTTCTGCACGGTAAAGAGGAGGAAAAATAGGTATTTTGTAGCACTTTGTTAATCTCAATATTTTAGTGGCAATAAGATGAAAACGATGAAAACAATGCACCTGCACAGAGATGGAGGCGATAGATGAGAGATTAGGGTTTTTTTTTAAATTCAATTTACCAATTTTCATTGCAAGAGATGATTAATTTGTGATTAAACAGCCGACAAGATGATCTATTTAATGTACTATTGAAAAATTCGTTTGTAAAAGGTTTGTAAAAGTTTGTTACTTTTTGGAAATTTTTTAACCGACGTTTAAGGATTTTATTTTAACATTTAAACCACTCAATGTAATCCAAAAAAAAATACCCACAATAGTGCTGCCAATTGAGAAAACCGTTGAAGGGTAATCGGAATACCTTTTCTTTGTGTAAATGATACAAAATTCAACACTATTTTTGTTTTCTTAAATTTGATGTTGTTAAAGGAAAACTTCTTTTTTTTTATTATTTAGATAGTTTATCTTTCAAATTTTAGCTGTGTTTCTTTCAGACACAGCTTTTGTGTACCGAGCAAAATCGAAAGTCGTCAGATCGGGCTCAAACTTGGGATGAGCACGAATTAGGGTCCCCACATTCCAAAAAACGTATGCGCCAAAAAAAAATTTTTCCGGCCGGCCGTCCGTCCGGCCGTCCGTCAGGCCGTCCGTCCGGCCGTCCGTAGTACAACGTTAAATTGCAAGAGAACGGTAATAGATAGAGACTTGCGGTAAACGGCAAAGTTTAAATATCGACTGGAAGACGTCCGATTATGATGTCAAATTTTACCCCCCACCCCCCCGTCCGCCATTTTGAATAACCTCAAAATTTTGTTTTCGCTATATCTCAGCACCTGTAATAGCTAAAAATCTGAAATTTTTATATGTTGTAGGGGCCATCAAGACCTTTCCAACGATACCTCATTTTCGAAAATCGGTCAAGCCGTTTAGTCAATATGGCCGCTACAATTTTTCATCGAAAATCGACCATAACTCGAAAACGGCTTGACCGATTTTGATCAACCCGGGTTCAAATGAAAGCTCTCAACAAACCCTACAACTCTCTAGAACATCAGAAGTTTCAAAAGTGGCCGCTAGGGGGCCAAAAATCAAAAACAAAATTTTCGATGAGTTTTCGATGAATATCTCGAAAACGGCGACATAAATTTTTTTCATTTTTTGATATATTGTAGCTGACTATATTATCTAGCTCCATGCCAAAAATGAAGAAAATCTATGGATCCGTTCTCGAGATATAGCCTTCCAAAGTTGGCATGTCATATCTCGGGTTCTACAAGTCCGATCTTGATCAACTCAAGCGCAAATGAAAGGTTTCGAGAAACCCTACAAACGTCTAGAACATTGCAACTTCGAGAAATGACCGCAAGAGGCGCTAAAGTCAAAAACAAAGTTTTCGAAAATTTCGAACTCGAATTTTTCGAAAGTGGCGACATAATTTTTTTTCATTTTTCGATATGTTATAGCTGACTTCAAGACCTTTCAAACAAAAAAAAAATTATGAAAATCTATGGATCCGTTCTCGAGATATGGCCTTCTAAAGATTTCTTAGGGTATGACTTTTCAACTTTTCCCGACTTTGAGCGTATTTAAATTAATTCGCGTTGTAGTTTGCTCTCACAAAATTGGTACACTGAAAGAAACACAGCTCCCGTAAGCTTGGTCAGCTTACCAGTACATTTTCCTTTATTTTCAGCTCTCTTGCAATAATGAAATCGTATGATTTTACACAAAAATCTGGATATCATTCCAAATTTTCAGATCTCCTTGCTATCGTATTGATGTGAATAGAGGTCAAGAAGTTTTATATTGGTTGGTTACATTCCCTCATTATATTGGTTAGGTCCTCGTGCTGTAACCAAATGTTTTTGAATGATTGTTATTTTTAAAATTGAATTAAAGAAAAAAATCAACAATTTCTAGATTAGTAACACTGGAGGACAAAATTGGTAATTGCTGCCAATTTGAGTTTTTTAAATCGCCACAGATTAAAATCTATGCAACTTATGTTGATAAATTCTTCACCTATGTCTAGGCGACTGCAAATACTACAAGTTCGTCAAAATAAAACCTGGAAAAACGTTTTCTTTATAATAGAAAATTAAGCTCAAAGTTTGAGGTTAGAAAATCGTGTCCTCCAAGTGTTAGTGGAAAAATATATATATTTTCCAATGCCTTTCCGGGAAATGACCACAGATTTCAACAAATTAAACAAAACTTTGTCACAAAACATAAAACTTTTAGCAAACTTTCACAAACTATTTTTTATATTAATACGAAATTGAATCAAAATAGATAAATTTTCAACTCTGAGACACAGAAAGTTTGGCAACTCAGAAATGAGATGTAAGAAATTAGGGTCAAAAAATGAAGAAGATGAAAGGCACGTTACAAAGCATGAGGAGTAATTGATGAATTTTGCTCATTATGGGGGGCATACCACATAAACCAATGCCGTAGGATTTATTGTAGATGCGCCAGTAGAGCCAGTAGCAATCGGCGAGTATTTGGAGAAAATGGAATGAATAATTGGCCACTTGGGACCACCCGAAGTACTGATTGATGCAATTTGATATTTTCCATATGATATGATGGGATTTTTGTAGCATCCGGAAACGGTGGTGGACAAATGCGAAGGGATATTTCTCAAGGGATATCCCACTGCAGGTTGTTGTGGTTTCGAGGGAGTTGAGAAAAATGGCAAGTTGCTTCGCATTGCATGCTAATACCCTGGCGTAATGGTGGCACAAATCAATGTACAGAATATGCTGCAGCTGTCGAAAGCGACTCTGCACAAGGAGGGGGGTTGTTAGGAGCCAGTAGTTGAGCATTGGGGTGTTTGTGAGGAAGAAGGACATTGGCCACAGCTCCAGGACGATCAACATCAATGTAAGAAAGATAAATTTCCTCATGTACACCCTACACGTGTCTGTGTCCCTTTGACTAAGGTCCACCCTAATGGCTGCAAAAATCCCATCTAATTCGGATGTTTGATTGAAAATACAAATTAATTGATCAGCGTGGATGTAAGATTCGAGTAGGATAGTGAAAGATGTAACCACTGCAGCGTAGTACTTTATCCAATCGTTGAATTTCCCCAATGAATCAAATGCGGACATTACTGCATTCGGATACAGTTGAACAATTGCAAAGTTAACACTTAGCACCACAATATGCAAGATGTGAATGAGGCGGTTCTTTATATTGAAACATTTTTTGTCTTTTCTATCTTTATTCAGGATGGAGAGATTTATGATGCTCAACCCACACAGTTGAAAACACAAGAACAACTTTCTGCCTAACTTTAAATGTGCCATATCAGTTGCCTTCGATAAATGCGAAAGAAGTGAACCAAAAACGCTCAAAGTTACTAATGCATGGGTGAGTTCAATCTATATGTTTTCAATTAGTTAATTGAGACTATTGACTTTGTATGTATGTTGGAAGATATATGGAAAAGGGTGTTTCGACTTTTTTTTCCCTCAATGGCTGAAAAAAAAAGGTTTCAACTAACTAAAATGTATACTGCTGGGTATTTGCAAAAATTCATCGTGTGTGAAAAACACATTATTCTTCTGCAAAAGCTTATGAGGTGTGTGTGTGCGCTTTTGCAGGCGTTTCAGATTGAAATTCAATGCACAAAGGATAAAATATCCTCTTCTTAATTGAATTCACAAACTTTCTGACTCTTTTTTCCACACTTTTTTGTTCATTTTGAATCCTTTTGAATTTAATTGAAGATAACAATGCTCCTGCAGAGGTATTTTATTTATTAGTTGGTGTTATTCTATTTTTAAGGGATGTTTATCTGCCTAACATTTTGACTGTTTCGGCGAATAATCCAAAGATTAGCGAATAATCACAATATTCCCGAAGATGTGAATGTTCTCATTTACAGCTAGAATTTAGTACTTTCTTGATCAGAATTTACTTTTTTTTAGTACTTTTAGGCTAAAAATGAGTAGGTACTTTTTTTTTTTTTTTTTTTTTTTTTGAGCACGTTTATTCACAATCTGTAACATTACAATAGAGTCACAATAAGCGAAATTTTTGAAAGAACTTTAACAAAGTGGCACGAGTGAGGGAAGGTCCAATGACCTATCTCTAAAGATAAATCTAAAATTCAGAGAAATTTCATTTTGGGTAATTATAGAGGAAGCATACGACTCCTCTTCAATCTGTTGATAGGCTTGTGGTTCAAAAGTGATCGAGCCAGGACATTGCGGTGGCAATCCAGCCTGTTCTTGTACAGTTGACAGTGCCTAGAGATTTCCTCCATTACGGTTGGGACCCCCAGATCCCCTCGGATAATGTCATTTGGCACGAACCATGGAGCTCCCAGAATGCTCCGCAGGATTTTGCTCTGAAACCTCTCAATGATGGCGATGCTTGAAGGTGAAGCAGCCCCCCACAGCTGACATCCGTATATCCAGACTGGCTTAAGTAAGGCATTATAAAGAAGCAATTTGTTGTCGGTCGACAGTACAGATTTTGGCCCGAGGAGCCAATAAAGCTTTCGCATCTTCAAACTTAGCTGCATGCGCTAAGTAGGTACTTAATCGCCTTTAATTTAGTACTTTCTCGGCTTAAAATTAGTACTTTTTTTCAATTGAATTCAGAACTTTTTCGGTTAGAATTTACCTTATTATTGGCCAGAATTTAGTATGTTTTCAATAAGAATTTAGTATTTTTTATTATGGAATATTCATCTTATGAATGAATTTTCGAAACAAAAAAAATACTAAATTCTACCCGAAGCTATAGTAAAAATTCATTCCGTAAATGTACTAAATTAAATTAAAAGTACCAAATATCCAAAAACATAGTAAATTCTAGCTGAAAATGTATACTGAATACAATGGGAAAAATTAGTAAAAAGCTTATAAAGTGTTAAATTGAATTGTACTTTTTCGACTAGAATTTAGTACTTTTTAGGTTTTTGCCCCTCAGACTCTATCAATTTAGGACTAAAAAGTAAAGAAATGTTCGTCTGCTGAATATTTTGAATTCTATGGCGAATAATCCGAATATTTTCAGTCAGTCATTTTTTTCACCCCTTGTTTATTTTTGTGAAATCTTTTTTGACTACATCTTACAATGAAAATTTCCTACTGCTTTTCTAGGAAAATCCCACAGTTTTCTTAAACCTTTGACAATGTCCTAAAATAATTTTAGGGGACTTAACCCATGTGCATTGTGCTTAAGAATCTTCTTAATTCTATTGCAGTACGGCGCAAATGTATGCAAAACTACCTATAAATCATGTATACATATTTTACTTCTGAATTGCTTATTAGTTGAATAACCCCGTTTATTAGTTCAACAATAACAATTCAAAGTTTGTTGCATAAAGTCTTCAACTAAAATTTTACACACTAAACCCCTAAATCCAATCAAAATTTCTATACAAATTCTCTCTCATCTTCAAATACTGAACTTGGGAAATCCATATAATTAGTGATGTTTCAAAAGGGTTGGTACTCTACTCCATAATATATATGTGAGCGGTATATGTTGCACAAAAGCTCCACTGATGTATAAATAAATCCATTCAATGTCAATATAATTATACAATGAATATAATTTTGTTCTCTCAGTTTCCAATACCTACAATGCAAAATATATACCCTGAAATTATTTACTTGCATTCCTCTTGGATTTATCAGAATTCCCTCATCGCAAAGTCTGCACACAAAGTAAAAAAAAAAAGTAATAAAGTGTTGCGGGTGAAAATACCTCGCCCCACACATAATTTCTTTTTGTTATAATAACTTCAAAAGAAATTCCTAATGTGTTCAAATTGATGAGTTTTTCCTCATATATTAGCAAAGTCTCTAATGTACATTAATTCACTTTTAACTTATTACCTTGTTAAGTGAAAGAGGCGCGAAATTGGCGTGCTATGTGGTGGTTTTAGAGTGCAAATTATTGGTGCAAAAAATTGTGCTCTTTAAACGATAAAATATAATAGGAAAATTTGCACAATTCGTAGGCGAACTATGGCATTGCAAAGTCAATGTTGAAATATTTTTAGAAAATTACATCACATTATTTACAGTATAAAATTAATTTATTGATGGAATTCACGATGCAATATTATTTTGTTTTAAATTGATGGAATAGTAGGAAAGTAAATTTAATTTATTCCATTTATTTCTTCCGAATGGGATATTTGAAAAATTTCTATTCTAAATAAATTTTCAAAAAATTTAAATTTGCAATACTTTGTAGATATTTTCTATATTGGAAATTTTCTCACAGTTTGTGCACCACCTCAAAGGAAACGAAAGATATATAATAAGAACCTACATAGAGGCAGGAATATGCCAAAAATATTTTCTTCCTATATAGAGTTTATATATGTGGAATATATTCACTATTATTAAATTTTACTATTATGATATTTTTCGCAATGCCCCCCTGAAAAAGGCAATTTCAGGAAATTATATGGGCGATTTAGGAGAGGAGGGCCAAGAAAAAAATTCCCACAAAAATTCCTTCACAGTCTAACGTGCCTCTCGTGTGATTTGGAAGCTCCGTAAAAGACGCTGTTTAAAGTCACAGAGTGTCTAACATAGGGAATATGGTACAAAGAGCGCCATTTCTACTCTGTGATTTACATAATCTTTGTACGCAAGGGGGGTACATAGAGAAGTCGGCAACTAGTACATAAATATATATGTGTATCTATTTTATTTAAAAGACGCCTATTGCAATTTTGAGGCTTGCCTCATTCTCTCAGTTTCTTCCTCCTTTTTGTATGTATATTAAATGAGAATTATATGTACTATGTACACATATATAGCACAGAGCTATATCAGAAGTTCAGGCCATAAAGTATCGTAATTGAATCACTTGTGATGATTTCAACTTAAGAAACAATGTCAGGGGATTTCTTCGCAAAATTGTTTTCATTCCATCATGTGTCATATTAGACAATTTAATACCATCTCAACCTAAAATTGTAATTATCTGGACTTTTTGGCAGTGATTCCCATTTTATGAGAATTATTTGGGAGAAGTTCAAAGAAGCCTGCTGCAGAGGAGAGATTTAGCATAAACTTGCATGTAAAATAAGGCACACACAGTGTGTTAAATATTATGAGATTTTGTATGAAATGTTAGTGAATTTTAGCTCTCATGCACTCGACGTCTTGACAGAATTTTGTTATGGAAAACCATAAGAAGATGGTTTATTTACTTTTTACTGCCTCACTGATATTATGATAGACTCTTTTGGGCTTTAGATTCACTCACAGACTATATGCCTGCCATGGGAACTCTAGCTTGGTTCAATTTAGATTATTTTTATTATCAACTTTAAAATAAAATTAAAGAGAAATTTTATTTTTCTCATTTTCTCTATTTATGAATTTAAATCGTCATTCATTTTTCTTGGGTAATAAAAGAGAATATTTTCTTGGAATTTTTTTCTTGTGGCATTTAAGTCATGCTCTTCATTTACACTAAGGTCCCGGAGTAGAACTCTTACGGTGGAAAGGAGTTTATTCAATCCAGTATGATCCATAAGTTCATTCCAAAGAACAATCGAAACACGTATATAGTTTTGTGAAGTATAGAAATGGATTCAAATTTCGCCAAGAAAACTTTCGCGGGGAAGATTGCGAAGATTTTGCCCAAAAATTCAATAGATGACGTCACAATTGTGTTTTTTAAAGGTTGTTTGCAATTTTTGAGCAACCCTTCACCATTATTTTCTAAATGATCTCGGACGAATAAAAAAAATCCCTTTTGGCAAATTCTTAGATTCTTTTTCGATCTTCTACAAGATTATGCTTATCTTAATTTTTCCTTTCAATGAAAGCTTTTGCCATACAATAACGAATAAACTCCTTTCTAACTTTATTCCATTTCTTCAACAAATTATCTTGAACTAACCAGAAATTATTCTGAAACATAGAAGAACCATATTTCAAATAATTAGAACATTTTCTTCCAAAATTTTGCCATAAAGAAAATCTTTAACGAGACAATTAATTGTTTATTCCGAAACCCCACTGTACTCATATTGTGCATGATGTTAGAATTTATATCCTTTAGGAATAAAACTTTATAAATAAATTCCCTAAATAGCATTTGCTCTCATTAATGACAAAATTTTCCGCACGTTCAGGGAAAGTTGTTGGAAATATCTTTAATGGAATTTCAAACTATATGTATAGATTTTAACTAACCATTGATAATGAAGGTTAATAGTTCAAAGAAAATCTAACAAAGTTTCCCCACCTATCGGAAGCAAGTGCGGAAGTTTCTAATATTAAACTGTTAATCCCTGATTAATTTTATTTTTCAATACCCTTTACACATAAAATATTCTCAAAGAAATCTGAAAGAGAGAGAGAGAGAAAAAGAGACTGAAGGAGTTAAGAAAGGTGTGGAAAAGAAGTTAAAGAGTGAATTAATTTTGCGGTCAAAGCAAAAAGACTCACAGTTGAATGTTTTAAAACACATGAAAGAGGCACGTGAAAAAAAATTGAAGGTAATTTTTGGGGTTATAGCAAAAGTATGCAGAGAAATTGAGAATGAGAAGAGATGAAAAAAGAAATCTCAACAATGTGAAAATTTTGAGGGTTTTCCTCTTTTTTTCTTCCTATATATATACTGCTGCTGGTGTATCCTTTAGCCAGAAGTCTCTTTTGCCTGTTCAATGTCCTTTTATGCTATTCTATGTACTCTGTGGCGGTGCTATGTAGGTATACATATGTATTTATTTTCTCCCCTATACCGAATTTTATATATAAAAGGGAAAATCCTATCCATCTCTTTCATGCCCATGGCAATTTTCATTTTCATACCACGTCTCTTTGTAAGTTGTCTCGGCATTGGGGAAAGGCCAAAAAGCTCCTACACAACCATCCTACACTGTCTGCGACGTAATCAATAATTTTGCGTAAAAAGTCCTGAAAAATGTGTGTAAGTCTACATGCAAGGAGATTGTCTGTAAAACGGAGAATATTTTGAGACTTTTCAATGCGCGAAAAGCGTGAGGAATTTTCTTCTGTGTATGGATGATGTGTGAAAATTCCCCCCGGGGGAGATTTTGGGGGTAGCAGCTGCAGTGAATGAAAAAATATGCTTCTATGGGGAAAAATTGTCCAAAATATTTGTTTACATCGTCATCTATGGTGGTGTAAATTAAATTTCCCCAATTTTCACATGGAACGTGCGCACTGGGAAATTTTCCATCTGAGTTGTTTCTAGCCTTTTCCGGAGAGAGAGAGAGAGAGGGAGAGCGAACATGTCCCTTTTTGCATGTTCTCCAAGACTCTTTTTTTTTAGTATAATTAACTCACTGAATTTAATGCATGAGTTTTCATTAATTTTTAGAGGAGTTTTCCTGCAACAGAGGGGAGGCATTAGCATGTTGGCCATATGGGGTGAAGAAAACTTATTCTTAGCGCGAGGTTAAGAGGTACAAAGAGCATGTAAAGAGTATGTGGGTAAAAATAATTATTTTTCGGGAACTTTTGTGGCGTCTTGAATGCTTTTGCGCAGATATTGTATATTAAATTGAACTTGCACCTCTATAGTAAACAATTCATATGGTGTGCTCTGGAAGAGAGAGAATACTACATACTTGTCTGGTTTTTGTGCTCATCTCTTCTTCCAAGAGAGATCTGTGCTCACAAATGGCATTAAATGCTATAGTAGAGGAGAAGACAGAGAATTCCCCCCAGTCAAGCATGAGGAGAGTATAAGCCGAATTGGACAAAATGCTATGGAATCGCGGTACTGCAGTGCCTCAGTTTGTACTCTCCGCTCAGTTTTGTGCTACCAATTGACGAGATTGGTGGGTACTTTGCGTGAAATTTTTTTTCCGGAGTGTTTTGCCCATTTGGTGGAGCAAAAGAGCACCTTTTTCGCACCGAAAAAGAACGTCCCAGAGTTCATTGTACATAGCACCCGAGACGCAGACGGAACCCTGATGGTTGTTTTTTTGGGCGATTTTTAATCCTAAAACATCCGTACTCGCACTAAATGCAATAGTTGTGATTTTTTTCCATTCATTAAACGTGATATTTGCGCAATTTTCTCAACATCACCGCAATTTTTTTTTTGAGTCTCTTCGCTCCCTTCGGTTTTTTTTCGCCCCAAACACCGTGCAACCTCCCTCCTGCCTAAAGCATCTCTTTATCTTCACTTTTTTTTTGCTTCATGGTTGTATAGCAAAGAAGAAACTCCTTTTACTTTCAAGAGTGTATTCCATGAGCTAAAAAAAATATATATTCTGCCTGAGAAATGTGAATTTAATATTTAATCCATGAAGTGAGAAAATACAACTCATCGCAATATTTTTCCTTCTCACAGTGTGTTTGAATAAGAAGAGAAGTTTACCCGAAAAAAAAAGAGCTCAGTGTATGTGGAAATAAATTTTCCAACGACGGTAATCCACAGTGAAGAGTGGTACAAGAGTGCACTACATTAAGAAAAAGAAAAAAAGAGCCTATTAAATTTAGAAAGAACACAAAAGTCATGCAATTCATGGAGGTTTTAATGTGGATGGCGGTGTTGTTGAAATGCTGAGAGATTTTCTCAATGATTATGTGTTAAAAATAATATTTTGTAAATGAAGTGTGGTCATGCTGAGAATACGTGAAGTTCATCTGAAAATTTGGAATTTGTGTTTTTGATAGTTTTTGGGCACACACAAAAAAATTTTCTACGTCAACTCCGGAGAAGTTTTCCACAAAAGAGCGATTTAAACAACCAGTAAAAAAATGTAAGTGTTCAAAATGTGATAAAGTGGCGCTGAAGAATTAACACTGCCACAAAAAAAAAATATTGATATATCATCTGAAAGTGTTGAGAAGTCTCATTCAATAGTATAATGCTCTGCAATGCTACACAGAATTATATAAAACATAATGGAAGTTTTGTAATTCATAATTTCATTTATCTACTGGATAAATATTTTCTTTGAAATGAAAGAGAATTTTATTTCTCCCAACATTTATCTTCAAGCTTGTATTCACAATGGATTTGGCGTTTGAATTAATTTGTTCTTTAAATATGGGTTTTGATGTTTTTAAAATTCTATAGAAATTAAAAAAAAAATGTATTAGATTGGACAGTTTGATTATAAAAAGTTTTTAAGTTAGAACTTTATGGTGTTATCATACTACAAGTTTTAAAGTTTAAAACTTTCTAACTTTTCCCTGAAGACAAAAGAGACGATATTTTATGTAAAGTGTTAAAATTTAAAGGCTTAGAACAGTAGTGTAATAACGGCTTGAAAATACTTCTTAAGACTCTTTAAGACCTACCTCCAATTCTAGAGATTTAAGTGGTTTTAGCAATGCTTTCAATTCCACTCAAGAAGTTCTCGGAGTTCTTAGCATAACTTTCTCATTTTTTTTTAAATTAGAGCCAGATAGTCGAAGATATAGAAAGAAATTAACTAAAGGGGTAGATTCTGTTAAAAATATTTTCTTTTCTTTTGAAACACTTAACTTAAAAGTTATTGTAAGATTTTGACAGCTGTGTCTGAATTCTCATTGAAGCATTATTCCTTTGACATTTCGGAGAATAAGCTACATCCTTCTTCAGGTATCAAAACTAATACATATCTCTTTATGAATAAAAACTGTTTTATGAATCAAGAAGATTTTAAAATATTAGGTCCCAAGTTATTCTGTAAAAAAATTAAGATTTTTTTTCATTTCCTTTCTTTGAAATCTAACTTTTTCTTAGTATCCTACTGCGAGGTTCGACTGTAACATGAAGTGTTAAACTTTGAAAAATCAATTAACATGATGTTGCAAATATAGTTTCACTATTTTAAATATGGTACTGTACCATCTGGGTGGGTGTTGAGAGACAAACTTGTGTGTTGAAAAAAAAAAAAAGAAGCAAGAACCGATTTAGAGGGGGAATTTCTAAACATTGCAATCGACATAGTTGCACAATTCCGTCCTTTATTATGCATCCCACATTTTAACACATATAAGATTTATTTTCATGTTATTCTTCTTTTTCCCCTCGCTTAACAAAATAGTATATGTCGCTCTTAGTGAAGTCATGTTTCTCTCTTCTCCCTCATTCGTTGTGTTTTTGGTGTATTATGCATGTTTGTATATGTGAGGAAATAAAATCGCATTAAATGAAAATTGCTTGAATGGTTTTTGTGTCTCTTTTTTTTGCTCTGCGCAATATTATAGAAAAAAATCACAGAGGGAGAAATTAATGTGAGGAAGTCAGAGATGAGACGCTATAGGTGTCTGGGATGAATCAGAAATTTGTGATTAATAATCCATCATGCAAAAAAAGAAGAAGTTAACATCGCAAGAGGGGATTTATAAACTTTCCTTCTTTTCCCCTCATTCTTCAAAATTGTGAAATTTATGTCAATAAATTTTGCGATTTCCTTCAAAAACTCATTAATATTCACATGAAAAGGTTCCAATGTAATTTCCACTTTTGCTACTTAAACTATATAGTGATTAGCTTGATGTTCTTGTTTACACTTTTCCATCGTGCTTAAGTAAACATTTAGCGAGGACTCCTCTCTGCATTACACGCAAAATATACATAATGTATCCCAAAATGTAATTATCCAGTGAGATGTTTACGTAATTTCCAAATGCAAATTTGTATTTTCAGCCAATTGTCAATCAATTTTTCCTCAAACTCCAAAGCACATTCTTGTGACTGTGAGGAAGAAATCACAATTCGTCTCAGACTCAATAAGTTAAGAAGTTTGTGTTATATAACTCATGGCAAATTCCATTAATTTTCTGCACCAAATGGTGTTTATAACTTAACCGGTTGAAATTTCTTTTCCATTTGATATGAAAATATGTAGCAAATGGAGAAATTTTCACTTTGTTTTAGTTGAAAACTCAACTGTACACATGTGTGATAATCCAATGTGATTTAATACATAGTTTTTTCACCTTGTGGTACAGGCGGGAGCCCATCTAGCTCTAAAATAATTTCCCCCCATATAGGGTGCCAAAAAAAACCACACGGCATTTATCAACAACCTCATTTTTTAAAAAAAATATCTGACACTCTCTGTGATAATCCCTTTAAAACTGCAACTTTTGCTCTTCTTTATTTATGTTCGCTCGTTTACACAGGGCTGTAGTTTAAATAATGTAGCTCAAATAGCTCCAATAGCTCGCTGTTTTTCGTTGATAAGTTACACGAAGACTGTTCTGGCCACTGTGGCCACAATTTAGTATTAAACAGCATCTAATTTTCTTGTAGTTTCCCTGTTAAAAATTTCATTGAAGGAATTATTTTTTTAGCTAAAAGGATATCCTGAAAATGTATTCTTTTCATGTATGAAAGGAGGGAATTGTTGAATTTATACATGGAGCACTGAATTGGCCAAATTGGCCATATTAAATGTCATGTAATTTGAAATTTTTCTTTCTAAATCAGCTAAATTTTCGGTTTTCTTTCAATTCTATTCTGTTTTACTTACAAAAAAGTACAGCATTGAGTATATTTATTAACTGGCCACAAAGACCAATTTGGTCTTCTACTCAAAGAGTCATAAGAATATAACATAGAAAATGTTTTCAAGTCGTAAACAAATTTAGTTTTTAAATTAGTTTTAGTTAGTTAGTTTTGTCCTTCAAAAATAGAAGAAAAAAATTATTTCTCTTTGAAAATTGCATAAAGCTTTAATATTTTCCATACACGCCTGTAATCGCCGCACAACTCGAAGAAATTGAAAATGATGACCTGAAAACACTCGACTGACCATTTTCAATTAAGATTTATGAGATGAGTTTACTTGATGTTAAAATATCAAGCTGTAATCCTAATCAATCAATATTGCGTTAAAATATCAAACCATAAATTTCAATTATAAAATGAATACTCTCCATTGAAAGCATTTAGCATAAACATGAATTTGTAAAAGGCGATCAAAGGACTAACCGCTAATTTTATTATATTATGTATTATGTAGGTATGTATAGAAAACCTAGCAATTTTGTTGCCAGTTGTTTCACAATGAATTTCGCTTTAATTGGTATAGTATTAGAAATTTTCATCCATGTTCGTGGTATTAGAGAGAGAGAGAACATATTGCAAGTATGTATCCGAATCAGTGCCAATTATGTGCCTTATGTGGGTTGTGTTGTTTTTTTTTTTAAATAATAAATTGCAATAATTTTGTTCGATTTTTAAGGCATTAAATTGATAGTGTTTGACATGGGGTTACAATCAATAGAGCGATCAAATTCAATTGGCAAAATATGAAGCATAAAGTGGCGATATATAAATTCAATGACCTACAGACCACATAGTGGTGACCTTCGCTACTTTATTTTGCACCACCAAGTGCAAATTGACTACTTAAATACACAATTTTATATCCCAATGACTCGTTTATTTGTTCAATGAATTTCGTTTGGTTAAATGATGTCTCTCTCTGCGTAGCAAAACTGTGTGCTGTGTGTGTGCTAACTACCCAGGGTGACTAATAAATATTACGGATGAATTAGTAGATGAGGGAATTTTAAGAACATTGTCATGAACACGCTTATAAAACAATGTGTTCTCGCTCTCATAATATTAAGAGTGCAAAATGGTTTTGAGAATAAATTTTTCAGCACACTTTCACGGTAGATTTTCACGTATTTCCCTCACTCGGGGACATTCCTACAATTTCCCCTTCAACTCAATGTGAAAATACTGTTGGATGCTTGGAGAAAAGAATGGTATGAAGGAAGAAAATTTTGCAATGCCTATGGTGATAATAAAATCTCAGGGTGGAAATACCTTTGTGTCGTATTCATGGGAAAAGATATTGTAATATGTGTGTGTACACACCCTTTCGCATAAGCCGACAAGGAGCAATAATTCACAGCATTAAGTTGAGAAAATGTTTCATTAATTTACACGAAAATTATGCAGGAAGTAACTTTGCAGTTATTTCGCACCACCATAGCATAATTAGAAATTTTGCGTACCTCACCAAGTAATATGTTAATTTCATATGATATTTCACATGCTATATTTATTAAATTATTTAATAATTTATATATGTATGAAGCTCAATATTTGTCTACAACACTCTTTAGTAGTTTTAACCATTTGTACTTTCATATCGTGTAAAATAAATTATCCGTGAAAATGAAGAGGTAAAGGTGGTCAAATTGATGCCAAAAAAGCAAAACATCGATGTAGACCACATGATAGTTATTTTTATTAATAATTCGATTATCTTTGTACATGACGTTACCACGCAATATAGTGAAAATCAACATTTGGTCAATTTTAATTATTGTGGTTTATTTATGCCTATAGCAGATATGAAATATCAACGAAATTATATGCCATTAATGTTCAATTTCAAATTATTTTGTTGATAATTCTCTTGCGTTCTACGTACTTGTTTGTTTACAGACTAATCTACAAATTATATTCAAGTGAAATTAAGCAATAACCCCGATGCGTTTTAGGAATAACTGCTTATGAAATCCTAGATACATCAGGGTTAGTTATAAATCGTATAATTTAGAGACGTTGTGCCGTTTGTAATTTGAATTAAACAAGAAATTCAGAAAGCAAGAGCTGTGGATGGAATTTGATATGGAAGAGATTCTTTCTACACGAATTTTTTGATTTTCTTTATATTAATACATTCTAATTGCAAGATAAATCCTACCTAAATAAAATAAACCTAATAATCCGAATATTTCAAGAACTGAATAACTGCTTTTGGCTTGAATTTAATACTTTTTAGGCTGGAATTTTGTATTTTTTAGGCACATCTAATCCTTTTTAAGACTAAAAACCGAAAAACTTTTTTAATACTAAATTTAAATTTAATACTTTTAAGGCTTAAATTTAGTATCTTTTCTGCTGAAATTTAGTAATCCTTCGGCTTGAATTCAGTACTTTTTAGGCTAAGAATTAAGAACGTTTTTAAGCTTTTTCTTCACAAGCTGAGCTTTATAAAGTTTAAGGCCGAAAAATTGTTTAAGGCTTGAATTTATAATATTTCTTCAAGCGTGAATGTAGTACTTTTCAGGCTTGAATTTAGTACTTTTCAAGCTTTTGCTTCTTTTAATCTATGACTTTTTATGACTAAAAGCAAAGATGTGTTTATCTGTCGAATATTTTGATTTCTTTTTTCCAATCATTCGTATTTATTTCCGAAAATACGAATATTTTCATTCAGAGAAACGCTCCTTGTCGGTTTAGCTAAGACGTTGCGGTTCCACTTGTTTCCATCAGGCCTCGAACAATTACTTATGATAATAATTTAATTATTAGAAGTAGCGAATTGAAATTACGTTAAAACTTACAAATTTCCGTCTAGACAGAAGACCACCTAAAGTCGAAAACCCTAAGTACGGTAAGGTCAAATATATTTTACAAAATAAAATAAACAGAGCAACTTTTGATTTGTCAATTGAGACCTTCAGTAGATCGTAAATAGTTGGTAAATAAATTAAATAATTTATTTGAGCGTTAGAAACGCATTCTCCCATAGCATGTTTCAGATCTCGTGTGTCAACCCAGCTGACCACGAAGCATTTAACAAGCAATTAAGTGCACTCATACGGTTCAGCAAAGTTTGTTACATCTGTAACTTCCTATATAGCAAATATGCTTCTGGCATTTTGTTACACAATTTTGAATATTGTCTCCTCTCTATATGTTTATTGTTTTGTCATTTAAAGTATGCCGCCATGGTAAATATTTAATGCACAGTACCCAATTGAAAATTTATTGAAGTATTCGATTGTAAAATACATGAAAATCTCCCCAAAAATCTCCTCTTTTTTCTTGATATAAAAAGGATATGAGATGTATTTTAAGGAAGTACGCCCAGCACGTACTTTTGTGTGGATATTGTAAAATTTATTGGCTAATCTTTTGGGTCACTTGGGGCTATATTCATCTCTCAAGGTGAATATCCTGCCTTTTCTTTCCCTTCAGGGGCTTTACAAGAAGAGTATTTTGGAGTTTTTTCTTTGGGCATCCATTGGAATGCCTTTCAAGGATTACTGGGAGGACAATAAGTCATATTTGTGCGTATAGAGTTTGTAGCTGAAATTGGAATGCCTCTCGTGTGGGTGACTTTCACGGTCAAAGGTCACATTGAATGATTTCTTGCTTCACTTGGTGCCTGTGGGTGGCTTTTCATTTCTTGACATTTAGTAGCTTAAGAAATATATTTTTTTTATTATTATTATTACAATCTCTCATGATTTTGCAATTTTTTGGCAATCAATTGCTCCGGAATTTACTTTTCAGCTGAGATTTTATATACCTAACATATATAGTTTGTATTTTATTTATATATAGCTACATAAATAAGAGTAATATACTGTGAGTAATATAATTTTTTTGCAATAAAATTAAGTAATAATTTCGGATTCCCTTGTTAATAATTCATTAGTGCCTGTCTTATTATTTTCTTGAACATTACTGTGGGAGATTATAAAATTTTATTAGATGAATTCTCTTTTTTTTCTACACTTGTGCGCATTGTTTGTTTTCATTTGTAATTCATGTATAAACCACATTTATAATTTTCCTTATTGAGTCATTTTTTCATCATAATTCATTTTCTTTCATCCATTCTAACAATGAAGCTAAGAAAAAAAAGAACACAACTGTCATATCTAAATCACCGTTTAGTAAGAAGAATTAATTAGAATGACTTTATAAGAAAAAAAATGTCTTCATTCAGTGTTGGAGTGATTTTGTGGGTTGTTTTTGCAATGAAATTTTGTGGTTTTATGCCAAAAATATATAACTCTATTCTCCCCATTTCTGTTTAAAACATAAACACACAGCAGAAAATGCTATCATGGAGCAATTAATCAGTTTTTGCTGGTAAATCTCTGGTTTTTACGACCCGAAAAGGGATATAAAAGCCTCAAGATTGCAAAAGATAAATAAAAAAATGTCCCTTTTACGACTCTTCTGGCTGTCAGGAAGGAGGGAATTAACAAAACAGCACAGAGGAGGAATGATTATACTTAAAAATTGCGGTAGCAAATTAAAAGTAAATTGTCTTTTTTTTAATTCTGTCGCATAACATATTTTTCATACCACAATAGACACATTTTTTTCTCTAGAATTTATGCAAAAGCACAGATATATGTTTTTCCATGAGTTGCATCGTATTTTTTGTTGTTGTTGTTGTTTTGGTTCATATGTGATTCTCTCATTTAGCTGGTATTTTATTGGGTTTTGTGGTGAAGGGGTTATTATCTGGCAAGTTTTAGGGAGTTTTTTTTTCATTTATTTAAAAAAAATTATGTCAGGGAGTTAATTAAAAGTAAAAGTAGGTAATAAAATTTTATTGATAATTCAGCTCGAAGCGTTTTATACATCAATTAATTACATATAGCACAGACCGGGGGTAATAAAGCTCAAAACGTTATATGTAATGTTACTTAACGAGATAGAACAAAGTGGTTAAGGATATTGTAATAGGAAATTTTCCAATCTAGAACCTTTACATAGAACAATTTGTTCTATCACGCTAGGAAATGTTTTTTTTTCTGATTTTGTTAAACCTTTGGATGACTTTTTTAGCCCCACAAAAACAGACGATTTCCTTAACACTTGGAGGACACGAATTTTTAACCTCAAACTTTGAACTTAATTTTCTATCATAGAGAAAACGTTTTTTTTTTTATTTTCTTTCGACAAACTTACAGTAATTGAAATCGTTAGTTATTATTCTGTAACGGTTTAGAGAGGTCGATTTGGCAGCTATTGCCAGTTTTGTCCTTCAGTGTTAAAATGCATTATTTTTTAAATTAAATTTTAATTAAAGTATGAAATTCCTGACTAGTTAGATCCTTCTATAATCCAACAATAATTCCAGAAAAGAAAAATTCCAAAATAATTTGAAAAACATAAAAACGGAATTATGCATTTCCCCCTTGAAACAACACCACATTTTATATTATATGCATTATATGAGAAAGAGTGGGTTTAATATTGAGAAATGATGAGAGACATGTAAAACAGTTACCAACGAGGAGCGACCGGCGAGAGAATGAATTTTCCATTTCTTTTTTTTTTAATAGTTTTCCTCTCTTTATTTCCCACGCAATTGTTGATGCATGATTGTGTGGTTAATGAAAGTAAAATGGGTTTAATATCCAATTCACATTTTTTTTCTTATTTAAAGAGGTGGAGGCGGACGGCTACAAAAAAAACATGTTGGGATAGCGAAATGTGGAAATTATTATATTCGAAGATCATCCAACACTACCGCCGTCGTATAAACTTTCAAATTAAACTCTTTCTAGAGCATCTCCGCTTCTTTTTTTTTCGCACACACGTCTTGGCAACAATCACGGATATACATATGCGGGTTATATGGAATTGAGACAAAACGACAAAAAACATAATAGCCGTTACTTGAGTATATGCGCGGGGATTGTTGTGAGTTACAAAGTTGGTTTATTAGTGCAAAAACAGTGAGAGAAAATCACAATATTGGTCTCGAAAACTGTGAGTGAGTGTTTATTTAGCAAAGTTCAATTACAGTTTGTTTTACGCCTTGAAAATTGACGACGAAATGTTACAGCGCATGGGTATGTTGGGGGGGCTTTTTGAAGTAGGTAGTAGAGAACATTTTGAGGAAAAACATTGCTTTTGCTAACTCCATGGGTATACATATAGAGGAGACTTGTTTAACCCAAATTAATGAAATTTCCAACTGGCAATGCGACACACACGGCGTGAAGGGCTAACACAAAAAAAGTTCTATTAGTCGAATTAAAGCAAATTCAATTCAGTCAAGGAGTTTTTTTTCTTCTTCTACCCTCTTGAAATTTCAAGTGAGGGAATTTATACATTTACAATGTACTTTTCTCTCTTGTAACCACTCAACAAACTTCCTGTTACAGTTTGGCTTTTTACAGCAGCCAAAATAAAGAGTTTTCAAGAGCATATTCTCCTCCACAAGAAGTAGAATTTTATAACATTTATTGTCATAACTTTCACCTTTTTTTTCTCTCGTTTTCTTTTCCATTTCAGAGAGGAATTTTGAATATTTTACAACGTGTGCAATGGCTCAGGCTGAATCGAGACAGATACTTCGAACGGAGTAAGTATAGTCAATAAAGATACACCCACATTTGATATATCCACTCATAGTGTCGTACAAAATCCCATAAAATACTCACCAAAGATCTCTTGTAGAAAACAATCTCAATATGATTGGGGGGATGATTTTATGTGTGTGTGATGCAGAAGCATAAAGCAGGGATGAGATGGAGAATTTTGTCTGATTTTTCCATCATATTCCTATATTATATCATCTTTATGTGATAAATACTTCTTTTCCGAATGTGAAATGTTCAGTAGCAGAAAAATTGATTCAATTTGTCGCTACTGGGGGACGCGAGAGAAGCAAAAAAAAAAGAAGCAAAAACATATAGTATAAGAATAGCAAAAGTAATGAGAACGTCGTCATAGATGGATGATTACCAGACAGATTTAATATGTAAAGTAATTTTTAACCATGTCTCTCTCGTGAGATTTGTGGCTCGTATTTTCAAGAAAGTATTATCATGAAGTAGAATTGAGACTTCTTTCTTCATTATTCATAAAAATCCTCATTATTTTTGTATATATGGTTAGCTTCCGAATGTGAAGGAAGAAAACAAAGATTTAACTCTAGAAAAAAATGTGAATGGAAGTTTATTTTAAATTCAATCTCACGGTGTTGTCCTATTTTCATTTTGCTGAAATTTCCGGGATGTTGTTTTGAATTATTTGTGATTTTCCATCTGTGAAAATTAGACAAATTCTACATGGCGTTTTATTGAATTTAATTCACATGCAAAAGCTTCAGGGATTGCTTTGGATTTGCTACATATATATTGGAGATGATGATGAGTTTTAAGGGGGGCGACGTGGTAGAGGAAGGATACTCTTGCCAAGTAGCAGGAGAAAGAGAATTCTAAGGAGAGAATATATATTCCAAAATCGATTTTCTCAAATTCACAGAGACACTTTAATATTTTCTAGAGTAGGTAATGCAAAATTTACACTGATGTCTAGAAGGAGCTTTCATGGCATTTGTGGGATTAAAAAAAAAATGAAAGCTCTGGAATAATTATCTTTGCATTTATTGCAGGAAGAGAGCTTTAAATAAGAAAAGCTCAAGGAAATTTGTTTTAATATTTATATCACTTTAAATCATATTTATATCTTAAAATAAATTATTTTTCCAACCCTTTCCGGTGCTTGGAGAATATTTAAATTTTTTTAAAGCTCAAATTTTGCCTTTTTGTTCTAAAACTTAATAGCAAACCCCTAAAATAAAATGACACAGTTTATAAACTTTTCAACAACATTTTGGCATATTTATTGGCATTTTAGGCTCACAGTTTGATAAAATGGATTGCCAATAAATTTCCCAGAATGTTCAGTAAAAAGAAAAGACGTTGCCTATTTTTATTTAATGGCACCCATTCGGAGGAGCTGGAATTCTCTTTCAGAAAAATGCAACACAGTCGTTGAATCTTCAATCAATCTATTGCATTAAATTTTTTATCACACAACAACCAGTCCAATATTCATGCCTGAAGAACCTCCTTTAAACTATAAAAATTCAAATGATACCAACTAAAAGTTTTATTGGTTCACGTACTAAATTTTAAATAGAATCGTTTACAAATCGATTTTCATTCTCCGAAATATTGTTAAACATTATTTGAATATGATGTTCAATTTAGACAAACTGCGCGGAGGTGTATCAGGTACAGAAATCAAGAAATTTTCTCTTCACAGTGTGATGGTAAATTGCAATACTGTGAGAAATTATTAACTGGAGGAAGTAACATGATGCTGGTGTTGTTGTGAAAATGTTCTGAAAAGTTACGAGAAAGTTGTGAGGGGTGGCACACGAAAATTTCTCACATCTCATCCCTTAATTATCAAAATGATTGTGATTCAGGAAATTTGGTGTGTTTTGTGGGGGTTGATACACGAATGGATATTTGTATGGGTGGAGGGGCTAGAAGATGAAGTTATAAATTGAAAATTTTCCTTCTCTTCCAGCGGGGGGATAGATGATGTGGAGAAATCGCTGGAACTGCTCGATAAGGTGTTATCGGAGTTTGAAGAGCCAGAATCTCTGCCTCCACCAGTTGAGCCTGAGAGCCCTTCGCAGGGCCATCAATCTGAAGACGATGGCTACATGAGTATGAATGGGCGACGGTAAGTTTTGTTTTAGTCTTGTCTTTTAGGGGAGTGTGGGGTAATTTATTGTCTCTTTTTCATCTCTTATCGCGTATCACAAAATGGCGAAAAATCACAGAGGGTGGTTTTACTTTTTCCAAAAAAAAACCCTCAAAAAAAAAGAGAAAAACATATAATACTTGTACATTGTATATATAACCACAATTGGACAGTACTATTACATTTTGATTTGCTCCTCTTGCGTTTCTATATCTTTTTATCCGTCTGTCTCGTCGTCGAATGAGGAAAGGAGAAAAAAAAAGTTGATAAAATAGACGATAAATTTATTTTCTTGTTGCTGAATGATGCGGGGGATGTGCAGAGGAAGAAAAATTTCCCTTTCTTCCACGTCTTTGTCTCTCACCAAATGATAAGTAGACAATTCTTTTTGGGTTTCACTGCCATTTTCCCTTGGAAATAAATAAATTTTCTTTGTCTATTTCTTGCCTTATCACGCTAATGAATGTGAGGGGAATATTTCTCACTGAGGGGTGAATTTTTCACATACATATACGATGAGGGGAGGGGGGGAGGGGCTAAAGAGGGTGGATTTTCCGGAGGATCCACTAAAAGAGATTCCTATAGATTCATCTAATGTAATTATCATGGGGTGGTGTTGATTGTATGACAATCAATAATGGAACTTTCACTTAAAGCGAAGGGACATCTTTGGTGTCATTTTTCATTGTACCTACTTATGTTACGGACAATGGAGGTTTATTGCAAAGAGAAAAGACTAAAATTTTCTTGATGGGCGTGCGAGGGAGCGGAGGGATGATGGAAATTTTAGCGATTATAAGAGCTGAAACTGTGCTTTTAGGGCAAAATTCTCCCCTGGCTTTCAAGCGACAGATGAAGGGCTTCCACATGGTACGAGCACAACTGATGAGAGACCACCACCACCTGAGGAAGCCGAACGAATCATCTCGAATATTTTACCCAGGTAAAACTTTTAATTCAGCTCATGGGACACTTACAGTTGAGTTCGATAAATTCCTCAGGGATGGTATTGAGTATCAATAAGGGAATTTCTCTATATGTGGGCTGCTATGGCTCTGGGAGGAGGTGAAGGCATTTATAGAAAGAACCTCAAGTTCTTAACTTTAACTCTCTTGGAGGGAAAAAATATTTATTGATTTACTTCTCTAAAATTTTCAAACCACAACTTCCTTCTTATATAGTTTTAATCTAAAAGTTTCAACATTTGTCGTGGAATTTTTCTCGACTTCTTTGTCATTTCTGCGGGAGGGAAAACTCATTGGAAAATTAAAGAAAATATACCTCAAAGTCAGCAAATGGGTTATCAAGAAATTTTTACCAACCCCTCGGTGGTTATCCAACCAAACGTAAATCAAATTATTATTTTCTCGTCAATTTCCACAGGAAGTGTGAGTAACGAGGGGGTTGGGAGACTACACATTTTGGTGGTGAAAAAAATCAACTTCGTCACGTTACATTTTATCATTTCTCCACTCCTTTTGTCGTGGTTTTCCATCTTCTTTCCATTTCCTGTCATTCAAACATAAAATTTTCCTCAACATTGGAAACATATTTTTTTTTATTTCATGAGATATATATTTTTGGGCATTATAAAGAAAAAAGAGAGACGAATGAAAAATCTTCTAAAAGAAAAATCACTTCACTTGTTGACTGATGTAACCACTTTGTCTTATTGTTGTGTCTTCACATCGTCTTAACCATCAAGATATGTGCGATAATGAAATGTTGCTTGAATGAACAACAATGTGCGGAGGAAAAGCTCAACAATAAACTGCTCTTTTGTTTTGCAACATAGAAATAGTATCAGTTTGTCTTGGTATAGTGAAGTTGACGGATGCATTGCAACTATCTTATCATTTGATTTATTTGACTTGAAAACTTTCATATTCCTTCAACATTTCACATCTTTTGGCTTTCCTCAATTGCCGTACATATTCCTCTTCCTCTTTTGCCTATCGAATGAACCATGGAGGGAATTATTGGAACAAATGGAAAAAATCTTCAATGAAGCGTATTGAAAGGAGATGAAATTAAGAAAGGAGATTATTCATTTTGAGTTTTTTATCTTTTTCAAAATAGATCTTATTTTTTAGAAGAAGAAAATCTTAAAGATGGGGAAACATTAAAAAAGTCTAAAGGAATAAAAATTTTAATTAAATAGAAAAGGCATAGTAACCAAAATTATTGCAAACATTTGTAGACCTGATGAAGAACCCAAAAAGCTCTCGAAGCGTCCGCATGTAAAGGCGTATAGGAAAAAAATATCAGAAGTGCTTTAAGCCACACCCTTATTGTAACTATGTAATGTATATATATTTTTTAAACGCATTTTATATACTACCTTCAATTAATCAACGTGTGATTAATAAAAAATCTTATCAACCCTCGTTTGAAGCATTGAAGCTTATGCTTTATGTACTGAAAACAACTTAGATTTAATGGGAAAGTTTGGGGAAAGTAATTTATGTATTTTTATGAACATTCTGTTATAATTTTTTTAAGAGAGCTATCATACTTAAGCTTCAAGCATATGATGCTTAAGATTTTACATCTGAAAAATCGAGAAAAAACAGCATTGTTGTCTCTCTCGTACACATATAGAGCTTATGATAGTATAGACCCCGTAAGTCTGGCAACTTTTTCTTAATTCTCTACGAGATTTTCTTAGATCTTCTTCAGTTTTCAAAAACGGTTTAAAAATGAATAAACTCCTTTTCTGCTTATCGAGAAAAATTTTAACTTGAAAAAAAAACTTGTTCCCATATTTCTCACATTGGTTTTTAAGTCATGTCATGAAGTTTAATATTTCGCATATTTTCCTCATAATGGAGAAGAAGCCCGAAGGTGAAGTATATTTCTGGAAAATCATATATTTTAGGGATGAAATTTCTCCCGGAGAGGTGGGAGTAATTGAAATGAATTGGTATGTACGCGATGTGAAAAAAAAACATTTATACATTTTAATGGATGTAATGAGGAAAGATGTATAATTAAATTGTAGAAAAAAAACGTCCACTTTACCGTCACACCAAGAAAATTCATTATGACATCGTCTAATGAAGTTAATTGACTTGTTTTTCCTATTCTTCCGAATTACATTACCATCAATGCGTACATACAGGGGCGTCGGAACTGGGGGGTACAGGGGGTCTTTTGTACCCCCCAAAAAATTCGAGGGGCGCCGAAGGCGCCTCAAAGGGGCGCCAAAATCACCCCAAAAGGGCGCCGAAGGCGCCACACAAGGGCACCAAAAGCAATACAAAGGGGCGCCGCAGGCGCCCTTTCAATTTTTTTTATAATAAGTCCCTAATAAAAAAGGAGAGACAAAAAAATTAAAGAATAAAATTTTACACAAAGGCGCAAAAAGAGCTTAAAGACATAAATTGAAAATTGTTAAAAATAAATAATAACGATTCAAGGGGCGCCCTAGCCTCCTGAAATTATTTGAACGTGCTAAAGGGCGCCCTCACTGTATGAGAGGGCGCCGAAAAGGTTCTGAAAATTATTTAAAAAAAAAATTGTAACATTTCATGGGGCGCCCTCAGCCACTTAAATTTATTTCTACGATCTTAAGGCGCTCTCGTTGTATCAGAGGGCGCTTAAAAGGTTCTGAAAATTATTTTTAAAAAATTGTAACATTCCAAGGGGCGCCCTCAGCCACTTAAAATTATTTGAATATTCTAAAGGCGCTTTCGCTGTATCAGAGGGCGCCAAAAAGGTCCTGAAAGTTCCCAAAAATAAATTATAACGTTTCAAGGGGCGCCCTCAGCCTCCTGAAATTATTTGAAAATTCTAAAGGGCGCCCTCGCTGTATCAGAGGGCGCCGAAAAGGTTCTGAAAATTATTTTAAAAAAAATTGTAACATTTCAAGGGGCGCCCTCAGCCATTTAAATTTATTTTTACGATCTTAAGGCGCCCTCGTTGTATCAGAGGGCGCCAAAATAGTCCTGAAAATTATAAAAGAAAAAAATTGTAACATTTCAAGGGGCGCCCTCAGCCTCCTGAAATTATTTGAACGTTCTAAACTCTAGACTCTCTACACTTTAAATTTTAAGGCAATTTTTTTTTATGAGTGAAATTGTTTCTTTTCTCTACAAGAAATTTTCATATTTTACTCTAGTATTTAACACTTTAAATCTTGGCGCCCTCTGATCTCCGCTAAGGGCGCCTTTAGACGGTTCAAATAATTTTAATTGATCTAGGGCGCTCTTTAAAGCGTCGCAATTTATTTTTGAAAATTTTCAGAACCTTCCCGGTGCCCTCTGATACAGCGAGGGCGCCTTTAGAACGTTCAAATAATTTTAGAAGGCTGAGGGCGCCCCTTGAAACGTTACAATTTTTTTCTTTAATAATTTTCAGGTCTATTTTGGCGCCCTCTGATACAGCGAGGGCGGCTTTAGTAGAGACACTGTTCAAATTGAGTTTTAATATGTTTCACATGTTCACTTTATTCATTAAAACGAGGTAAATTCGAGCGAAGCGCGGGGTTTTGTTGCGCTTGGCGCAAATTTTGGATAGATAGAAAAATTGAAATGGAAGATAGATGTAATAGAAGATTGATATCGAGTCTTTGTACCAAAGAGCCTTATTTACCATCTGCACCATACACTGATTAAGTCTCCAGAATGGAACCAAAATTAGTTTTAAAAGTAGGGGATTGACTAAGATTCAAAACAAATGTGGCAATTTCCCGGAAAAGCGCTGGGAAACATACGGATTTTCCCAAAGAAGGTAAAGATTTATCATATAGTTGATTAATTTCTTAGTTTATAGGAATTGTAGAATATCGTAAAAAGTTTCAGATGAAAGCTATATAAATACTTATTTTTTCGTAAAAAAATAATTTTCCAAAACCCATTAAAAGGTAAAAAATAAATAAAAAAGTTTTCCCTGACACGTATTTTTTTGTTTTGTTTTTAGTCTCTAAATTCCACAATATTGTAATGCATTTTTTTTTCTACCTTCTATGGGTTTTTGAAAATTATTTTAATTCATAATATTACACATTTTTATAGCTTACATCTGAGACCTTTTACGATATTCTACAATTCCTATAAACTCAGATGTTAATCAAGATAGTAGATGATACACCTTTACTTTATTTCGGAAAATCCGTATGTTTACTAGCGTTTTCCCGGGAAATGGTCACTCTTATTTTGAATCTTAGACGATCCCATACTTTTAAAACTAATTGTGATTCAATTCTAAAGATTTACTCAGTCAGTAAAATGTGAAACTGGCTGAAAATAAGGGATGGGCAAATTGTAATGAAAGACTTTAACTTCTTTATATATTTTTTAAAAATAACTTTTTAAGACAAAATTGTAAATTTTTTGAAAAATATTTTTCCCTAATCGGTATAACTATTAATTCTTATTTAGGATCATTGATTACCCGCTATTTCCAATATTTTATAACATAAAAAATAACTTTAGGTACCTACTATAAAAAATAATTCAAAGACCTTAGGGTGGAGTGGGAAAAAAATAAATGTGCAGTTTTGTAAATATTTATTGTTTATTTATTTTTTATAAAAAAATCTAATTTTTACGCAAATTTTTCAATCTCAATAGCTTTGATAGTGTCGAGTTAAAATAATGTTATAAAATTGATATTTTTGACCATTTATTACCTATTTATAATTTGGAAAGTGGAAAGTGGACTGAAAATGCATTTTCACGTTAAAATAGAAACAAATTGTCTGACACAAAGTTGTAGCTCGGAAGATCTACATATATACATATTAAAGAAAGTTGTGTTTGTTGGAAAGCGTACATTTTTTTTAATCTATGTTTTTCCTCTTGTTTTTTGTAAGATCGTCGTGTGGAAGAAAAGAAATAATGTGGAACGACCTTAAGAGGTCTTAAAAAAGCTAACTTCCTTCGAGAAAAGTTTTTTTTTGAAAACCTTAAAAAAATTGTTCATCATGCAACTGTCCATGAAAAATTAGAGGGTTCACATTTCGTACTGATATATATAAAAAAAAGACCCTAAAAAAATAGGGGGGGGGCGCCAGAATAGGGGGGCGCCAAACTAGGGGGGGGGGCGCCAAAAAAGGGAGGGAGGGCGCCAAAAAAGGGAAGGGGGGCGCCAAAATGTTTGTCCCCCCCAAGCTCGAAAACGTTCCGACGCCCCTGCGTACATACATATAGGTACTTATACCTGAAGAGATGAGAAATTAATTAAAAAGATGAAGAAAGTTTGTTTTTCTCGCCCATAAATCGTACTACATGCCGGAGTTTTCTTCTCTTTCTCAATGTAATTTTCCCTTTTTGAGCTATTTGGATTCTCTCTACAGTGTTATAGTTTTTCGGTGGTAATGCTTGAATGAATCAATTTCTTATTAAAAATTAATTGAGCTTGTTTAAATAAATTGCCTCAATGTTGCTCGCGGGGTATATTCATTTGAGAGCTACCGGTACTTGAGAACGTGACAACCATTAAAATATAGTGCTGAAAAGTCAGTGAAATATTGAGATTAGCACGACGTTCATTTATTCAAGCAGGAGGTACTGTGTGTGTGTGTTTGGAGGGTGGAAAAGAATGAAATGATGCGGGGGAGTTGTAAAACAAAAGACTTCTTTCCCACCCAGATTCACATTGAAATGGATGCGAGATGAAGCACACGGATGAGACAGTATCAAAAGCTCCCTCCCACACCGTACAAACACTTCACACATTCTCTTGCTCAGCTTTTGATTTCAACGGTCTTCACTAAAATGCAGAGCTAAACAGGGTGGGGGTGGGAGAAAGAGGGGGTGGAGAAGGGTTACAACATATAACATAAGTTGTCGGTTCTTTAGGAATGTCGAGAAGAGAGAGAGAGAGGAGAAAGAGCCATTTGCAATTTATCCAAAATACAAACGGAGGGAGGGTGGAATTAATGAGGGTACATAGAATGTTTTTGGAAAATAAGTGCTTACGAGTTTAGCAATAATAAATTCACATTGAATTTAAAATTGCAGAATTTCACCAACAACTAGTCCACTTTCGAGTTCGACCAAGGAGCAACTTGATGGTATCTTTGCACGAATGCGAAAAATTGAAAAGACGCCAACGGACACGGAAATTGGTGAAAAGGCAACAACAAGAATTGAAAGCGGAAATCATGCGCAGCAGACTACATTGGTATGTTTCATATTCATACATAAAAAAAATACATTTACGCCAAAAAGGCCTTAATGCACGGTGTGGTACAGAGGAGGAAAATGCGGAAAGCACGAACAAGAAAATGCTGAATACTCAAAAGATGTATTTTGTATGTATATAAAAATCCTTTTTACTTCCTATTCACATTTCCATCTTTTCACCCAGGCTTTCCCTAAGGGATTATTCGATGGTATAATGCGCGAAATTATATTGGATTTCAAGTACCAAATGGCGGTTGTTGGGTTGGAAAAAAAGCTCGACTTTATTTTGAAAAGTCATTAAAAACATCGCGGAATGAATGTTAGTTTTCATTGGGAGCTTTTTGCTTTCTTTTTCCTTCAAATTAATTTAACAGTTTTCCTCTAAGGGCATCAATTATATCGCTGAGGTGCCAAGGATCTTATCTTTCTGTTGCCTTTGGTTTCATACAGAAGTCAGCAGTAGAGCATCATGATTAGTAGTTACTGTGTAGACGTGGGTGGGAATTAAAGGCGCCAAATGTCCCCTTCTACCAATTAAATTCATTTGAAGTCTTTAAAAAAATCCTTCAAGCTCGTTAATCAATATTAAAGCTTCTGCCTGAATTTTTATATTTGAGCTTTTAAAGCCCGAAATCATTAATTCATTCATTTGTTCTATTATTCATGTCAATTTGAACATTGAATGAACATCAATTATCTACTTTAAAATTCAATCATTGATTTTATCGGCAAAATAATCCATCTACTGATTTGTTATTCGATGTGTTTTCATTCTGTGATCATTTATTTTCGCCCAAATGCAATCCATCAATGAGTCCACGTCAGAGCTTTTGCCTCTCGAGAAACTTTTACTCATTATACGTATAGTACTTTGAGGCTTACATATCAGAAAGTTCTCGGGAATTATTTCAAAATACTTTTAAAAACTGATTTCTGATTCCTGGAATAAGCATTGAAAGAGAATAATTGAGGGAAAACGGGAAGAATTTTATGGAAAAAAAGCAAATGAGAAAAAAATAGCCTCAAACACGCCAAATATTCTCGATATAATTCCCATTGATTTTTCTTCTTCCTTCATTGCAATTTAAGTGTTGAGTTTGAAGGGAAAATTGCACGACAATCATGTGCAATATGCTGTATTGTATTGCCTTTCATTTCATTCAATTTATAGTGCAATAGATTATCACACAGTCTACCGCCTAAAATGAGCTTTTTATATATACGAAAAATTGACATGAAGCATATGAAGGAAAAAGCTTTTACGATGTAACCATGAAAAATGCAATCAAAGAAGAAAATAAAATTCTTTTTATATTTTTATTTTGACAAAAATTATGATTTTTTAATGACTTGTTTCCTTGCTTGTTTCCTGTAGTTGGAGAAAATAAAATAAATTTCTTTTAATAGATTTCCGAAAAAGGTTAGGGATAAATATGGGAAATTATTCAAGCAAAAATCACAAAAATGGCAAAGTTTTTGTAGTTTTTTAGAGAAATTTCTTTAAATTCTCCAAGTTTTTCTCTTCTCTGGAAATTATATAAAGCTTTCCTCATGTAGCAGGGAAATCCGGTAATTGCGCACTAAAGCTCCTGATTCATTTGTTGACTTTCATGAGAAAAATTATGTAAAGTAATGAAAAGTTTAAAGTTTTAAAGGATATATTGACATGGAAAAGTTTCCAAACTCACAGGAGAATTTAAAGAGAGAGAAGATTTGGGAATTTATTTGATGTTTTTGGGGATTTTAAAAGTAATTTCTGAGCTTTTAGATAAAAATAGTGTCCCTTAAAATTAGTTAGAGGATCACTGGAATTAAGGTACTTCCTGCAACGTGAATGTCTTTAAATGATAATGTTGAGTTGAGGAAACTCGTCGATTGTGTCTTGAGATTTAAATAAGAATTTATCCTGAACTTATAAACATTTAAATTATATTGTAAAGTTCTTAAAATACAAGAAAAACTATTTATTTACCTCAAAAAAATTAAATTTTTCTTCTTTATTTCTTTTCTTTAATTTATTTTTTGCCTAAAACACTCCAAAATCGTTGCTTAAAATTAAAATTTGAAATCTTCTCATCGCTTAAATTCAAGATCAAAGGTACATAACCTCCTTTATGTGATTTTAATGTGAAAATTCAATGGTGGTTTCCACCCACTCACTCCAGTATTAATTTTCCACACAATGATTCCTTGAATTAGTTGGTGTTCCACTTCGTGGCCAACACCAAGTATTGTAATCGTCGGATTTTCCGACCACCTTAGATCGGGCTCAAACTTGGTATGAGCACGTTTCAGACAACCCACATTCCAAAAATGGTGGTGGAAAATTTTTGATCCGGCCGGCCTGCCGGCTGGCCGGCCGGCCGGCCGGCCGGCCGGCCGGTCGCCCAAACTTAGCCTTATAGCTAGAGAACGGTAACAGATAGAGACTTCCGGTTTGAAGTTTTCTATAGAAATGTGGGTGTAAAATTTCATTTTTTCGCATTTTCAAAATTCAAGATGGCCGCCATCCGCCATTTTGAAATACTGTCAACCACTTCCCTTACAGCTAGAGGTCTGAAATTTTAGTATGTTGTAGAGCTCAGTGAGACATTTTCATCGACAATTCATACTTGAAAATCGGTCAAGCGGTTTAGCAAATATGGCGGCCTAAAGCAAAAAGTGTTTTTTCTATATATCTCGAGAACGGCTTGACCGATTTTGACCATCTTGGTATCAAATGAAAGGTATTGAGAAGCCCTACAACTACCTAGAACATTTCAAGTTTCAAAAACATCCGCAAGAGGCGCTAAAAACAAAAACAAAAATTGCCTAACTTTAAGGGGCTATATCTCCCAACATCTGTTATCGTTTTCCTTTAAACTTTGATATGTTGTAGCCTGACTCAATATCTTTCTCCAGTCCGAAAATGAAGAAATTCTATGTCGCCGTTTAGAAGATATAGCCATTTGAAAAATTCTTGAATTTGAAAAGTTCTAAGAGCCATATCTCCTGAACTGCTTGTCCGATTTTGCTCAATTTGGTATCAAATTAAAGGTTTTGCAATTCTCTACAACTTTCTAGAACATCAGAAACCTCTAGAACCATTCCTTCGAGACAAAAAATGCCAAAAACTGTTTTGGTAGAACAAAAATCCGCCATTTTGTGTTATGGAGATGACCTTGAAAATTATTGAAATTTATGTCAATTTATAGCCTGTTTTAATACCTTTCCAAAACTAGTCAAGAAATTTCTGTAGGTCTTATAGAACCAAAGATATAACCATTTTTATCCATCAAATTGCCGAATTTTACAAAAAAAATTAACTTTGCCTACTAATACTGCTCACAAATAGTATTACAACGCATAAACAAACTTCTACACGTTGTGGGACACCAACTCTTATAACTGGACGCGTTATGATTGACTTTTCTAATGAATAGTGAGCTAATGCATTTGATTTAAGGGCGCGTAAAGAGAATGACTGAGCATTCTTATCATCACCATAAAATGCTCTTCTTGGCACAAAAAGGGGTGAGGAGTGTGGGTGAAGAGAGGAGATTAATTAATTAATAAATCCTGCAAGGAATTTTCCTCCTCTGAAGCACGTCTGCAATTCATGCATCTGGATGCGGAGTTTTTTTTCTCTTGTGCGTTTGATGTTTATGCTTTGGGCAGATATGCGGCGTGGATCAGACGTTGAGACGGATGATGATTAATGGAGTTATTGTGAATTATTTTTGCAGCCAAAAGCACGTCCTGTGACCGTTGCGGCGAGTCGCTATGGGAGTTTACCGAATTCTAGTCCACCCCGTGAATTGGGGGTGAATCGCGTGAAGGACCAAACTGTAGAGGCTTCAGCAGACTTAGGTGGGGGTGGGAAGACAATTTTGGGTATGGGAATAAGTGCGGTGCACGATGCCGTCTTACGTGGGGTTGGTGTGGGAAAAATTCCAGGTGAGTAATGGATGGAGGAAGATTATTATATGATTGTTGAAGTAATATTGCATGATGTTGGGAAATCATTGTCTGTGCTTTAATGTCATATTTTCATACATTTTTTTTTCGTTGTTTTCCCCTTCCGTTGTTTGCGATGGGGGGTCGCGCGCTCATTCCTTGTGTGTGGTGTCGGCGAATGGTTTGTGAATTATTGATGTACCAGAGCCAATTGTGAATGAGCATCCTGTTACGATTTATCCGGGACGTGCTTCTTCACCGCGCCGGGGATCACGCAATACATCATCGTCAATGGAGCGACATCGTGACATTTGCAAGAATTCATCCCATTTGCTGTACGATCAACAGGATTCAGCGACATCGGCATCGTCGGCATCATCGGATGAGAGCAATCATCTCAATCCACCCCCCTTAGCTATTTTAAGCAATTCTCCGTCCGCCCAGCAATTGCTGCAGCAGCAGGAGCTCCTCTCCAAATCACCACCATCTTCGATAATAATGCAGAAGAATATTCACAATTTGAATCGCATTAAAGTACGACATGGCCATAATAAGAATAATTCCATCAATTTCGACGGAACACCCGGTACGGGGATTCGTCCAAATGACAGTGATGATTTCTCCGATGATTCCCTCGAGGAAACATCCCTGCCACCGCCGCCGCCACCCCCAGTGGTACCGCCACCGCCTACACTGTCGGCACCAGTGACGCCTAGCAAGAGGGGCAGCATTGCATGGGAGATTAATTTGGATGACTCCGTCAGTGGGACGGATGAACCCCCGAAGGCGGCACAGTCGCACGAGTCCATCAATGCAAAGGTAAATACTCACACAATTAGCACCTTTTTCCACCCAACCCCTCCCCCCCCCCACCTTCAGCACACTGCACCCTTGGGGCGTCATGTAATTCAATCTGTGAAATATTGACACTCTCATGCAAACATACGATGATGAGATGGAGATAAAAAAGAATCTCAATTCTCATTTTCATTCTCGGTGTGTATTTACCTTCATCGAAACTATACCTACCTATATGCATTGAGAGTTAATTTAAAATGTAACCAGACAACCCCAATTTTCATCCCTTCCACAATCATGATTTCAATTGGAAAAATAAAATTTTTCTGAATATGTATAGTGGAGGGTGGTCCAAAACTGGCTATGGGAGATTTTTTGATCAAAGTTCTTTAAGGAAAATTTTAATTTTATTGTTAAAAACAAGGGGTGTTTATCTGATTGAAAATATTCGGATGCTTCGCCAAAGAAATCAAAATATTCAGAGACGAACATTTCTTTTTTTTTCAGTCTTTAATTGCTGGTAGAGACTAAGGAGCAAAAAAGCCTAAAAAGTACTAAATTCTAGCCAAAGAAGTGAAATTCAATTTAGTACTTTATGGGCTTAATTTTATTGCTTTTCCCATATCTACTTTTTCTTTAGCTAGAATTTAGCATGTTTTCTGAAAGAATTTAGTACTTCTTCGGCTTGAATTTATTCGACTAGATTTTAGTATTTTTTGATAATTCAATCTTAAGAAGTAAATTCAATAATTAGAAGTACTAAATTCTAGTTGAAAACATACTAAAATCTGACCGAAAATATGTATAGTCAATTCTAACTGAAAAAGTTCTGAATTCAATAGGAAAAAAGTACAAGCCGAATAAGTACTAAATTTAAGCATAAAGAGTACTAAAATCAGTCCTGCAGGGTACTTAAAAAACATTTAATTCAAACTGAGAAAGTAGTAAATTCAAGCCGAAGAAGTACCAAATTTTAGCTGTAAAAGGCTGTAAATGAGAATATTTAGATCTTTGGAAATATTGTGATTATTCGTTAATCTTCGTGTTATTCGGCAAAAGAGTCAAAGTATTCGGCAGATAAACATCTCTTGGTTAAAAATGTCTCTGTTAGTTTGTGCAAAAATAATAATAATTCTCCCGTTCAAATGGGTCACATTTGAGCCTTCCTCCCCTAATTTATAAAACATTTTATGCATAATACCTGGAATACATGGTTGGCTTCAATTGTTTAATCACACTGCAGAGTCACACAATATTGCGTGTGGCAATTGGGGAGGGGGTGGGATTTGCCCAGACCAAATTGCACATATTCCATAGATTGCCAAAAAAGGTATGATAGGTCCTCAACCCCCGCATGATGTTGTATCTACTTTGGCAAATAAATAAGGGGATGGGCGACGGCGCGGGTATTGCTCTGTCAGCACTCAATAATTCACCAATATACATAATGATGCATGTGCAAAAAATTGTCTATGAATTTCTGAACAGCATTTTTATTTCATCCCCAAGGGTATTCTCATCTCCCTGTCCCTCCCCCGCCTTCCCCTACCACACACATTCTCCTGGAAATATATTTGATATTTATCGTATTAATGTAAAAAAAAATGAAAAAAAAGGAAATTTAGTAGATTTTGGAATTGAGTTGCAAAAGCTCCCACCCTCATCATGCAAATCCATTTTGGAGAAGATTTATTGCATTCGTGAATTGAATAAGCAAATTTTAATCGATTTTATGTCACAAATAGTTTCCTTTTGTGACACAGAAATTCACAGAATTATACATTTGAAAGAAAGAAGAAAAAAAACTTTAGAAAATGTTCTCGGGAATTCGTTGAATTGAATGGAGGAAAATGAGAAGAGAAAATGAGCTGAAATTTTGTTAAATTGGGGCATAAGCAGGGGGTAATTATCTGGAAAAAGGTTTGTGGATTATTCCCGAATATTTTAGAATAATTGATTAGATTTGACACCTTTTTTAATAAAAAAAATGCCTTCACTTGGATTTTTGGTCAGAAATTTCTAGTTAAAAGAATTTTATTTAACCCGCTCTCGTCCGACATGAAACATAAAAACATTGAAACATGCGTTCTTTTATCACGATAGAGGACATTTTCCAGGCAAAACGTCTTCTTTGACTTCTTCTGCGTGAATTTCAAGTATTTCTAATAACTAGGAAAAACATTTGAACTCATAAAAAAGGGGAAAATAAAATGTTTCATGTTTGAGTCTACGTATGATCCAAAAAAACTCGAAAGGGTTAAATCTTTTTCTATAGAATACTAAAATAAAAGTCATAACTGACAAATTGTAAGAAAGGAAAAGATTTTTAGCAGAATCAACCCCAATATTGAAACAAGAAATTGAAAATAAACTGAATTAACCCTTTCGCATCCACGTGAAACATTGACATTGAAACATGCGCTTTTTTATCGCGATATTTATTCTGTGGATGCTTTCAGAGGATTTTTCTCAGTCAGAACGTCTTCTTTTGTCTCTTTTGCGTGAAATTGATGAATTTCTAACGTGGAAAAATAATTTAATTCTTAAAAAATTGAGAAAACAGTATGTTTCACGTTTGTGTTTATACGTATATGGCCTAAAGAACGCGAAAGGGTTAAAATACGTTTCATTAATTTAAATTACATTCCGTTCATTTAAATTTCAATTAAACCTATCAAATATTCCGAATAATTAAAGCTTTTATAAAAATTAAATGAATAAATTTTCCCGAATATTTGATATAAAATGGGGGAATATTTGAATATTTTTCTTTCAGATAAGCACCCCTTTTTTGACATAAGTTTCATTGTATTGATTATCATGAGAATGTTATGCAATTTTAATTGAACAACATTTCCCTTTCCCCCCAAAAACTTTATCTTTATGACAAAACGAATGAAAAAAGATCGAATATATTCCATTAAATGTGTAGGAGAATCATATGGCAATTATTTTGGAAATTAATTGAAATAAATGGGATTTTGCGTGGCTTTGAAAACGAGATGGAGAGAAATGCGCCATTCTGTTGTTCGCGCCGGAAAGGGGGGAAAATCATAAAAATTGCGTGTCGAAATCTTTTCCATTAAAATACCATCCAAACTGGCTTTTCACGTAAATAAAAAAATAACCATGTGACCATATATATTTTATTTTCTATCTCCTCGTAACATTACATAATTCGTCGTGAGATTTTCCGTAACATTTTTGGAGAGAAGTTATTTGAAATATCCACCATAAAATCCAATTATATTGAGGAATTGAAGGTATTTTAGCTGTGATTCTTTCGAAGAAAAGAATAGCACAGCTTCTGTGTCCACTCTAAAACTCAAGGTCGTCGGATCGGGCTCAAACTTGGTATGAGCACGAATTAAGGTCCCCACATTTCAAAAAACGTATGCGCCGAAAAACTTTTCCGGCCGTCCGGCCGTCCGTCCGTCCGTCCGGCCGTCCGGCCGTCCGTCCGGCCGTAGTTTGAAGCTCAATTACAAGAGAACGGTAATAGATAGAGACTTGCGGTCAACGGCAAAGTTCAATTATCGACTGGAAGTCGTCCAACTATGATATCAAATTCACCCCCCCTCCCCTGCATCCGCCATTTTTAATTTTTTTCAATTTTGTTTTTGCTATATCTCAGCCCCTATTATAGGTAGAGGTCTGAAATTTTAATATGTTGTAGGGGCCTTTAAGACCTTTTCAACAATAACCCATTTCCAAAAATCGGACAAGCGGTTTAGCAAATATAGACTTTTATCGAAAGTCGGGCATAACTCCTAAACCGGTTGACCGATTTTAACCAAACCGGTTTTGAATGAAAGATCTCAAAAAGGTCTACAATTATCTATACATAGAAACTTTCAAAAGTTACCGCTAGAGGGCCTACAATCAAAAACAAAATTTTCGATGAGTTTTCGACCAGTTTTCGATTAATATCTCAAAAACTGGACGATAGATTTCGATTAAATTTTAGTATGTTATAGGTGATAGGCACACCTTTTAACCAAAAAAAAAATAAAAAAAATTTATGTCGTGGTTTCAGAGATATAGACCAAAACAGGTTTCCATATGTACCGATTGTTGTAATATTGCCTTATATTGGCTTAACGGTACTTGATAAAGACTTTTCGATTGAAGTTTCATCAGGTATAGTGGGCATGACCTATCAGATTTTACTAATTTCAAAATTCAAAATGGCCGCCTTCTGCCATTTTGTTACATCAACAATTACTTTCATCTGTTCACATATATTTTAAACAAATTAATTGGCGCCCCGCGAAGCGGGGCGCCTTTTTTATACATAAAAAATATAAAAATATAAAAATATATAAACCTATAAATATACATATATAAGTACAATGATGGTCCAGCAGAGTAAAGGGAATGTACTGGTAAGTTTCACTTACGGGCTGTGATTCTTCCTTCAGATGACAGTCCAAGTGTGGTGAAAATTGAGGTGGATAAATTTTTAGGAATGGCTTTCTCACGCATCGAATCACAGCCAACGCGTGTAAATTCTGGGGAAAGGCTTACTCATGCGCGTTGGCTGTGATTCGTTGCGTGAGAAAGCCATTCCTAAAAATTTATCCACCTCAATTTTCACCACACTTGGACTGTCATCTGAAGGAAGAATCACAGCCCGTAAGTGAAACTTACCAGTACATTCCCTTTACTCTGCTGGACCATCATTGTACTTATATATGTATATTTATAGGTTTATATATTTTTATATTTTTTTTTTACAGAGTCAAAATACATTCCGACATATTTTCTGTAAATCATACAAAAATGTGAATTATTTCGTTTCTTTTTCGTTACAAAAGAAAATGATGATTTTTCAGCAACTTTTCTTCACTATCATCGTGATTTGAAGAAAATTGTTCTGTTTCCCCTTTACAATTTGTTTCACAGCTTTCACACAACAGGAGAAAAAATGATTTTTTTGTGTGCTGTAAACATAAATACTTAAAGCTCCCATAAATGAGGTTTTTCTGTTAGAAATAATGTGATGCTTCACTGAATTAAAGATGCTTCCCTCAATATTACCGCTGTGCACGTAGAGAGAAAAAAGTTGTTCGATAAATTCTTATTAAATGATTCCATTAGGTATCGTGATAAATCTTAATGGGCACAAAAACCAGCTTATTGACATATATTTCGTGTGGTGTGCGGTCTTTAATTGTTGTACGATGTGGGGAAATACATATACGCACAACTTTAATGCAATCAAGCCAAAATTTACTTTACTATATACATACATAGCAAATTTGCCACCATATATGGTCACTTTCCTTCGCATGTGCAAGTAATTCGCTGGTTTTATGGTTAATAAGGAAAGGGCATAAGTGGTGGGAGGGGGGGTGGAGGGAGGGAAGAAGACAAGAAAAAGAAAAGAAAAAGGGAATGTATATAATTGATAAAGTGTAAAAATTAATTAATTATTCACTAACTGTTTCTTCCCTTTTTTTCGTGAATAATTTGTAATTTATTCCACGTAAAGAAACAAACCTTCTTCTCTATATATAGCTCTACCCACCTTAAGGGCATTTTTAGGAGGGTGTGAAAGCTGAAAGGAATCTCCCCCACCCCTCTCATCGAGCCAAAAGCTCCTCTATGGCAGAAAAAAGGCAGATAGAGTGGTAAAATTTAGTCTTTTATAGCTTCCAGAGTATTAATTAGTTAGGTCAACTCATGGCAAAAGACTGCAGGCAGTGCTAGAAACTTGAAAATTGGCATAAATGTTCCTTAGGGCATATAAAGGAAGGAAAATGAGTGCGGTTTGGTTTCGTCCGCTAAAAAGCATATGGCGGCCAATTTTCAAAATGGCGTCCTTTTGAGCTATAATGTAATCTAAACTTTGTCGTAGGTGGCTGAAATTTTAGTATGTTATAGCTGGCATCAAGACCTTTCCAACGATAGGTCAAACACCTTTGTACGTTACGCAGAACCGGAGATATGAGCTTCTAAAGAAAAACATAAAAGCTGGCAATATCTCAGGTTCTAGGGTACCGTACAGAAGGTCAAATGACCTATCGTTGGAAAGGTCTTGATGCCAGCTATAACATACTAAAATTTCAGCCACCTACGACAAAGTTTAGATTACATTATAGCTCAAAAGGACGCCATTTTGAAAATTGGCCGCCATATGCTTTTTAGCGGACGAAACCAAACCGCACTCATTTTCCTTCCTTTATATGCCCTAAGGAACATTTATGCCAATTTTCAAGTTTCTAGCACTGCCTGCAGTCTTTTGCCATGAGTTGACCTAACTAAATGGGAAATAATCAATAAAGGTTAAGTAAAATCGGAAAGTCGATTGAATGGCTAAAGACACGAACAAACACACTTCACTTTCATGTTTGTGTGCTCCCTTTGAGTGATGAAAATGAATTTCCTCCACTCAGTGTGAACACCCATCCATATACATACGAGCCCATCTCCTCTATGGCCTTCACATGCGGCGGAGTTTATTTACGCTTTAGGGAAAACTCATCTTTCCCCTCGTCAAACTTTTCTTCTATACAGGGCAGGGGGAGGCTCGCAAACACTTACCTCAAAATTTTACCTGATGCGTATACCTCTACCTCATTTTATACGCCACCATTCGCTCCATCCCCCCACAGCCATGCGTCCAATGTTCTCACATAGCACTAAAATATAACATTTGTGAAGAACATCAATGGCAGCATTATTCACTTAAAGTGCTCTGTCGATTGGCAAATCACCTGTGTCTAAATTGTGCGAAAGATGTGCTCTAAAAACTCCAAAAGGATCTTCCGAGAAGTATCCGACCAAGCTTTTTGTTGTGGCTTCTTTTTTAAAGCTCAATTGAAGCCCCTTTTTGTCTAGAAGTAAAGTAATTTGAAAGAGAACATTTTAAAAGCAAAATTCTTAGCATTAGAATTCTGAGAAAAATATTTTTTGTTCAGAAAATTATTCTATTTAGGCAAGAGAATATTTTTTTTTTAATTTATGATTTTATTTGTTGAAAAAATGTGTTTTGAACGATTTATTGGGCGGAATTCACTACTCATTTTAAGTCAGTTTTTAAGTCGATCGTAAGGTTTTAAATCAGTTTTATTTAAGTCTGACTTAAAATTTTTAACAGGCCCTGTACACAGTCTACTTTGTTTTGAAGTTGAAGAGCAAAAATGGCTCACTTTTTGTATGGGAATTTTTCGCCTTTGGTAATAAAATTTTAATTTTTTGACATTTAGAATACTGATCGCACGCTGAGAATCTGTCATTTTGTAGGTTATTAGTTGTAGAATTTAATGGTACAAACGGATTTGAGATTGATGCTGTCAGTAAAAAAGCGCAGTCCAACTTCATTTTTTACCAAAGAATTCCATACAAAAATTGAGTCGCGTACACGGCCTGATTTTTAAAATAAGATTTAAAAAAAAAAACAAAAAAATGAATGAAATGAAATGAAATAAATGGCGGAATTGACTACTCAATCGGACTTAAAATATTAAGTCGGTCTTAAGGTTTAAAGTTAGTTTTTTTAAGTCTAACTTAAAATTTTAAAGTCGGACTTGGATTTGTCTAACTTGTCCTGGAAAATATGTAAGATTTTCTGATTAAAGAACTATTTTTTTTATTGTAAAAATTTTAAATCAGACTTAAAAAAAACTGACTTTAAACCTTAGACCGACTTTAAAACCGACTTAAAATTTTAAGCCTGGAGTAGTGAATTCCGCCCATTGTTAATCATCAGAAAAATAATAAGATGACTAGAATGTAAACTCTGGTCTCTCCTATGTCTCATAGTTCAATTAAAATATCAATGAAAATTTTTATTTTATTACTTTGAAAGATTTCTTTTTATTCAAAAAATGTATCAAAAAGATCTTTCTTTAATACTTAATTTCAAATTCAGTATAAAAGAACAGGGGGGCAATAACTATGGCCTAAGGTGAACCATGAACGCAAGATTTGCGATCTTTATATGGAGTGATCGCAAGATCGCAAGTGTGAGCGCAAAAATGTATGGAGTGATCGCAAGATCGCAAGTGTGACCGCAAAAATGTATGGAGTGATCGCAAGATCGCAAGTGTGACCGCAAAAATGTATGGAGTGATCGCAAGATCGCAAGTGTGAGCGCAAAAATGTATGGAGTGATCGCAAGATCGCAAGATCGCAAGATTGAGCGCAAGCAATTGAACCATGAACGCAATAGTTATTGCCCCCCTGTAAAAGAAAGGCAATTTCTTATTGAACAACCTCGCCAACTTCCCCAAAAATATCGACAATGTTCTACATAGTAAGAGAACATTCTTCCTACTATATATTTCCATATTTTCCAGGCAAAAAAAGAGGATACATTGTGCCTGAAAAACTGTGCTTAAAACGCATTATTTCAACATTTTTTCCTGCATCTGTTGGAATTTTTCATACATCAAGTCAATGAAGAAATAATCTCCTACGCATTTCCTTCTTTTCATCACCCCTCAACCCCCCTCACCCCTCATATTCCAACAAGATGTTCAAGGATAGAAACAGAAGAGTGTATTAAATTGAGAGGAGAAAATATATTTTGTTCCCTAGATTTGCAAAAAATAAGGGAAGCACAATAAAAGGGAATTTTCTCTATTGATTTTTCTGCTTCACTCTCACATGATTTTCAATACAATCCCATAATATTATAATATATATTTTGTGTTTTATGCCGCACCGTGATAATTTCCAAGGAAGTATTATTTACAGATGATGAACATAAATAGACAATAATGGTTGGGCTTTTTCATCTCATTTAGTCGATCACAGGCGAGAAATTTAATATGGTGTATTTTGTATCATTGTTGTGAGTGCCTCGCGAGGAGTTATGAAACAATTTGCGCACTTGAATTAACAATAGTGGGAAATTAACTTTATTTAATCTATTCCAATGTAATAAAGACAGATAGATGGATTTTTTTTGGCTAAGGGGGAAGAGGGAACACCACACTAATGCCTAAGAAGCTTCTCTGTGGGATTTATTGGGGGCTTCTGATGTGGCATTTAAATTAGGATTTGCGAGAGTAGAATGGATTCGCCAAGGTGAATTTCGTGGTTGTTGTCGAAAACAGGTGTAGACAGATTGGGATTGGAGACTGGAATTACAGATACAAGTTTAGGATGAAATTTTGAACAGATTCAAATGAATACTTTTAAAAAGTTCTTTTATCTTAAAAGCTCTATAGTTCAGTTATTATATTCCAATTAATAACTTGCGTGCTTGTCTTATCCTAAAAAAAAATTAGAAGTTTTAGACGGATTATCAGCGTAGAAATTCTTGTAAAAATTAAAAATATTCTTCAAGAATAAAGTCATTTTATTTTTGTGACGACAATGATTGTTCTCTCGGCTTTTCTTAACCTAGAACTATGCTAAAACTTTAATTAAGTCCGGAATAAGCAGATAAAAGTAGTTCCTGAAACACGAAAGTATCTTTGAATCATTTTTCCTGACGATTCATTTGAGAGAATTCAATCTCTGGAAGAAAATTTTTTTTTCTTTTATAGAAGTTTTTGGGAAGGATTTTTCCTAGTTTTTATAACATTTTTATAGCCTTATGGAAAATAAAAAAATGTGATGAAGATATTAAAAAATATTTCTAGTGTCTCTTAATTTAAGTCCGAATATTTACGGAGGAAACTTCCAGAATATCAAATCACATAAAAACATTCATTAAGTGTTAATTAAATAATAGAAAATCTGGCTCTATTCCAAGATATCCTTTTTATCATAATTAAAAATCTATCTTGGCTAAACAGGCAATCTAACCTGGATAAGATCCGGTCCAAAACCGATTTAGAAAAATTCAAGAATCTTAACTTCAACAAGCACCAAACATTCTTCTTGTCGAGTTCTCTTGCAGTTCAGTTAATTCCTAAAGTTGTTTGGCGTTTACCAGAGTAAGGAAATAACCTGATTCCTTGTCTAAATACGAATAATTCTTTAATTTTTAAACATTTATAATTTAAAAAAAAATGTTTTAAACAAAAAGACAATTTTTAAAAATAAATATAAAGGTTTCGGAATTAAAGAATATATCCGTATTTAGACAGTGAATCAGGAGATTTCTCTATTCTGGTAAGCGCCAAACAACTTTACCAATAGGTAGATATTCTTGACCTAATTAATAATAAATCTTCAATCTATTTTAGTTACCAACTCTTTCCTTTAATTTCAATACGTCATTCTGTGTTTGTGATATCTTCTTGACAGAGTATAACTGCCAATTTTCACTTGATTACCTCCAAGGGCATGACTTTGGGAGACATTTCAAATACGAGGATGTTTCCTCTCTCTATGGAAAAAAAACTTCACGTTGAGGAAGAAAAAATCAAAAAAAAAATCCACAATATGATGATGAATTTTCTTAAGGGAGGAAATTGAAGAAATTTCCGTGACTTTTATAAAATATTATGAATAATTTGTAGAGGAAGCTTTTTGTCATTTTGTGTAGAAGATTTGTGGGGGGGGGGGAGGGATGAGAAGTTTTGAATAAATTAGTGGAGAAGAAAATGTAATATACTTACATTTATGATGAAGAAGGAATGATAAAAAATATTTATTATTTGTTCTTTGTTTTATGTAGCAACTTTCTGGACGTCGTCCAAAACGAAGTACTTCGGGTTCACAATCTAGTCTGGCATCAACTCCTGGTCATAGTGGTACGAGCAATAAACGAACTGGATCAGCCGAATGGCCAGATCCACCTGAGGCACCAATTTGCAGTACAGAAGATGAAGCAGCGTCTATTTATTCGGATTCTGGTGAGACATTTTTGTGTGAATTTTTTATACATCTACATTGACATTGTTTGGTGTTGTGGGGGCCGGGGGGGAGGAAGGGGAGTGTTATGTGTCTGGTGTTTCTAATATGATGAAAATGCTTGTTCATTAGATGAAGTCATTCCATATCCCACGAGCTTCCTGGGGCAGGGAACATATGTTATCCGGAAGGGTAGAAAGCAGCGTCAACGGGTGGCGAATATTGAGGGGGTGTCATCAGTTAACAGCAGCCGATATGGGCGAGAGAGTGGTGGGAATATTGAGTTACCGAGCCCCGTCTATCCTGCCTCAATGCTCATTCCCAATTCGAGGCATAGCATAGATTTGGGATCACCACCTCCGCCACCTCCGCCCATCATGAATTCACTTTGTTCACCAAGGTAAGAGAGTGTCCAAGCAGGGAGGATGAATGCTTGTTTTATGACCAATCCTTCTCTTTATTTTTTCATGCTCATTTGACCTTCTCTGATTGAAAAATATCCACCCCCATTTCACTGTGAATTACCTCTGTCCTTCCTTGTTTGACTTTTTACACCTTCAATTGATTTTTCTCACCTTTCCACACAACTACTATTTATAAGTGTCTCACGATTTAATTTATTTTATTCTTAAAAGCAAATTTTAAGAGAAAGAAAAAATGAAATATTCTTCGCCCACAGATCACGTTTATCATTAGACTTAAGTTCACCTACCTCAGAGCTTCCTGCATCAGCATCAGTCACAAATAGCACCACTGTAATCTCACCAAGATATTCTGAATTCAAAACGTACAGTTCCACATTTGATGGGCTCCAAGCACTTGATACAAGCAATACCGGACAGGCAGCTACAACGGGCTATAGCAATGGATACTCACTAACTCGTGTGGCATCGTTACCAGCAATTACACCACCGCATTCGGGTAATTTTTCTCACATTTTACCACCCCCCCACATAGCATTACGCCTCTTTTATCCATCTAATGCCCACCTACATCCACCCAATGTGAAGAGTCACCCAACTGATTGCCAAAGGAGCAATTTCATCATCAATTTAAAGAGATAAAAAGCAGGAGGGAGAAATGAGAGAAAAATCCTCTTTTCTCTATTTTCTCCACCCAATGCACCACCTTCCCCCCTCCCCATTTTTCCCCATCGTACACACACCACAGTCTCCTCTAAAGTAAATCAATATTTCATTCATATTCATGATGCACAAGGCTCTCTCGCTCACTCCTTTTAATTGATTGAAATTTTGAACAAATAAAATAAATAGAGCGTGTACACCAGGCTACATATATTTTTGTTTTCTACACAATCACCCACAATATTTATTCTACATATACCTACAATTTTATTATGGAAATTTGTGCGTTGAAAAAAAAAAGTGACGAACCTTCAGGATAGGTACACTACCCTCAAAAAGTTTCCGGGCAAGCAAAAATGGGGCATTTTTGAAGGTAAAATTCAAGTGGCTATATCTCCGGCTGTGGTTAACCGATTTTCAAAAATTTATTAATTTTGAAAAGGTACATTTCTCACCTTTCCAAAACTGGCAAATTTTTGAAAATCGGTCAACCCGTTTTTATTGGCAGCCATTTTGATTAACCTAGGTAAAAGTGTTTTTTCACAATTGCACAAATTTTGACTTTGACCTCTTGCATCTCGGCCACTAGTACACCGATTTTGACGAATAGAGTATCATTGGAAAGGTAATTATATTCCCTTTCCTAAACTGGTAAATTTTTGAAAATCGGTTGATCACAGCCGGAGATATAACCACTTGAAATTTACCTTCAAAAATTCCCCATTTTTGCTTTCCCGGAAACTTTTTGAGGGTAGTGTATTTTTCATCCATTTTCAACCCACCGGGCAATTGTCAAAGTGATGCTCTCAGTTTTTTTTACCTTCACCAACAATGTTTTCCACATGATAGCAATGAGATTAACCAGAAAGAAGACATTATGTAAATTCAATTTTATTGAATTAGTCTAGCATCATATTTTTCCACATCCTCCGCCGTAGCGAGAGGAACACGAGGGATTACGAAAAGCGATGCATTGTTGGAGGTTTATTTTTCTTCGTGACACAATCTTGGGGGTAATTTTTAACCTTTAGTGTGTAGGGTAGGGGGTAGTAGGTATATACAGATGAGAGGAGTATGTAAACCTTGAAATAACATTTTTGCATTCCCAGACATTACGTGAGGAGAAGAAGCAAAATCTGCTTGTGAGCAATAAAAATAGTAAAAGAACAACTAAAACATGGTCACAAAGTTAGTTTTTTGAACCGGGAGGGGGGGGGAGGGAGTGAGGGAAAGAAATGAAAGAAATTCTCTAAAATTTAAGATAAGTACTTGAATTTATTTTATTTTGGAGAAGGAAAATTTCTTTTCTGTTATTCGGATAATCTAGAGAGAAGTTTTCCAAATATAATCCACTAGTCAACCCGAGCCCCCAATCACGTGTGAGCAATCACCATTTTAAGCTATAAAAGGGGGGCGTATATTAATAGGGGGGATGAATAATACGGTACCCCGAGAAATTCTAAAAATAAAAAAATCCCGTTATCTGACCCTTCAACAGGTAGAAAATGGGAAAAAATCGATTTTTCTGTGGGGGCGCTATAAAGGGGGGTTGGGGCGGAATCCCATATAGCGCTTGCAACTCGTATTGACCCCCTCTACCCCCATACCAAATTTCATCAAAATCGGCCCAGCCGTTTAGGAGGAGTTCATGTGCCACAAACAGACAGACTTTTCAGCTTTATATATTAAGATATCTGAGGAAAGTCAAATACAGTAACTTTTAATGGATTTTGCTATTTTTTTTAAAGTCTGAAAATCCTTAAATTTTCCCCGATTTTATTTAAAATTTGTATGGTAAATTTAAACCTATAGAATTCATTAAAATAAAAATGTTGATAATTGGTTTTATCATAAAACTTCCAATCAAAGCTCTGCAACCACAAAATAAATCAATGGTTTCAGTTGCTGGATATTTAAGCGATTAAATGAAACTTCAAGGGGATTTATTACAAATATTATAACTTTTTAATCCTTCATTTAATTATTGATTACTTCCTTCTGAAGAATTAATAGCTAATTTGCACCTCTTTTTTTTACCTCTAAAAGTGGAAAATTTTTTCACTGTAAAAAAAGTTAAAGTTCGCAGCAAAGGTAAACTTTTCCAAGGCAAAAAGTGAAAAACATCAGCAGAGAATTCTAAAGTTTGTATTGGAATTCACAGGAAAATTTCCCATTTCATTCAAAATTTAAATTAAAAACTGCACAGAAATGTTTATTTGCTAAAAACTTTTTACTTTTTTGGACATTTAAAATTTTTGCTGACTGGGTGGATTTAATTAGTTGTCCCTCATTGGCTTCTGAGTGAGCTTTTCGAGCTTTTAAAAAGAATTTCCTAGTTATGTATTTAGATAAATTTCTACAAATTATTTAATTTATAAGATTGTTGTTGACAGAATTTTTCTTTTATCAATTTTTTTTAAAGAATTTTATCAATATTTAATGTTTTTCTCGACTTTTCCTGTGTGCTACCGATTTTTAAACAAAAAATTAAAAATCAGCAATTAATTTAAATGCTCTTTATCTGCTAATTAATTTTTTTGTATGGGGATTCATCACGAATATTACGAATTGTATAAAAAAGGTTTTAATTAAATAATCAACTGAAAATTTATTTTATTCTTAATGATTTTTAGTATAATTTCATACAAAGTTAGACTGTTTAAATGAACACCAAACTTAATTAATTCCTTAAAAATTGTTATAAGGTTATACTAAAAGCAATACATTATTCAAATAGAGCTTAAAGCTTTCGAGAAAGTCTACAAATTAAAAAATTAAAAAAAAATTTCTTCAATTCGAAAAATATATTTAAAGCTCTAATCAAACATCAAAGAAAGCTTCAAAGTTCTTCATTATTCTTTCAATTGCCTTAACTCATTAACATTGGAACCCCTTAAATCAACCCCTTTAAATCATACTGAATGATTAACTTCTAGACAATAAATTAAAAAAGTAACAGCAAAAAATACATTTATTACCTCTAGAAAAAAAACCAATACTAAAGAATTTTTTTTGCTGTAGTGCGTCTCTCAAACAATACCACACTGCAGCAGGTAATATCAAATCCCATTTGATATGAAATTCGATTGAATGCAATAAAACTATCTGCTTTATAAACTATATCCACATTGTAGCTATTTGAAATCACCATTGATATTCTCTCAACAAAAGGAGGATAAATGCTGTATGGAAATTTGAGTACAACTGTCTGGAAAAATTCTCTCTCTTCCCTCCTACTCTCCCCTCATTCCCCCAAACATTGAATTCTAAACTAAATTCTGTGTGGCTATGTGTGAGGGAAATAACTTTATTTCGTCTATTTCCCACAGTATCAGACACTCTCACAGAATTGTTAGTGGCATAGATGGATTTGAGAGTGCATTTGCAATAAGAAACAATTCTCTTTGTACTACCTATACATATAGTTTTGGTGTTTTCATTAAAACGGAGGAAATTTTAATAATGTAAAAAGGAGGAGGTCTGTTTTAAATTTAAATTTATGAAAAGTTTAATTAAATTAAAAGGTGTAGTTGGGAGTCATTGTGAAGAGAATGGCTGCTGAAGAAACTTTTCCTTTTGTTTCTTTCCTTTTTGTGCTGTTGTGCGGAAAAGGTGGAGAAAATCTGTCAACCCCACGCCGAGAGCTCGCACCACCCATCGAAGAAGATGAGGAGCAGGACAGTGAATCCCAACGTGGGGCCCCATTGCGGCAAATTGAGAACAACATCAGTGCATTGCTGCGTGGTGATATCCCCGTGGCTCGTGTTGCGGACATCCCAATGATCCGACGACCGTTGGGCTTCCGTCCGGGTGTCCACAAGTCGGAGAGTGCCAAAGAGATGCTACTGTCGCAGTCGGTGTTTGGGCCACTGCCACCGTCACCGCCGAGCTCTAGTCCCGAAATGGAGAGTGATGGATTCCCGCCACTTCCGCCATCGCCGCGACATGAGGCCAAAGATGAGTACCTTGACATGAAGCGAACACCACGGCTGCCGCCAAAGCGCACCGATAGCTACTACCAGGAGAATGAGGAGGATCAACCGCCGGCGGTGCCGCCGCATCGTGGCCCATCGCTCAATACACTGAAAACACGATCAATGGATGCGGGTTTCAGCAAATCCTACCGCAATGGTACTTTCTCATCCACCTCGCCCCATGGCCCCGGCACATTGCCGTCAGAATTGGCGGGCGTGGGTGGGTGTGGCGGCGGGGGTGGTAGCGGAATTGGCTCCAGACGACGCTTTATGTCGGGTGCATTCCCCAAAAGGTCCGGACAGAGTCCGCGCGAGGAGCGACGCCTTCAGACATCGTGTAGCTTGCCAGAGACACCCATTTTTGCAAGAGGGTGAGTGTACCATCATCAATTTTCCCATTCATTTCATACTTCTCTACTCTATCTCTTCCTTTGTGTGTGTGCTCCCATGAAAATGCACCAAAATTCAGCACACACCAGACGCCACGTGCTTTTTACAGACACTCCTCGTTTGCTTGCAATGAAGATAACATTTTTCTTAAATCGCATTTTAATGATGACGCCCACTCTTTACGTGCTACGCCAAAAATTTCACTGACCTAGATTGCTTTTTTTTTTGCTTCTCTGCAACTATTAGAAAGAGGAAGTAATTTAAATCTCATTCCACCTTCTAATCGTTAAGTTTTAGAGTTTTTCTTTCATGAAAATTGAATATTTTCCCATTACTTTTCATTGTTTTAGAGCTTTTGAATTGATTTAACCAATAAGCTTTTCGGGGAAACTAGCTAAAGCTCTTTAGTAGATAAATTGTCAAAAATGATTGATGTTCATTTGCTTTTATGGATCTAATAGAAAGTTGAGGTCTTCTATGTCTTTAATCATAGAAGAATTGAAAAGCTTATCAGAAATCAGAGATTATTGTTGGAAAAATTACTTAGAAAAGTGAGTAAATTATTATTTAAATAGGAAAAAAGAAAAGATTGCTCTATACTCGAACCGACGATTTTTATGATACAAACCGAGTGCTCTATTCATTGAACCAACTAACTGCCAGTATAGTTAAGTTAGAATTACAAAAAAAATGTTTTTTATCTTTTAAATTTTGTCAGGAATTTAATCAAAGAGAAAGGATTTTACGAATTATTCCAGTCAAATATTTATTTTATTTTTACTATAAAATAAATAAATTTAACTACATTTTACTCCATAACAAAATAACGCCTTAAACATAATTTTAACAAAAGAAATAACAAAAAATTAGTACCATGTTAGAGATATATAGCAACATTTTATTCCTTAAAATTATTATTATGAGCATGAAGTCAATTTCATTGAAGAGTTATGTTTGTTGGAAGAACATCACAAACATTACGATGCGCAATCAAATGGCAAAAAGTCTTTTATAGCTGCTGTCCGTCCATATTTTTCAACACTATCATCAATGCAATTTCATCGTATTTTAGCCCTTCTTAATTGCCTTATCAAAGTGAGATGAGAAAATTTCGCACAAAAACGGCTTTTAATCCCATTAACATGGAAAATTAATTTTTCCGCAATGCTGAAATTGAGATATTAATTATTCATATTTGTCCCTTTTTTTCGGCGGGTAATTTACTTTTAATGCACTTCCTTCGCGGGCGCGATGTACTCTTCATCGTGAAGAGTTTTCCCTTTTTTTTATAATCCTCGCTATGTCTTTGGCGTGCAAGGGGTGGAGGTGAAGGAAATGAAGAGAAACCCATCTTGTTTGCAATGTTAAAAGTAATGGTGCTGTGAGTAAGAGAGGTATCAAGGAACACCACACAATGTTTTATTCTACAAAACACTATCTAGCATAAAATGTACATATTTTCCGGCTTCTTTCTCCCCAACTTGGCGTACATACAACAACCCATTATGTGTAAAAGAAAATTCCACTTTTCTTGCACAAAATACGAGGAGCATGTGTGAATTCAGTGTAAAATCTTGATATGCACGTCCTTTTTTGCATTCAAAATGAACTTATTTCGCCATGAGACTACACGTATTGTGTTATATTTTGACACAAATAACCCTTTTTTGTGCTTCTTTCATTCCTTTGGGTAAAAATTCAACTTTAACCCTTTAACCCTTTCTCCTGGGACAGCGTAAAATTAAAAGAAAAATCTCTCTTCTGTCAAAAAGTAAATAGATTTTTTCCCTGCAAAAGACTTTAACCCCTCCAACCCATTTTCCAATTGCATAAAAATATTATTTTGCATTACACTGCAATTTTGCACACTCTCGAACTTTTGCAATAGTTTCATGGGGAAACTTTTAACGGCAAACCCAAAAAGCTCTCTGTGGACCAATCGCTTGGTCTAAAAGCACAAAACTTTGAGCTCTATATAAAATTTTGTAATATAAAAAGGAAGATTTTATCGTTCTTCTCATGGAGGTTTCAAGATGTTCCTTCATTCACCCCGCACCATAGAAATTTTGACCAAGATGAGGAAATGTTTATACGACGAAATATCTCTTTGCCAAACAAACTGCGAAGCAATTATAATCCCCAACATAGAATTGGGTAAATGTAAGAAGAATTAAAATAATGTTTTGTGGTCTGAATTGGCAAAATTTTCATGAGGGAGATTCTTCCCTCCATGCAAAATATTCTCCCAAAGATGTGAAGAAATCCATATAAATTCTCTCACCTGCGCCCCACATTTCACGAGTGTTGTAAAATAATTTGCCCCCCTTTTGTTAATTTATCGCCAGGGCATGCAATTATTTTTGGCCAAAAGGAGATTTTGCAGCAATGAAAAAGGAAAATATTATATATTCTATGTAATAGAGGTTTCATTTTCATTTCCCCTATTGTTTACAATGGGCGTTGAATTAAATAGAATTTGGATAAAATTATTAAGGGAAAATATATTTAGGGTACGATGGGGGAAAGTTGGTTAATTTTGGAAATACAATTTATTGTAAATTAATCAATTATTAGAATTGAATTAATAAATTAAGGCTTTGAATCCTTTTTAATCTCGAATTTTCTATTATTATTTAGCTGTCAAGAAAATTATAGCTATTATACCACTTTAAACTAAACGAAGTTTACAAGGAAAAGGAGTTTATTCCTCTTTGTATGGAAAAATCTCTCATTTGAGAAAACAATGGGGATCACTCGAATTCCTTTAGAAGTTCTTGTAAATTCACAAATAAATTTAGGCCTGAATTTAACTGAAAAAAAATCAGCAAAGACAAAAAAGTGCTTGTCTAAAAAAGCAAATAATGACGTCACTTTTGTATTTGATAACTCTTCCAATGTGTGGAGCTTTCATCGATAATTTTCGACACCGTAATTTTATGCTTACGTTGCGTTGTAAAAAAACATTGACAAGATCTTCCAAATGAAGTGATAGAAAACACAATAGTGACGTCATTGTTTGCATTTTTGGACAAATCCTTAATTTTTCCAGCTCATGACATCTCTATTGTATTTTTATATGTTTTTCTTTCTCTCTCAATGCATGAAGCTTTTTATCGATATTTTTTAACAAGGTATTTGAATTTTTCATGCATCGAAAAAAATCTATAAAAAAAATTCAATGGTGACGTCATTGTGTAAATTTTTAAGGAAATATTTTTTCCGATAACACAATTGGAAAATGGAATGTTTTTTGCGATTTACTACCCTTCTTTTATTTGTAACTAAATTACGAGTCTCTTGGTTGTTTTCTAGGGTAAAATTATTGCTCATATGAGGTTGAATAAACTCCTTTGCAAATTTTTTTTTTTTTGCTCAGAACCGGGTCAAGGCCCTAATTCAGCGACCAAGAAGTCCTTGAAGTTTTTGAATTTTATATTGAAATTTCAAGGGTTTCTTGAACAAAGAAAATTTAATTTGCAAAGGAGTTTATTCAACTTCATATGAGCAATGATTTCATCCTAAAAAATAACCAGGATGTCATAAAAATTGCGAAATTTGTTTGAAAAATAAGAGCAAAAGTATCGAGAATTCAGCTATAGTATTCTCCTGAAAATTATTGAACAGAGTTTTATTTTTATTAATTTAAATTTTTTAAGACAATTAAGTGATGAACATAAATAAAACAAATTTTGTATGCCGTAAAACTTGTCTCTCTCTCCTAAATAAATAAAAAATAAGGGCTTCAAGCCCTTTAATAAAAATTGCCAATACTCACCCCTCTCTCCTTCTCTATTCACAAAGTCAAAAGTCCCATTGCAAAAAAAAAGAGATATTGATGAGACGTGCAGTGAATTTTCATTAATAGAATTGAAATGCAAGAAGAGCTAAAAGGAGAAAAAAAGAGTAAATATAAATTGACTTTATATTTCGTTTTTTAATTTTCGATGCGAATTTTAATTTTAAACTCAATGATTGCTGTCTTATGCTGTGTTCTGTTTTTTTTCGTTTTATTACCTCTGCAGGTGCGATATTCCCCGGACGCCACATCGTCGTGCACCAGATTTACCAAATTCAGGAACAGGAAGTCGAACGGCACCACGTTCGGGGAACAATTCAACTCATTCTACATCAATGGGTACCTCCATTGTGGGAATTGGTGAGAAAGATTTTGCTTTTTTTTATCATCACGCCATCATTATCAGTCCAAACAAAAAAAAAAAAAAAAAGAAGGGCTGCGATTGCAGAAATTTGTTTGCTGCCATCGCAGAAAAAGCCTCCCAACCCCCATCCCCACGTAAAAAAAAAGCCAAATGAACTCCGCACTTGAAACTTTCAATTAAACTCACTCTCGCATTGGCGCTATCTCTTTTGGCGCATGTGAAAGGGGATGCAAAAACGGAAAAAGTGATAAAACTTCGTCATTGTGTTGTAGGGCGCGCGCGAGCTTTGATAGGGGTGGTGGCGGGAAGTAAGAATATCACATTTTTGCGCGGAGGAGGAAGTGAAGAAGATGTGAAATTGATCGGAGGAAGATAACAGTGAGGAAAAATATCCGCAGAGGAGTGTGAAAATGGTGAAAATAGTTGAAAGCAATTTTTCGGGGAAATTAATACAGTCACAAGAGGCTTATCGTGGCATGAAGAGCTTATTAAAAAGTCCCTCTAGGTACTTTTGTGGTGTGTGAGCTTTTAAAACAATGGAAGATGGTGGAATTTATACTCTCTTCCTCGCACTCTGTTAACTAACTAATCCATGTCAGAACAAACTTTTGGCACTTTATAAAATAATTTTGTAGATTCTCTCGGATTACAAATTTTTGATATATTGCCATGTAAATATTACTTGAAAGTTTTTGCTTCAAAAAACTTTAAGTTTGAAGAAGCTTTTTCAATGAATTTTTCAAAGATTTTCATGAAAAATTTTAAAAGCAATTTCTTTTTGAAATATTTTCCGTTAGCACATAAATCATCCTGTTGTGGGAAAATGAGCACAAATAGGAGCCAATCAGAGCACATAAAGCTCAATAAAGCTCCTCTCTTGTATGTACATATGTACAAGTTCTAAAAGTCAGTTTGGAAAGTTTATATTGATTTTGGAATCTTTTAAATTTCCCAAAACACTACCAACCCACGTTTAAATTTTTGCGTTAGATTTACAAGCATGATCAGGAAAATTGATTTTTTATTATCCATTCAATATTTTATATTGCAGAATCTCTTAGTTTACAAAAACAAACTTGAAAGTTTTCATTAAAATTTGCATCTAATTGGAGATTTTATAATGCTTCCTAACTCTCTCTCTCTCTCTCGTTGAAAGAGATCAATTTCATTGTGCAGATTGGACGGTTTTTTTTCTGCAAGACGTACTTCTGCAGTAATTTGAGAACTTAAAATATCAACTAATATGCTTTCCAGTAAATTGATTTTAGTCAATGATGCGTAAAATAAGCTTGTAAGTGTGTATCTGATGTTGCTCTGTGGTTGAAACAATACAATAAGCGTGGTGTGCTACATGACGGGATCTTGTGTGTCCTCATTGCAGTGAAATCACATGAAAATGTTTTGAAAAGGTTACACAGTCATTTAACCTTTAGCCTCCTATTGAGGTTGAAGTTTTACCTCTTTTTATTGAATATTTTAAGTTAGCTCGTTTTTGATACTTGTGGATTTTTTTTCTTGTTGATTTTGTGTCAAAGGAAAATAATTCTCCTACAAGAAAGTTGTTGAATTAGAAAATAATTATTCAGAGTTATTGTTTGAGCTTTTTTGATTCTTTTTTTAAGATCATTTTTAGCTGAATTAGTTTTGGAAATTGAATATTGATAAAATGGGTCGTGTTCTACGACCAAGAAATCATTGAAATTTCAAGAATTTCTTCTTTAACAAAAATTTTCTCTGGAATTTCAATAATTTCTTCTGAAACTTCATTAATTTCTTCTAAAATTAAGAGCTCTTTTGATATGTTTGTGGGGAGTAAACACGATGAATGATTTTTGAGGGATTGAATGCCCTGAGGAAGATCAAATCAAACACAAAATGTCACCAGAGAATTAACAGAAAATTCAAATTGAAAAATCGTATTGTTTTTTCATTTTGAATTTTCAAATCGATAAATCGTTAAATCGTTAAAAGTCGTTAAAACATCCCCTTTTGATTAAAGAATTCTTTTCTGTGCGTAAAATTTCCTTGGTTCATTCTTTATGGAAATAAAATTGTGGAGAGGATAAAATTGATTAAGAAAATGCGTGAGGTTGCCGTTAAGTCTTCCCATCCCCCTTCATTTTGCTTAAGAATAAAAAAAGAAAGAAAGAAGGATATATGCGAAGGAAGGTTAAGACCTTAATGACCTAATTGCCATTCTGCACCATTTATTGTACAATATGCGTTACGTAATGTACATGTATGTCTATCTGCATAAATTTTCACAGGAAATCCGGTGGGAAGTCGCCAGAGGAATATAAATCACCTGCTTGCGAGTGGTGAGATGCTACGCCTAGCTGGTGGCCCAGCACGCGGATGGTATCCGAAGCAGAGACACCGCCCGGCATCCACGGAGAATCTCGATCGGCTGCACCATCAGGCACAGGGGATCCGAGCATGGGATGCTGGTACGAGTAGCCGCAAACCGCTCACTCTGCCGCCAAACCTCACACCCAAATTTTTCAACAAGTCGCCACGTGAGGCATTGCGACGTGTCACTAGTTTACTCATTCGCAAAGGTACGCAAATCCCGCGGGGGTGGTAAAGCGCGAAATTTTTGTGTACCGCGTGGGAGTTTTACGAAGTCAACTCTCTCCCTCTCTCTCTGGTCTCTCGCTCATTGAATTTTACTTGATTTTTACTTGATCAGAGACGTTTTTTTCTTTGTTGTTTTGAGCAACAAATTATTGAGGGCTTCGAAGCCATTCACTTTTTTTCAGATGAGAGAGTCCCTCACCATGTTCCAAAGAAAACAAAAAAAAGGGAAGTTACCCAACGTATATATTTTTGTCGGTGTTCACAAATGGAATGTTTCTTTTTTTTTCTATTTAAAAAAAAACGTTGAATTTCCTTAGGGGCTACTCAGGGGCTGAGTTTAAATTTAATTTTTGTTGCAAAATTCATTGAAACTTTGGGATAAAATGCAAAATTTCAGATATTAAATAATTTAGGGGAGAATGGGGTAAAGTGTGATGCTTTTTGATGAATTATGACAATATTTCTCTTTTATTTATTGTTTTTAAATTCGTTTATTAAATCAAAATCTGTTATCTTAATATTTTGATCTATGAAAATCCTAACAAAGTTTTTCTAATTTCTATTGCTTTTGACAGTTTCGATTTCAAATTATGCTTCATCAGGTATCCTAGAATGTTTTCTTTTTCAAATTCTTCGTGAAATTCAGCAAAAATACTTTAGATTTGTTAAGGATTATTTCTTCCAAACACAAAACTTTATTTTACAAAATTAACAGGATTTTAGAAACTTAAAAATATTCTTAAGAGATCTTGCAAAAACATTTCATTTATTAGAATAGAAAAGATTTTTATCAGAATCTACCCTAAAAACTGTCAAAATCTTACAAAAAAAATTAAAGATGTAAAGAAAAGAAAAGATTTTTAACAGAATCTATCCCATTCATTCCGTTTCAATTTAACTAAATTCTTTCCCAAAGAAAAAGCACTGAGCAGCCCCTAAATGGTTTAAAATAGCGTGAGATCCTTTAGCGTTGAGGTATTATTAGAACACAAATTAAGCAAAAAAAAAGAAGAAGAGAGTGCGTGAGAGTCACATTTAGCATATTTTTTGGGGGGTGTGGGATGTCATTCAGTCTAAATCCGAGAATTATTTAATGATTTTGCACACACACATCGTCTAAAGTGATAACGACTTTTTCGGGGGTTAAATTTAGCCTCCGCCGTGAGAATGATTCAGTGTTGATGAAATTTGTATTTGTTAGGGTCGTTTTCACACCATAAATGCTGCCCAAAATTATGATACAATTTCCATTTCAATGGAGATTTTGCGACATCCTCCGCGATGTTTTCTCTCTCCTTTTTATGCGAATTCCTTTTTATAGTTTTTTGTGTTTTTTTTTATGATGAATCTATCGCAAGAAAAATATTGCGATAATGCTATAAAAATTTTATATGCATTGAGCTTTATCCGAAGGTTTTTTTTGTGTGCGCGAGGGCACCCCATAAAAATCCGTAAAAGATTTAATTTTATATTTATTTTTTTTTGTGTGACTTTGTGCAGTAAATGTGCAAAATATAGGTATTAATTTCTATTTATAAATTTGATTTGATACGGTGATAAAGGAAGTTGCGCGCGAGAATTGTGTGCAAGAAGCTATTAAAGGTCAATTTTGAGATTGATTATTGCGCGTTGGGAACTTCTTAAACACACCGTATGGGGAATTTTCTTCTCCTTTGTGTGATGAAAGAATTCCTTGGATGATGGCCTCTTACCGCAGCATTTATATTCACATAAAATGTCTCCATTCATCGGGATGCAAGGGGCGGGGGCGCGAATGAATGAGGCAAAATTAATGGAGCAAAATGTGATGAATTTTTAAGTGAGAACGGTGTGTGTGTGTGTGCTAAATAAAAATTTAATGCGGCATATATGTGAGAGGAAAAAAAAGGCACGAGACCGCGAATAAATTCACGTTTATAAATAAAATAAAAACATTTTTTTTTGCAATCGATTCTAGGAGAGACAGAAATAGCCAAAAAATCAGTATCAATTTTAGAGAGTGGGGATTTTGTCGTGTGTGATAAAAGCCAATGATATGCGCAATAAAATTGTCGTAAGATTCTCTTATCGCGCGAAGATTGACGGGGGCGTGATGTGTGCGGGGGGAAGATGAAAAGAAGTATTTTACACTTAAAAGGTGAAGAATGAGAAAATGAAATAACACAAAAGTTAATCAGTAGTAAACTTGTGGCGACGTTTGAATTAGAAAATTTGGTGTCATTGCTCACATAAAATCATTTCTCATTGCCTAAACACAACTCACTCCACCTCAAAAATATCATTTTCCCATTATTTGTTTTTTTAGTGATAAGAAAGAAAATGAAATGAAAATTCTCATTGAATTTTTCATTCATTTTTTGCACTTCAAAATGGCATGAAAATCCCTCCCAAATCATGTTAATTCTTATTAAAACAAATCTTCTATTCTATTCTATTCGTTATTCTCTTCTAATGTTTCGTAAAAGCATCATAGTGTTTTTTTTGTACACATTAGTGAGACAATTTTTGAGGATATTTTGAAGTAATATTTTACTCAAAATTGCTCAAAATTTATGACGCATCGTCGTGAAAATTTATGAGCCAACGATGAAAGTTTTACCAACATTAAATTCCTTTTACAACATTCTGAAATTATTATTATTATAGAATTTATCATACATAGTTTAGTATGTACATATGTAGCTATCAAGAAGATGTCTGGTGCATTTAATAATTTATCTATCTTCTTTTATTCTTTTTCTTGTAAATATATAAAGTGCTTTTAAAGCTTCTTTAAACTTATAACGTTTGAAAGTTTATAATTGCTGAATTTCTTTGAATTCTCATTCGAAGATTTGACCAATAATAAATCATAGAAATTTCCTAATGTTGTCAGACTACAATTTCTAAGGATTGATTTTTATTTACTAGAATTTTTGAATTGAAAAAAAAGAATGAAAAGGTTTGGGGATTAAAAACAAACAGAATTTTCTAACGACTGAACGTTCAACATTTTTTAAGTGATTGATTTAAATCTCCTGATTTAAATATCAAATGGTACGTAGCCCTTGTTTTAGCTAGATTTTTCTAATAGTCTATCGATTAATACTAAAAGACTATTGAATTTTTATCAATTATTGAGTTTGCAAATTTTTTTATCAATTACACAATGACTTTGAACAGACGGAGGTGAATTTTGTTTGACATCTTCGCGAGAAGAATTATTTTTGACACTTGGGGAGGATTTTTCGCGCGAACATAACCTCAAAGCAATTTTTTTACAGTAAAAGTGAGAAACATGGAAAAAAAACAGCATTGCAGTGTCCCCGGGGGTCTTTCTATATGCTCTTAATACATTTTCCAGGCGAAATTTTGCACATTTTGTGATAAAAAATCAAAATTGTGCTTTGTGAAGACTTCAAACAAAATTCACCTCCGTCTGTTCTGAGCCAATAGTGAGCTTAATTATCCAATGATTTGTATTAAACTGTCAGAAATTCCTATGGAATAAGCTTAAATTGATAAAATTTTTAACAGCGTTAGAACTTTCTGAAGCTACATATTTAACCCTTGGAGGATTTTTCTGGCCGTCATGGCCAATTGGACGTTTTTTCAATCGCCGCAGAACTGAAATCTATTGAACATTCAATTCAATTCAAGATCTTTGAAAGAAAACATTTTCTTTTTGAGAGAAAATTAATGTCAAAGTTTTGAGGTTAGAAATATCAATCCTCAAAGAATTAAATGTTAAAATTTTCTAACGATTAATATTTCAATGTCAAGATTTTATAACATTTCCATAAGTCAATGTCAGAATTTTCTATTTTATTGATTGTTTAGTATTTTATCGAAAAAATTAACAATTTATCGAAATTCTTTCAATTTAAATTGAAATGTGAGAGTTTTTATTCAATTGTAAGAACATTTAAATGTCAGAAGTGTCTAACGGTTTTAATTTACTTGTCAGATTTTCCTGAAAATTTTTATTTTAATTTCAGAATTCTCTATTGATTGCTATTTAACTGTCAAAATATTATATATAACAGTGTTGTTCTGTCAGAAAATTCTAACGATTGCTATTGAACAGTCAGAATATTCTAACCGGTGAATTAAACCAATAAAATGTTCTAGTATCAGTTGGTACAACAAAAAAATCAACAAAAAGTTTTAAAAAAATAATTTCAAATTCCATCAAACTCAATTTTTTTTTCTCACATTTGTCTCACCAATCAGTGTGTCTGTAAAACACTATGACGAATGGAAACAACATTTCTTCATCCTTCCTTCTCTCTGTAGATCATGTATTACATTAGCATTAGTAAATGACTAAACATTCCCCCTCATAAAAATCTTTCATTTTAACGAAAAAGCAAAGACAAGAAAACATGGAAAATTATTTGGCATTACAACAACAATAAAAGACGTCTAAATTGGTGCACAAAACTGAAGCAAAAAAAAATCATTAATTGTAATTTGCTTTCTCTCACACTCTGCATTCATTTTATTTGCATTAAATAATTTTGCATTAGATGTCATTTATACTAATCTATGCTCTTTTTTTTGCCTTCTTCTTTCACCTCCGCGCGTCTCATTTGCAGGCAACAGTTCCAAAGAAGCAAAACGTGATAGCCAACGAGAGAGGGATTTGCACATGACACAGTCACACTACAATCCTTCTGGTGCATTAGGTGAGTGAATGTGTTCTCTTAAGTTGAAAATTCATGCTAATTCCATGATGTAGAAATTCTCCGCATGTTGCATAAAGTGCTTCACCCCTCAGTGGATGGATCCTCAAGGGGACATCTCAAAGATTCTCTCCCCTTCCTCATCATCACAGTGTTCTGCACAACACTAAAAGTCTCCCATTTTGTACCCTCTGTGTGTGTGTGTGTGTGATTAAAGCTTACAATTCCTCTTCCTCCTTTACGTGCACTATTTTATAGAGTAGTAGAGTAAAGAAGAAGAATTAGTAGAAAGAGGACAAAGGAGGAGGAGAAGAAGAAGAAGCTTTAGTCTTTGGAGAGAATGTTTTGCCATTCTTCTTCTCGTCTAAAAACTCCCATCATGTTAGAGTAATGAGTTATTTTAAGTTTCCTCCTCATCGTCTGAGGAGGAGTGATGATGACAAAATTTATCAGTCGTGGAAATATTTTCTAAAACTCAAGGGAAAAAGAAATTGCCGATTGTAGCAAAAAGTCGCATAAGAGTGTAAACGTGTGTGACACTTTATGACCTGTCTTACGTGCTTCATGCACAATCAAATGGATTCTCACTTTGAGCGTCTTATCATTGATACCTTCTCATTTTGGTATTTTGCACAAAATGATAAAAAAAAACTCACAGAAGAGAGCAAAGAAGGAGATAAATAAATATAAGGAGAAATTGTCATTTGAAGCTCTTGGAAAATTTATCATTTTCATTCTAATGCTCTTCATGTGCATGAAATCATTAATTTTGTGTGAAATTATGGTGAGAACACTTACATTTAATTTGGATTAAGATATAGGAACTCTTAAACTGCGTATGAGGAATTATATTTATTTCTGGGAAATAATGGAAAATACTTTTAGTCATTCAATGGAAATTAATTATTATTTTAATTAATTCTGGAAAAAACTCAAATTATTTCAGATAAATTCTTCAAAGGGTTTTACCAGGGATAAGAAACTTTTTTTAAAAAAAATCTAAAATGGGAAACATTACGTCATGTTTTATCGTTAAAACTTTAAGAATTAAATCAAACAAAATGCTGAATAATAAAACTAAGATTGTGCATCTAACTCTGGATTAATACGTTATACCTACAAATAAATTGAATAATCTTTTTCAAGAAAACCCCTCGAATTTTTCAATGATTCCCATCAAATTCGTGGAAAATCTTCAGTTTGTCTATTATAAATTAGATAAGAAACAGAGAAGAAAATACAGAAAATTTCCATTTTGACGTAATTTTGTGCATTTCACTGACTGTGTACTATTCGAGGGAGCAATTTTGTGCATAGTAATTTCATTATGCGGCATATCTGATGGATTCGTGGCTATATAATGCAAAATTTATTTACCACCCATCATCGTGGGGGCGAGGGGAGAACTCTTGAGCTTTTCACAGTCCCCTCTCCCCACACTCTATCAATTCTCTCCACACCCAAAATGTCGAATGATGCGAAAGGGGGTGGCTTCAACACCACCACAACCAACCACCCACAAATGCCCTGCAGACATGCCATCAATTTTCACTTGGCACATTCCCATGAATGGCGCGGGAGAGAGTGGGTGGATGGCCAGGCCAAACCGTGGGGGTGACAAGCCGTTGTTAATTTGAAAGGTTATCATTTTCACACGAAAAAAAGGAGAGAAGTCGCCTTTTTTTCCACAATCACATCGCTTCTCTGCACATTTCACCCGCGAGCTCATTCACGGGTGCCGCACGGAAGTGCTTGCTTAATGATTCACGAAATTAGTGAAATTGTGACTTCACCTGTCTTATTATTCTTTTGCCCAAAGCACGGAAAAAACGCCCTCCACTCTTCCACGTCACACGGATGTCGGATGGAAAACAATGCAAAGGTGGGGTGAAAAAAAGTCTCCAATTATATTTTTTGTGTTCTTTTCTTTGAGCGGGAGCTTTCATCCCTTCACTCACTAAAGCTCCTTTCTTTGAGGCCGAATATATGATTTGAAATTCTTTCTAAATATTTCCCGTAATCCATTCTTTAATATTATGGATTTTCATGGGGGGGGGGGGGATTGGGGGCAGGAGTGTGTAACCTATAAAGAAAATGATTTTCGGGAATACTCCTACCCCACACACTGCATGAGGGATCAAAGAGTAGAAAGAAAATGTACGCGGTGTGCTTCAAGACAAAGGAGGAAATTGATAGAGCAAAAAGGAATCTCATTTGCAATTTCACTGGAAAACTCAACTTTTCTTATTTCCCATTTATAGTTTTTTATTGATGCCAATATTGGCGTCTTCTTGTGCATTTATATTTGAATAAGGAGAGATTCAGTGAAATGAAGCAAAATCTGAAGGTTCAGTAGGGAAATTGGATCTATATTTTATTAAATAAAAAGGACGTCTTATTCCATTTTATCATATTCAATTTTCAAAAAACCTTTCAAGGGATTATATAACTTATTACTTTCTTTAAACTTTCACGATGAAAAATGATTTTCTTGTGTATAAAAAAAACATTTAAAGAGTTTTAATTTAACCCTCCGTAGACCGAGAGGAGTAGGTGATCGACCTTAAAACTATATTAATATTTTTGCTAAATAATTTTTATAGGTAAAGGGTCAAACTTTTGAAAAAAAAAATGAGTCGGAAATAAAATACAAAATTTAACGTTCGAGATTTCCTCGATTTGCATCATTATCTACGACGTTTCGGACATTTAGATCTCCTTTTTCAGGTATAAATTATATGAGGAATCTCTAGTCAACAGTTTTGAATTCCTTTTAGGGAATAATGGAGCTTTTACGGCTCTTTTTTACCATGGTTATGTGTTAACGCGTTGATCAGAGATCGTCTTAAAAAATTGTTCCTGTAAAGGCTACAACAGATGGGCGAGAGATTCCTCGAAGAAAGTCCTTTCAGATCTATCCACTAATCAAAGTATTAACAAAATTTTTTAAAGAACCAGGATTTCCTTTTAATTTTCATTGATTTTTTAATTTTTCTTGATTAAAAAAATATAAGAATAAGAATTCTAAATCTCTAAAAATCAACGAAAAAGCTCAATTCTTTGCTGTAAAATGAATTCAATTACATTTAAGAGTCTACCAAGACGACAATTAAATCTCATTTGGTGACAAATTTTCCAAATTTGCTTAATTTACGTAAAAAACCTTCGAGGTCTGTTACTTACCCCATGACAATGAGTTTGAACGTTTCACACACAGCGTACAAATGGTTAAAAAATCTTCATTACTACGTCAGTATTAATTAAAAAAAAATATAATGTTAATTTGCATAAGAAAATTATATAATTCTCTCTAGAGATAAGGAAAAACAAAGAATTTTAATATTAATTTGCATTTCTTTTCTCATTTATTTTTTTTAAAACAGCAGAAGAACCTCAGAAAAATCCAACGACGCAGAAAAAGAAAGGATTCTTCAAGAGCTTCTGGAAGAAATCAAAGCACTACTCACTGGAACAATAATTGCCCCATTTTGTGCGGCGCCCCTTTTGGCGACGGAAGCACGCACAGAAGAGCCCTAAAATGAACGAGTGGAGGGGGTGGGTAAGGCTAAAGAAAAGATGAAAAGGGGTTAAAAAAAAAACTCAAGTGAACGGGATGTGTGCACACAAAAAGGATGAAAAGGATGGAAATGTAATTTTTAGAATTTACACATTTAGTAAGGACTTTTCACCATATTTTTCCCCGATATATAGTCATGTGCAAGTATATAAATGAAAGAATAAAAGCTCTCTCTTTCTCTCTCTCTCTCTTGTACACCTCCCCACGGAGGGGAGGAACGTGAGAGAGGAAAATTGGAGAAGAAGAGTTGAATATTATAAAGATGTGGGGGTGTGATTACCACATTCGTGCAATTTAAGCAAAAAAAATAGATTTCTTTTAAAGTTTTTTTTCTCCCTAATTTTCACAACCATCTGTGCCATCTTTGTGTTTTCTTTTTGATTTATTATCCACACAAAAACCCATAGAAAGAGATTATTTTATTCAATTTTTTCTTTAATTTTTATCTCTTCTCTTGGATTTCGTTATCCTTCTGTTCCGTTAAAACTTTTAAGAAATAATTTTTGAATAAGGAAGGATAAAATAAAACTTTCTACAAACTGCCATTAATTAGGAAATCGAATGGAAAATGCAATTTTCACATTTAAATTTACCAAAAATAAAAGAAAACGGAAATGATTTAAATGAATAAAAACCCCTCTGATGAAAATTAATCTAAAAAAAAATAAATAAAATAAAACTCCTTTCCTATTAGGAAATGTGGATCCTGAAAGAATTTTTGCGCAAATGTGCTGATAAAATAAAATTAAAAAAAAACAAAAATAAATATAAATTTTGTAATGGCCTAGAAAATTAAAATTTATATAATAAAAATAAGGGAGAAGTAGGTAAGTTAAAAGAAAAGAAAAGTGAAGAAAACACGTAACATTTCCATGAAAATTCATTATATAAACAGCTAAAAGTAAAAATTGATAAAAAAAAGATTGAATTAACCTGTACATATTACATTTATAGACTTATCATGAAATTGTTAGAAGATGAACTCCAATTTTTTCTATTGCGCAAATTTCCCTTAAAAAAAAAAACAATTGATAAATAGAAAAACTTTTCAATTTTCAATAAAAAAAAAATATTAACATTTTCAAGAAGAAAAAAAGTAGAACAACTTTCATATAGAAAAAAAGAAAATCACAGAATTAAAGACGAAATCATTGATAGGCATACAATAAAATATTTTTATAGAATAATGTTAGATACAGCAGAGAGCAAGGAAAGAACTTTGAAATATTTCATGAAGAAAAACGATACAAAGAAATAGCTAAAAACGCATCAATTTTATTTTTATTAATTCAATTTGTTCGTTAAATAATTTCTTCTATTTCAGCAACTTATTGCAGATATTCTTTTAAAGGAAAAAAAATGTTATAAAGATGAAGAGTTTTGGGAGGATTTTCAAGCGTAGCTGAGAAGCGGCATTGCGCTTGAAATATCACGGGTAGAGCACAAAATTTGTTTACAACCCACAAGCCAATTTCTTCCAATAATTTGAGATTGAGAGTGTGCTAAGGTCATGAAAATTGTGGCGAATTCGGCACAAATATAAACTCACAAAGAGAATGAAGAAAAGGATGAAATGAATGGAAAACAGTGCAGGGTCGATAAATAGAGACCATAGGAAATTTAAAGAAAATTCTTATATTTGAATTTTTTCAATTTAATTTAAGAAAATAATTTGCTGGATAATTCAAAATATGATGCATAAAATAATTTCTAAAAGAATAAGAAGAATCTGTCAGACTAGTCAGTCTTAAGACATTTCTTAAAAAAAAAAACTTAAGATTTCTTAATTTGTTTTTAAAGAAAATTTAAGATCTCTTAATTTTTTTAAAAGAAAACTTAAGATTTCTGAAATCAAGCTGAATTAGGCAAAATGTATATTTTTTGATGAAGGATATTTTTTAAATTTAAGAAATAGAAAATTCTACTTACTTATCAATTCAGATTTAGTCAAACTTTAAGATTCCTTAAGAAAAACTTAAGTTTTGGCTAACTTTGGGTAAATCCAGAGGGTAAATGGAGCTTCTGATAGATCTAAAAGTAAATAACTTTCTAACATTTCCTTTAAGGCCCATTTTGTACTAAAGAATTGCGAATTTGTACAGTTTTTTCTAAAAAGGGCTTGACTGATTCTCATTGAAAAGCCAATGAATTCTAGAACAAATTCGGAATTTAAAAGCCTCCAAAGTACGAGCATAAATCAATCCTTGATTTTTTTAAAACATTTTTCGGTGGTTGTAATTTTCTGACACTGTACTGTTTTCACATTTGGACGTAAAAATAATATTTTTTTAATTTTTTGACCTATACTTTGTGGGAACAAAAGATTCTCATTTATCAAGGACAAATCTCAATAAATAATATTTAAAACAATTTCACAAAATATATTTAATTTATTGAAAATTCTGTAGAAGGAAGCACGGCAAAATAAATGTGACACGAATGATGTTTTAGAGAATAAAAAAATAGATGCGTGTAATGACGATAAAAGTTCACTGCAAAAGGGTTAAAAGAAGGTCATCTTTTGAACGGAAAATTAAAAATCTTTTAGTCAGAAAATTAACCAGAAAAGTATGATTATTCTTCTTAGAAAGATAAAACAAATTTTTCTGATTAACCCTTTCGCGTCCATGGCGTCCATTCTGTGGATGTTTTTAAAGGACGTTTCTCAGTCTAACGACTTTTTTGGTTTCATTCACATAAATTTAATTCATTTATAGCTCGAAAAAACAAACAAATTCATTAAAATGCGCGAGTTAAAACGCGAAAGGGTTAAAATCAAATATTCTTCTGACCAAAAAGAAAAAGAAAATTTCCAATCAAAAGAATTTCCCCAAAAATGTGCATGAATAAGCAGCAGCAGCAGCAAATATATTAGTTTTGTTAAACGATGTGAATGTGTAATAACATGAGAAAAAGTGCCCCAATTCACAAACACGTAATATATTACAATTTATTAAAAACAACTTTTAAGTAATTTATAGTGAAGCAGTGAAAGAAAATCCTTTTTTTTTGGTGGAAAAGAAAATTTTGTGTGTGTTGTAGGAAAAAAAATGATGAGAGAAGAATGAAAAAAAAAGAAGATTCAACATGAATTTCCAGAAATATTTATAAAACAAAAAAAAAACACTAAAAGACTATTTCAATACTCAAATTTACCTTTTTAAAATGATGAATAAAGAAGAAAAAAAAAGAGAAATGAAAAGGAATCTCGCACAAAACGATGAGATTTATATTAAAGAAAAAAAAAGATAACACAAGCAAGAAAAAAAAGCGCACGAAACATTGTAGAGTTGACATGAATAAAAAAAAGAAATGAAATTGAAAAGAAAAAGAAAATTCCTCTCGCGATGAATTAAGTGTGGCAATTTAGTTGTTGTTGAGATGAAGGATAAAACTACAACTTGGCACGGAAGTTTTTTCACTTTAATTTCTTTCTTTATTCCTTTCGCAGGAATTGCCCATTTTCCGGATTGATCAGCTGAATAAGCTCACACGAAAGTTTCAGAGCTGAAAGTTCTTCCTTTCTGCTGAGTCTCTGACACAATATGTGTGGGATGCGCATTTATCCTTCAGGAACTTCTGCTGTAAATTTCACACGAGAAGATGCTGAGCCAAGAGAGTTTTTTTTTCAAACATTTCTCCAAGATTTCCAAGAAGGAGATTTTTTCACAGCAAAGTGGCAAAAAAGGGTGATGAATGGGGTTCAAGAGGAATATAACTGCAGAGAAGCGACAAAATTTATAAAATCAAAGATGCTAATTTCTTTCTTTACTAAAGAACTTCTACTAATGTGGCGAACAGTTGTTGGCTGAAAAGGGAATTTATTCAATTTCCGGTTAAGAAATTAATGGGAATAATTTTATTTGACAGATAAATTCGAGGAATTAAAGAAACTATAGGAGGAATAAATCAATTTCTTAGTTTACTGAATAGTATAATTCTAATTATTTTCTTCTTTTTTCTTAATTCTTAATGGTTAGAAAATCAACTTTTATTGATTAATTGATTAAAGAGAATCTTTTTTACCCTTCTCTTTGATTACTGCCTTGATTGAATGGATTTCAGCCTTTAAACATAATTAGGCTTTTAATGATTTGAAAATCTCTGAATTGCTAAAGAGATGAAGAAGAAACTTTTATAGAGAAGTTTTCTAAATAAATAAATAAGTATCACGGTGAAAAAATCAATATTTTAATTAAAAAAATATATTATATTTAATATTTTGAAAAGTTAAACGTTGAAATGAATAAAAAATCATCAATTGAAGCACTCGAGGATCAATTGAGCATATGCTTTATGCAATGCACAGGAGTAAGATACGATGGGGGCGTGTCCTTATGCTTTACTTTGTATGAGATCGTTTGGGAATTCCCGAATGAAAGTCACATTTCTTGAAAAGAACTGATAAAAGATCATTAAATGATAAATTTTATTGCTACTGATTTTTCTAATTTTATTGCTAATTTATTGAGTCTCAAATTGTCTGTTTTATCCTAAATTTATTTGAAATCCTTTTACAAAAATGAGAAGTAATCAAAGACTTTTTCCTTTCACTTAAAAAAAAAGTAAAATTTTTACGACTAAAATATAAAGTCTTTTACTCATTTGAAAATCACATCTCGAAATCGAATTAATTTCTCACTTTCTGTCCAATTAACAACGTGTTTCAATGCTAATGCTGCCCCCGTGTGTGCTCTTGAGATGCGCTCCACGAGAGACGTGAAATTGATGACCCAGCCTTGATTCTCAAATTTCACTTTCTCCCATTGACCACCACCGCATACTTTTCCAGCTACTTTGCCACCTCTTTTGATGATTGGAATCTTCTTCTTTTATTTCCTCATCTCCGTGATCCACTGACTGCCTGCCTTTTGCTGCACTTACAAACAGACATTAACAGCTCAATTAACATGCGCGCGCAATGCATCAATATTTACCTTTTGCTTTATTTTTGTTGAAGAATTTATTAAATTTGATTTATGTTCCTACATCGCTATTACCTTGTGGTCAGTACATTATTCGTCTTATATTTATTTATTTATTTGTTTTTCACTGGAATGCAACTTACGTGAGTCACGAAAATTGAGTGAAGTCTTCAAGTTTTTTTTATCATTCAAAAAAACAATTAAAAGAAATTTTATTAAAAAAAAAAATCCAGAACTTTGAGAATTTTTATCGTTTCAAGCAGGAGGGATTTATCTGGGGTAGATTTTAATTCTTTTGGCGAATTATCCGAGGAATGTCGAATATTCCATTTTAGGCTTGAATTTAGTACTTTTGGCTTCAAATTAGTACTATTCAGGTTTTTTTAATCCTTAATCTCAGGCTTTTTATGACCGAGTAATTTTTTTTCGGCTTGAATTTAATACTTTTCAGGCTTCTTGTCCCTAATCTGAGCCTCTTTAAGGCAAGAGAATGTTTATCAGCCGATAATTTTTTTTATTTTCAACGAATCATCTGAATATTTTCATTTGGAGCGTTACCCCTCAAATATTAGATAGAAACTATTGAAATTCCTCACACTTTTTGATGACGATGACGATGATGATGAAAAAAATAAACAGTCAACAAATGAGGTCAAATATTCCTTAATTAGCTCACCTTGGAATTTTAGCGATGAATGTGGTGAAATGTGTGGCAGCAGCAGCATCCACTCAATCTCTAAACTAAAATAGATTCAATACGTTGATGTGAGAAAGTTTTCTTACGAAAAATCCACGATCTTGACCACTTTTCCCGCCGAGACTTGTCTTCCAGCGAATTGAAACATGATCTACCACCATTTGAGATGCCTTGGAGGGGCCCCCATGAGCTTGCACACTCCAGGAGGACGCGTGGATAAAACCACACAAGGTCACGGGAAATCATCACTCTCTGGTATAAAAGCAATAAAGTGCGAGAAGTGAATCGGTGGGATCTTCATCATTTCTCTTCTTCTTTGATACTTCTTCGCATCATTTTACCACCATTTGAGATGCCTTGGAGGGGCCCCCATGAGCTTGCACACTCCAGGAGGACGCGTGGATAAAACCACACAAGGTCACGGGAAATCATCACTCTCTGGTATAAAAGCAATAAAGTGCGAGAAGTGAATCGGTGGGATCTTCATCATTTCTCTTCTTCTTTGATACTTCTTCGCATCATTTTCGTGAATTTTAATTAGAATTTGATACAATTTTAAGAGGAATTTTTGCTTCTCTCACTCACTATTTCTTTGTTTTTAAGCTTTAAAAAAAATACAATTAAGACGTTTTATAGAAAAGTATTTTTTGTGATGAGCGATAAGAGAAAAAGTCAAAGGTAAGTAAATGAAATAAAATCAAGGAAAGACTGGACATAAAAAATAAGAGAATTGGATTAATCTCACAAGGAGATTTTTCCCAAATGTCTAATAGGAGATACGTTACTGGATGACAGTTTATTAATTTTTTAGATTTTTTAACTTAAAATTAAAGAATAGCCTCGATTCTGTAGAAAATTCTTTTGTGATGATTTGGAATTGAAGCGTATAAGAGAGTTGACATATAGAGAGCGGAAATCACTACTCAGTCCGGTTTAAAGTTTTAAGTCAGTTTTTTAGATCTGACTTAAAATTTTTAAAAGAAAATAAAAAAAAGATAAAATAAAGTAAAATAAAAGAAAAGAAAATAAATCTAAATAAAATAGTTCTTTAATCAGAAAATCTTTCATATTCTCCAGGGCAACTCAGGAAAATCTGAGCCAGACTTAAAAAGTTTTTAATCCAGACTTTAAAAAAAAAACTGACCTAAAACCTTAAGACCGACTTAAAAACCGACCTAAAATTTCAAGCCCGACTGAGTAATAAATTCCGCCCAGAGTGTAACACGAAGGGTGAAATAAAGAGTTTGTGACTGATCAGTAGATATAAATCTGTGTATTAATTATCCCCATACCATAGGAGTACCATACCTTTCTTTTCTAATCCCCTTTTTTAAGATATTAATCTATCAAAGAAACTTAATTTATAATGAGTGTCCCGATTATTTTCTTAAATGAATTCATGTCTATAATAAAACGAATAAACTCCTTTTTAGAAAAATCAAACACGAACTTCCTTCTAAAATGAGCTTGAGAAAACCCGCGCGATGAAAGCTAAAGCGTTGGAAATTGCCACGACTGCCAAGCCTCCGTAAAAAAATATCATCAATTTTTTATCCTATAGGTACCTTCAATATAAATCATTCAAAGGGTTCAACATACCAACCAACCAAAAAATGAAAAAGTATAAAGGAAAAACGAGGGAAAATTAAGAATTTGAAGCGCACACACTTTGCATACGAAATACAATAAATTTTATCGATTTATCGTCTTTAATTTGCATATCTGTGTTGCTTTTACAAATTTCATGTTAATTTTACATGCATATCTCAATTTTTTTTGCATTAATTTTTCAGATGAGAACCTCTCATTTTCTTCCTTCTAAATGTTTTTTTTTGTTTTCTTGTGTTTTTCACTGCAAATTATTTCCTCGAAATATTTTCCAATTTTTTTGTTTGTTAATTTGTTGTTCAATAACTATTCTCATTTCATTTCTTTTTTTTTTAGTTCTGTACTTGTGTGGGTATGTGTTTGAGGTTTGTTTTCTTTTAATAGCATTACTTGGGGGGACTAGCAATTGGGAGGAAAAAAATTGTTAAATATTTATGGATTTTACACAACATCATGTAAAAAATTACGAAATTGTTTTCTCACCACTTTTTTTTATATCTCAAAAACACTAGCTTATTTGTTATTACACTCATTTTCTTATTATTGTTTTTTTTTTCTTTAATAAAAATTGTTTATATTTTATTTGTTTGCCAGTATCAAAGTCATTTTATGTTCAACTATTTCTTTTTTTCTTTTCTTCTTTTATTTTTTAATTACTATTGTTTTTTTTTCTCAATCTGTGATATTATTTTTTCTTTTGAGAACATGAAAAATTCATCCTTAATGTTTTCATTTAATGCTACTACATTATTACAAAATCATGGAATATTTCAAAAATATTCAGAAGACATTCTTTTTAATTGAAAAAAAATGGTTTAGTCTAAATATTTTTGAAATATATATTTATCTGTATATTGTTGCGCATATTTTCATTGCATTCTTATGTTTCATTACTAGAAAAATTATGAAATATGTCGTTTTTTTATTTATTTATTCCCTTTTCTTAATTTTTCTCTTTTTTTCTTTATTTCTTTTGATATTCAGCCAAGGAAATAAAAATGACGTGATTTCAATATTCACGAGAAGCGGAAGAAAATTATATATAATTATGTTTTTTTTTCTTTTACTTTTGCAACGATGAAGATTTTTTCAAAAAGAGGGGGCAGGGTGTAGAAAAATGTAAGAAATACTGCTTAAAAATTGCTATTTTCACTTCTTTTTTTTTCATCTCTCGTCTTTAAAACATGTTTTTCATCACAAATCCTTTTTTTTTTTCTTCCTAAAAATCCCGCATCTACAATTTATTTCCTTTCCTATCTCATCAATTTATTTAGAGAAAAAAAATCACATCAATTTCTTTTTTTTTTCTTTTCTTCTTATGGAGAAATCTCCGTGAGTTTTGGAAGAGAGTTTTCTTGACGAGATATTTATCCTTTTTTTTTTCAATTTCAAATATATTATACATTATTCAATTATAAATGGTTTATATATTCTAATCTGCTCTGAGAAGATGCCAAAGAAAAAATGAAAAGCACTCAGTTTTTACTTTTTTTTTCTCAATATTTTTCATACTTTTTTTTTTAGTCACAACACAGAAATTACAATATTTTCATCATTAGAAAAAAATCTCATCTCTTTATTACTTGTTTTTCCTTTTTTTACTTCTCATCCCTTCTTCGCTCCTTTTTTATTATTTTTTTTTTACTTTTCTTTTAAATATCTGATAAAAATACTACACTACTAGAGTAATAGAAAAAAAAAACTGAACTTTCTCTTTAATTGTTTTCTTTAAAAAAAAATTACCCTTTAAAAATCCTCTGATTTTAAAAATCAAAAGAAATTACGAAAGCAAATCTTTATTAATTTTTGACTGAAATAAAATCAAAGGATTTTTCATTCTATTTTTTTTCTTCATTTTATCTCACAATGTTTAATGAATTATCGCAAAAAAAAACTTCATTTCAGAAATACTTTCTTATTATGGTGACGAATAATTAATTCTTAAACATTTTATGCGCGTTTTTCATTTAGTTTATGATTTTTTTTTAATATAAGAATGATAAGTATTGTTTTCTTTTTTTTTTAATCCCACATTTCTCTCTTTCATTAAAAATTTCTACATTTCTTTAAAAAGAAAAAAAAAAGAAAATAAAACGACCTAAAAATTGATTTTATGAGAATAGAAAAAAAAATCAAAAAAAATTGTAAGAGAAATCAAATATACAAAAGATACTATGCAAGTACATAATTAATAATAAAAAGTATAGAGATATTTAACATAAGCGACTTTTTTTCTTTTAAAACAAAAAGATTTTCTTCATTAAAAAAATGCATAAAAGCCAGTTCTCATCAGTAAAACTAATTGGAAGAAAATTACTTGATTTTTTTTTATTTATACTTTTTTTTTAGATAAATCCGACAGAAAACGAAGCTAATTACAATATTTTAATCATTTTTTCTGAATATCATATTTTTTCTTGTTCTGTCATAGCGCGGTTATAGATTAGAGAAAAAAAAGCTCCATAAAAATCTACACATAAAAATGGATAAAAGCTCGGAAAAATTTATTTTTAAATTGAAAAATTTTCTCTATATAAAGAAGAGCTTTTAATGCGTTTGAAAATTCACTGAATCTCTCCAAAAAAATTTTGGTACTAAATTAACATAGATTTTTTTTTATTACATTATGTTTGAAATGTATTACAATCTCTTTTCTAAATCCTAGTTTCATTTTCACCCTCTTCTTCTTCATTATTTTCTCATCATTTCCTTCTTTCCATTCATTTGATGTTGTTGACAGCATAAATTGGGAAAGAATCGTTCAAAAGGAAATTTTTTTTATATTTTTCTAAATCGCAAAAATTCTCATCAAAAGGAAAAAAAATAAACTTTTTACTCACCTTATTGTAGCCACGAAAAAAAATTAATAAAATTGAATTTACGACAAAAAAATTCTCTTTAAAAAAACGTGCAGTTTAATCGCGAAGTACAGAATTTATCATTTTTTTTTCTTCAATTATATATTTATAATTATTATTTTTTTAATATTTTTTTAGCTGAATTTTTTTTGTATGCTTTCCTTTCTCTTTTGTATAATTTTTTTTCTTCACGTTCTTTCCTTTTCTTTTTCTCCCATTTTTTTCATTAATAATTATTAATTCTTATACAAATTAATGCCGAAGAGAAATGTGATTACATGATCGTTCGAGCACACATAAACCTGAAAGAGAATAATTAGTCGAGAAAACTCTTTTTTTTTATATAAATCACAAACAAAATCAAAATGTTTTTTTGTGGAAAATTTCATTTAGAAGAAAAATCGAAACATATAATTATCAGAAGGGAAAAGGCTGCACATGTGAAAATATTGTTGAACATTGAAAAGAACTCGATATATTCACCAAAATCTCCTCCACCCACCAGATTACGTAAAGAGACTTTTCTTTTCTTTTATTTTTTTAGTAGAAGCGCATTAAAGAGAGAATAGTTTTTTCCTCTGTTCACGAAAAGTCAATGACTATGAAATGCCCAATATTTATGATTGTTTTTTCAACTTTTATTTAATTCTTGTGATTTCTATTCGACTAAGGAAAAAGAATACCTTAAAGACGGATTTAAATAATAAATATAAATGGAAAATTAAAAAAAATATAAACTGCAAAGATAAAAATTAAATATAGCATGGATGGAACAGTATAAAGCGAAAGAACGGTAAGTAAAACTTACAGGCTGTGATTCTTTCTTTGTCAGTGAAATGTGAAGATGGCTGAAAATTGAGGATGGGCAAATTTTGAGGAAGGTTTTCTCGCGCACCGAATCACAGCCAACGCTTAGAAATTTTGTGAAAAGCCTTAATCGTGGGCGTTGGCTGTGATTCGGTACGCGAGAAAGCCTTCCTCAAAATTTGCCCATCCTCAATTTTCAGCCATCTTCACATTTCACTGACAAAGAAAGAATCACAGCCTGTAAGTTTTACTTACCGTTCTTTCGCTTTATACTGTTCCATCCATGCTATATTTAATTTTTATCTTTGCAGTTTATATATATTTATCTTTGCATTTTTATATGTATATATAATGTATATATCTATGCATTTATATATAGTTACTTTACTTTTATATGTGTATATATAAAACCCCCCGCTTTGCGGGGCGTTGGACTTGTGCAACTCAAGATATGACATGTAAACTTTAAAACGCGATATCTCCGGAACGGCTACATAGATTTTCTTCATTTTTGGCATAGTGAAAGATATTATAGCCAACTATAACATATCAAAATATGAAGCAAATCTATAAAGCGGTGCTCGAGATATTCATCGAAAACTCATCGAAAATTTTGTTTTCGATTTTAGCGCCACTTGCGGTCATTTTTTGAACTTGCGATGTTTCGAGCAGTTGTAGGGCTCGTTAATATCTTTCATTTGAGCCCGAGTTGATCAAAATCGGTCAAGCCGTTCTCGAGTTATGGCCAATTTTCGATGAAAATTTGTGACGGCCATATTGGCTAAACGGCTTGGCCGATTTTCGAAAATGACATATCGTTGGAAAGGTCTTGATGGCCCCTACAACATATAAAAATTACAGACCTCTAGCTATAATAGGGCCTGAGATATAGGCAAAACAAAATTTGAGGTCTATTCAAAATGGCGGACCATGGGGTGGGGGGGTGGATTTGACCTCATAATCGGATGTCTTCCACCCGATATATGAACTTTGCCGTTGACCGCAAGTCTCTATCTATTACCGTTCTCACGCAATGTAGCGTTATATTCCGGCCGGACGGACGGCCGGACGGACCAATTTTTGGCGCCACCGTTTTTTGGAATGTAGGGACCCTAATTCGTGCTTATCCCAAGTTTGAGCCCGATCTGACGACTTTGCATTTTAGAGTGTACACAGAAGCTGTGCTTCTTTGAAGAAAGAATCACAGCTAATTCTTTGAAGAAAGAATCACAGCTAATAAAGATTAATCTAAAATAGGAAAAAATATGTAAGAACTTAATTACGGAAAATGGAGAAAAAAAAATTTAACTTTAATTATGCCGTCGTGACTACTGGAGAAAATTCCCTACAAACTCTGAATAAAGTTTTTAAAATCAGGTTTAAGGTTTCTTGGCTTTTATTAAGCCAAGTTGGATCATTTTTAATGCAGGCTTGATTTTTGAAGTTAAGCCTGCTTTTTTAGGAAATAGCTCAAAGCTTTTCAAAACAAGGATAAAGTTCTTTTTAACTAGGCTAACTTTTCTAAAGTCAAATCTTTCAGGTTTTCAAATTAAGACAGTCTGAATCTAAGGCTAAAAGAATTTTTAATAAAATTAAAATTAATTAATTTTGACATGGTAATTCGGAAAAATCATCTAAAATCGCATTCAGTTTCAATTCAGTCACACCTAACCTTAAGACCTTAAATACTTGACCAGAAAAAACTTAAGCTTGACCTAAAATGCTCAAGTTTACTTAAAACCGTAATTTTAAATTTTGAAAGGCACAAAGCCAGATTTAATAAGGAACTCCACCTTACAAAAATATGAAATTAATTTTAGTAGGAAATTATAACTTGTTTAGGTATTTTCTTTACTTATTTAGCATAAAAGTTATCGAAATTCTTCACAAAGCATGAGTTCAAGTTGCGGCAGAATTTCTCCTTTTTTTGTCCTTAATTTGTCTTAAGTCTGTCTTTTTTGTACGCTTAGGAGTTCCTTTTAAATTCCTTCTTTATGTTTAATAAATATAGACAACAAAACTGAACTTAGAATTGAAAAGCCTATAGATCTTTCACGAACAAGGAAGAATCCCCCTTAAATTTTACCCTTTTAACACCTCATTGCATGATAAACTAAAACAAAAATTAATTTTTGAAATTATCTCTGTTGAATTAGACACATTTCCTTGCAATCTAAAACACGATCAAAGCTCATTCAAAATTAATTATCTAACATTGGACATTACATGTCTCCCGCACATTGCATGCAATAAACTTCTTTTCTTCCAAACTACACGCTCGCGCATCTTGATATTCTTTATATTTTCTTTTTTTTTTCTTTTCACTTTACAACACACAAACTGCACGCTTCTTTGACTCTTTTGGTTGTAAGAAGAGCAAAGAAAAAAATGAGGCAAGTAAAAGAAAAATATACAACAACAAATGGTTATATGGATAAATACAAAATTACATGTACATTGCATAAAAAAAATGGTTTTAATTTTTTTTGTCCCAAAGAAAGTGAATTATAAAATTTAATTAACAATTGAATTGAGTATTTTATGTGTGTTGTGTGTTTACACTTTGAAGTCTCTTTTTTTTCTTCTTCTTTCATTTCTTTCTAATTCACTTACTTTGCCAGACTTATTTCCGTTTTATCGCTATGTAGTTTTTTTTCTTATAGTGCACTCGGGCATACTCTAGTAGTCTAACTAAAAGTTTCTTCTTATTAAAGTGCATTGAATGCATTTGAGAAAAGATAAAAAAATTAAAATTCCAACAAGAATAGAAGCTCCAACTTGTCTGTCTCTTCATTACATTTTAAAGCTCAATCAAGATAATCCTTTTTTAAATGAATTTTCCCTTCAAAAAAGGATTAAATTGAGGATTAAATCAAGGATAAAATCATTGAGAAAAAAAAAACTTCAAAAACTCTAAAACTGAAAGTAAGTAAATTAAACTTCCTTCTTTGAATGGGTAATAAATTAATTCTCCTCATCTTGCAAACAGCGTTAATTGTGATGCTGAAATGTAAAGTAATATTAAATGCACAAGAAAACTAATAATTTTATGCTGAATAGCGCAGAAAATATGTAAACACTAACACTGAATTTATAATCAGTTAGTCGTACAAAAGACTTCTTGCATATTACTGAAAGTAAATTACGTACATAATATACCTACACCAATATTTATACCTACATAATCTAAAGAAAAGCAAAACTTTTATTCTTTTCTTCCGCAGATTTTTATACCGTCTTTAATGCCTCTCAATGAGGTGAAATTTTGCAAGAAGGAAAAAAAGTTTTTTTTTAATATTTTTTTACATAACAATATTATTGTTCAATTGTTTAAATGAAAGCTTTTCTTCATGGGACAAGTAAAGGCTTTTAGGAATAACAAAATAGTCTCTGAGATTAGTTTTCAGTCAGAGACATTTTGTTGTGAAATAAATTCCTTATCAAACATTTTTCCCCATCACTGAACCTCTATTAAGTTTCCTTCCAAGCTAAGTTCTGTCGCCATTCTCATTTATTTTCACGACAAAATAAAATCCCAATAAATAGTCAAGTTGAAATAAATATATACATTTTTTAATATAAATATTTAATAACAATAAAATATCAAATAATAAGTACCTACTAAAGAATTAATCATCGACAGTTTATCATTTTTTCAGATTTGTTTTAGGTAGATTTAAATACAAAATGACATTTAAAAGCTTTCCAATTTGTCATACATTTTGCACTTTATGGCCTTTTTATATAAATATTTGTTGTTCTTTCAATATGTTGAGGTCATGAAAAATTGAGCAATTAATCATAATACACAGCAGTATGATTAGTCATTGATTTCCCGTCAAGTTTTGCATTCTTTGCACTTTCTTTGCACTTCTCTGCACACCACAGTTGGTTATTAATTTATTTGATTATTTCTTCAAATAACTTTACCGCAGCTGAAAGCTTTTATACTGCCCTTTTAAGGCCATAGGTAGCATAGGTAAGTCATGAACTTTTTACTTGATAGACATCTTTTGTATAAAGACAACAAATAAAATAATTAGGTAAGGATTTTTTGACGTGATCTGATGCCATTAATTTTTAAATGTTCTTCAGAAAGATTTAAGTTTTCTTAAGAATGTCTTAAATTTTTATAAGATTTCATAAGATTTAAAAAAAAAACTTGAGAAAAAATTTAGGATTATTAAAGTTTTCTTAAGAGAAACTTAAGATTTCTTCAGTCAGGCCTGATACACATTTTCCAATGATTTTTCTGATTGCTTTTGGGCATCGAAATTCGTAAAACCCTTAAAAAAATTGCAATTTACTCTTATTTACTTGAGAAAACTTAAAAATCTTAAATTTTTCCTTAGAATTCTTAATTTTTTTAAAGGAATTTTAAGAAAAGTTATGAAAACTGAAAGCCTTTTTTCAAAAGAAAACTTAAGTTCTTCTTAAGGAATCCTAATGTCTGTCTGAATAGTGAATTTCACTGAAAATCAATTTTTCATGTGAGATTTCGTGTGGAGCTTCAGAAAGGTGTCTTCTCATTATTTTTGCTTAATCCTTTTGAACAAAATGAAATAAAATGTTAAATGATTTAAATTTACTACGAGTCCGCTTAACAGGTTAATCGGTTAACATCCTGTCTCTAGATTATTCTAAACAGCAAATGAACCTGGTTCGATTCCCGACTGGGTCAATATTTTTTTTTTAATCTTAAAAGAACGAAAAGTTAACCCAATCCCTTCTATTTTTTTTTATTATTCTACTAGGATGAAAAAAAAAATGATTTTCCTAGTCATGAGCATAGAATTCTAAGACGAGTAGTTTTCTTTTACTTTGATTGTTTTGTTAGAAAAGTTTAACGTTTGATTTCTCATAAAATTTTCCACAAAAACACCAAAAAAAATTTAAAGGAAAAAAAAAGAAGAAAATTATCTTACCTCTAGTACCCGCATGTAAGCAAATAATCACCAAGTTTCTCTACTATCGAAGCAGCCTGCTGCGGTTGAACTGGATCTTCGTAGATTGATACTATCACCGCTGTTAACAAGACAACAACAACAAAAAACGTTAAGATCTCAATTTATTCTATTGGAAGAAGAAAATAAAATAATTTACCTTGATGGGTCTTCATACAGTGTACACCAACTTTGCCTAATTTGGCACGTATGACTCGGTCGGTACCCGACAAATAAATATATCGTTGACCAGCTAAGGTGACACCACCACTTGTGAGGAGGTCCTGCTTTTCAAAACCTTTCACTAGTTTTGATATTTCGTCTTTTGTCACCTAAAAAGTCATATGAAATTTTATTATTTTTATTATATTTTTGCGTTTTAAACTATTTTTTCTCTTTTTGTGACATTTTCACCGTGAAACTCTTCAATGTCTTTGACACACATTGCACTTAGGTGGTGAGGAGATGTCATAAAATCAAGTACAACATTCAGTGTATAGATGATGTGTCTCTGGCAAGTGCCACAGTGTTATCGGATTTAATACCTACAAATTAATTTTATCTTTTAATCAATTAAATAATTTTTTCTTATTTATCGACTTTCAATAATTTTTTTCTTTTTTTTTTTTGTCTGAAAGGTATTTTTTTTAATGATTTGTAGGTACTATACATAAAAGTATATAATATAATGTAAAACGTGTTTTACAGATTAAATAATAATTAGATGAATTAGCTTTTTATGCAGGAACGAATCGCTGTACCAGAAGCTTTATATTTAATTCACACAATAATAATAGGGGAAACTGGGGTTAAGAAGGTCTTTCACAAATCTTAGGAAAATTCATTTTTCATTGCGTGAAAGTGTTCTGAAAGATTTTATAAGAGAATCAGACAGAAAATGAGTGATTCGATCGAGAGATTGACAAACAATTATCCCTATTGAGGCTCTAACGTTGTAGTACAACCTGATAGCCCCCTGCTATTTTTTTTTCAAAGAAATTCGCAAATATTACATCACAGGTTAGGAAAAATGTTGTAATAATAATTTTCTTTGAAGCAATACCTAATTTATTTTCTAATTTTTTTCTGACGTATTGATGTATTGCAAGAGGCTTCCGGTGTTCATCAGAGGAAAATTCCCGCTCACCCAAGGAAAAGCAGCAATTTATGCCAAAGCTTTCGAGCCTAATAGTGGCTCTTCATCAGTGGCTGAAAGGACATATTTATTCAGAACATTGAAACATAAGTTTTTTACATAGTGAGCGGGAATTTTCCTCTGACGAACACCGGAAGCCTCTTGCAATACAATACCTAATTTATACAATTTTCCAAGAGAAAGAAGCTTATAATTTTCAGAGACTTAAACATTTTTCAAACGACTAAAACGGATTTTTTTTTTTAAATTACAAGAGAGGAAAAACGAGAGGAATTTACATGTTAAACCACCATTTTCATGTAACTAATTTAATGCAAATATGCGAAAACGCGACAAAATGGCAAATAATTCATTTAAAAACTTTTTTTTACATGACATTGTATGGCCCATATCATTTATCAAAACTTCCCTTCGTCCTTTGAGGATTCATCATTGTGTTGTAACATTCACAGAAGATTAGTGTGGTGGAATAAATGTTATATTTTAGGGGAGACATTTTTACACAGAGAGAGAGAGTCAAGCACCAAAAAATCATTTCAAATAGTAAGAGTGGAGAGAAAAAAAAAAGAAACATTATAGCCTAAAGAACTCCTCTGAGATTATATTTTTTTTATTTCCTCCCCTCTATACCTACTTTATAAGTAAGTATTATAACATAAAAATAATAACTTACTTTTGTGTTACAATATACCTAAAAATAGACATTTTGCTCTACTGTGAATGTGGGTCTCCTCCACATGGCAAACTCTCTTCACTTTTTTCTTTCCTCTCTCTCTCATCGCAACTTTATAATATTCTCTCTTTCCATATACTATATACCTACTCATCGTGATATTGGCCTCACAGCATTTTTGCAAAAAGTGCGATGCTGTTGATTTGTGGAAAACGCGTCTTTTATGACTATATATAATACTGAGAGAAACCCGTTTGCCACTGTGTCTCATATATATTTTCTTCTTTCAATTCAAGTCAATGTATTTTACATAAAATTAACAACTACAACTACTACGCAGAATAATAATGTTGTTACTATATTGTTAAAAATTATATTTTTAAATAAAAGAAAAAAAAGAGGCTCTTCCCAACATAACAACACTCTCTCATTAATTTATAACATAGTAACAACACACAAAGCAATCATAATGCCATTGAAATTGTTATTCTTTCTCCGACACAAGTCATGATAGAGAGAAAGAAAGGCTTATGCGGTAGAAATTTTTGAAGAAGAAACATTTGACATGTGCAATTTTCTATGCTCTTTTTAGCACCTGTCTTACTTGTCATTGAATCCTCCTTCTTAATCCATCAACTTTTGCAGATGTTAGTTAATAGGAATTTTATTTTCTTTAGTATATAATACCTACTAACAATATAACTGAAGACGTTCATATTTTTCATAAAGTCATGCTTCTCTCTACACAAGCAAAGAGATACATATCGCAACTAATTTGCCTTGAAGATGATTTTTTTGTGCAATTAAATAAAATTCTATTCTGTCAATTTTTTTTCTTCCGCCAAATATTCTTCTTTAAATTGTATATATACATTTGAAACATTTGCAGCCTTCATATCTTTTTAAGAAATTCAGCAAAGCAAAAAAAATCCCCTTCTGTATAAGATTGTTGCTCATAAGTCTAGTCAAGACCGGAAACTTTGATAAGATTAACCATGAACTAGTTGTTCGTTTTTCTCTTTCCTTAAAGAAGAAACGAAAAGAAAGATTTTCTTAAATCACAATCGCAACAAAAGAGTGCGAGGAAGCTTCATTCTTTTAAACTACAAAACTGAAAGGAAATTAAAATATTTATATTTATTATTTTAACATCACAGAAAGAGCCGACGAATTTTGGGAAATTTTCTACAAAATTTATTCAAGAGATAAATAAACAACCAAAGAAAAAAAATATATAAGAGAAATTGAGGCTTATGCTTTGTAGAAAGGAGTTTATTCATTGATATAATGAAAAATTCTTTATTCTTGGAACAATTGGAAAATAATTAATCTTATAGATAATTAAAAGAAAATTAAAATTATTAGAGAAAATCTTAATTTTCAACTAAGATCAGCTGAAAATCCCCTCATAAATGTAACTAAAAATGCAAAGAATGACGTCACTCGTTTGTTTCTTCGAATATTTCGAAATGTTTTGAAACATTTAAAGGTACAAGAAAACAAAATAATGACGTAAATCTTTCCATTTTTGGGTAAATAACTATCGTTTTTCTTTTTTTTTTTTCAGATGATTTCAGTGAAAAATTAAGAGTTTCTCTGACGATTTCCTATTTTTTTCTAATCCTTTACAACATTAAACCCATAAATGTGAAATATTTCTAATATGTCATTGAATAAACTCCTCTTCTATGAAATCCACATTAGTTAAGACACATAAGAAAAACATAGAAAATATAATGATTGCATCATAACTTGAATTCGAAGTTTCTTTTTTACTTAAAATTATTCCTTGATCCAATTAAGAAATAATTGTACACGGATTCTTCTAAGGTTGTAATAAATTCTTTAAGTTTAGAATTAAATTTAACAACGACAATAACGAAATTTTAGAGACATGTGTCTCGACTAAAACGGTCAAATCATCTAACTGAATTTTTAATCTTCACAGAATACATTTCAGAATGCTAAAAACAAGCCCTTACTACAAGAAAATTGGAAGAAACTAAAAGACGTTCAACATGGAATCCCACCCACTACTCAAAAAAAAAACTTTTTGCTATAAAAGAAGAATCACCAAAGGGGCAAAGACTTTAGATATACATACTTAACGTGAAATAAATGGTGCGTTCCCTCAAAGTAAAATAGTATCAAGATCAAAAATGTTTTGTGTATATTATTTCCTTGATCATGAGATATTGCAGTGAAGCGGACATTTGGTGGCGACACATGTTTTCAATTTCATAGCCACCGTTTGAAGGAATTATACATTTACAAACTTACACAACTTTATTTCCCTGTGAGGTGCGAATTAAAATGCCAAGACAACGCGTATAGCCCCATCAATACAATTGAATTGTTTTTTTTTTTTTATTGCTCACTATCTCTGTGCTTTGTAGGTAGGTAGGTACATTATATATGTATAAAATTTGAACCATTGAAAAGTGATGACGTGAATATATGCGAATATAAGGAGAGGCGAATATGCCAGCACACCACACCGGCAAAAGAGAAGAAGAGTTTTTTGAGAGAGAATTTATTTCACGCGTGCACCATGTGGCGCCTTTAAAAGACTATAGCATGTACATTGCCACATGGTGTGGTGGCAAAAGAGGCAACAGCAACAAAATGTTAAGAAGAAATCACACGAGCGCCAATGTGTGCGACTTTATTTGGATGCATATCCGTTTATGGTATTAAATACATCAACCTTGAAAATAAGAAAGAAAAAAAAAACTCCACAATCCTATACATAAGAGCATTTAAATGTGCATTTAGTTTATATTTATTTAAATATGAAATATCGTATCATGGAGCATTTTTTCCCTTTCAAAATTCATAATAATATAAAATGTTGTTTTGTACTTTTTGCATCACATTAACTTGTTACAAAATTAAATCTTTTATCTCCCACCCTCCCCTTTAACAAGAAAAAGAAAAAACAACAACACAATTAAATACATAAACTATACACGATTTTTGTATCACTGAGTGTCAAGTGCATGTGCTTTTTAAAAATAAAATAAAAGGTAAAGAGAAACAAGTACGAGGATACAGCACACAATGTGATATGTTTAGCAATTCTTATGCCGAGAGAGTCATTCAGTGAGAAGTTTTTTTTTAACTTCTTTTTGAAAACCAAGGTGACAAATACACAGAAAACACGTCCAATGGATTACATTTAAAAGAAAAAGAAAAGAAAAACAACAAAAAGGTTGCTAAATTAGCCTTTTTGCATCATATGTAGGAGAAATGGGAGCAAATTCCACATCAAAACTTAAAATACATAAACAATCTTCATCTTGACATATCATTAATCCTATGATAAAATCCAATTTTCTTTTAAAAAAAAAGGTTTTCATTGAATTTTTAACACATTCTCCAATAAATCATGATGGTTAAGAAATGACGAGAAACTTGAGCAACACTGACTTTGAGTCATTGAAAGAAATGTTTAAACAATTTGAAAATTAAATTTTTATTAGTTTTTTTCTTTTTTTCTTTCTTCATTTTTTAATTCTTTGCTGCATTGCCATAGGAGCTAATTTTTTACTAAGGTTCTTCAGATTTTCAAGATGAATTTTAAAATAAAATCATTCATTTCACTTCAATTTTCGGTTTGATTTTAATTTTTAAGTGCATTCTTATTGTGAATAGGATATAAATAGTGAAATGTGTTAAAGAGATAATAAAAAGGAAGCAGACTAATAAAAAAATTCAAAATCCTTCTCATCGGATTTGAACCCAATGCATTTGGGTTAATTGGACGTGCTTTAACCGATTATACTATTAAGACAGCTAATTTGTTTTTAGGGCATTTATCATGATTTTTTTTAAATTTAACTTGTATGAACAATGTTAAAATAATTTAAATTTTTTTTAAATTAGAGAAAAAAACAAGAAAAAAATTTAATTATTCAGTTAATTAAAGAAAAAATCGATTGTTTGGTAATTGGTTAATAAATCGGACCCGTCTTTCCATTTCTTTTTTATAACTAGGCTTTGGTAAACCTAAGTTACTTTCTTACAGTTTATAGGTTTGAAGCATTTGAAGATCATTTTGAACCATTTATCATTGAAATAAAATTCAGAAACTCAAACAATTTTAAAACGCATTTCAAAATTGAAGAAAAAATGTAAACAAAGACAATAAATGTATATATATGAAAATCATAAATCCGGGTTAGATTAACAATTCTCCTTATTACTCGATATTGATCATCAAATTACAATAGATTTAGAATAGAGAAGCAATCAAGTTAAAATTCTTTCACATAATCACCTCTGTGGTACGTGAGCATTTCTTAAAGTCATTTTGTGGTTTATTTCAATTTTAAGAAAAGTAGAGAAAAAAAACGTTTTTGTATATAAATAAAAATGTGTGAAAATGTATTTTTGTAGAAAAGTGCCTCAAGATTACCCTCGCGGTATCTTTAACTTTTGCCACAATTTCTCTGCCTATCTCCTCCTCTCTTGTCTCGCCATTCTATATCTCCTTCTCGTTTTCACGCATTTTAGCATTAAAATCACATCATAGGCTATAAATACACATAGAGAACAAAGTATAAAATATATTTTATGAAAAGTTACAGCCAACCACACAGTGACATATGTATGTATGTAATGTACTACATTGAGAGAGAGAAAAGTTGCATCATTTACCAAGATAATGGTACTTCTCCTCCTTTCCAACGTACACATACATCTTCTTTGCAGACAAAAATAAAATTTAAAAAGCAAAAAATGAACCAATAAATATTGATGCTTAAATGGATAAACAACATTTCACATTTATATTGGAAAGTTCTTATAAATGTGATGATATTATAAAAAAAATTAAATAAATAAATAAAATAAAACACAGATTAACTTTCAAGTTCACCATTTCAAAAAAAAAATCAATCGTATCACATAAGATATAGAGGAGAAATAACCTTGTTTATATTTCTCATTTCTCATGGAAAGTTTTATAATTTGCTACCTCTTTTTTCTCTCTCCCCCTTTCGTCATTTTCTAAAAACGGTGTCACAACATTTTCTTTTTTCTTTCCTCTTTACATATACTTTTCAATCGCCGCCACAAGCTTTAAAAGAAAATGAAGATGGTTTACATTTAATGAGTTTCTTCTTTCATAATGCTTACATGGTGCCCATGGTCAAAAAACATAAGTAATTTTTCACATGCAATTACTTTTTTTCCCTCTTCTACACCCAAAAATAAACCACATAAAGTTTATTACATAAGCTGCATTAGTTCACATATAAATACATAGCAAAGTAAATAAAATATCAACCAAAAAAAATTACTTATCACAAAATTCGATAAACACACAAAATGCTCAAGAGACGCATGATAACACGTTGGCTAAGTCTCATTGATCCACCAAAAGAGTGATATGCAATAATCAAATTGGGAGGGGTCGGGTTTTTTTTTCTCTACTTTATACCACCCAACCTCAATTGAACACACAGAAGACTCCGTCACAAAGACCCATTTCGCATTTTTATATTATTTCTTTCAATTTTTCTTCTACTCCTGGAGTACCTATACCTTTTGAGCATTGGAAGTATATTTCGTTGATTATTTAGAGAGCAATTAAATTATGCTTTTTTCTGATATTGTCTTTTGTGAATTTTTAAAGAATTTCCTTCATGAATTTATTATTCTGTTTGCATATTGTTTGAATTTTTTTTTGGATTCCTTTGGTATTCAAATAATGTATTTATGTTTTATGATTCAATTTATGCATTAATTTTGTCTTTTTCTGTACGAAAATAATTCTTTTTATTGATTTAAATCCTTTAGAATGAAACTAATGTTTTAGTTCGACTATTGTCTCAATAAGGAATATTTTGGTACAATAGGTAGAGTTATTATTTCACAACGATGACTTTATGGGTTCAATTCTCATCCCATCCTCTCTTTAAATTTTCCTTTTTACCAATCATTACCAATACACCCGTAATGGATTTCTTCAAAATTCAATAAAAAATTAACTTTCAAGTAATTGGAAAGCTTCCATCAGCCAGAAAAGAACATTCAATCCCAAAGAAATGAACATATTTTCTGTCAGATCAACATTCTTTTATCTCACCCAACCAATCTATTTGAGAGAAAAATATTTTAAATTTTCGCGAAAGTAGATCAAAAAGTCAATAAGTCAAAAAGCAGGATAGTACTCAAAAATAAAATGTTCTTCATAAAAAAAAAGTTATGATCCTTGGCTCATCGACAAATGTCACACACAAAGTACTCATGTCATTGCATTTTCATTCAAGCAAACTCATTCGTCTATTGAAAATTTTATAGTTTATGGGTGTTGAACCTTCGTGCATGTGTGTCCTCAAAAAAAGAAAAAAATTCGTCTGTGCAAATAGAATTCACTAGTAAACCCTAGCCCCCAATCACGTGTGAGCAAACTCCATTTTAAGCTATAAAAGAGGGGCGTATATTAGTCAAGGGGGATGAATAATACGGTACACCGAAAAATTTTTAAAATAAAAAATCCCGTTATCTGACCCTTCAGCAGGTAGAAAATGGGAAAAAATCAGTTTTTCTGTGGGGGCGCTATAAAGGGGGGTTGGGGCGGAATCCCATATAGCGCTTGCAACTCGTATTGACCCCCTCTACCCCCATACCAAATTTCATCAAGATCGGCCCAGCCGTTTAGGAGGAGTTCATGTGCCACAGACAGACAAACAAACTTTTCAGCTTTATATATTAAGATTATATTTTTGTGTTTATTTTTATGCCACAGATCTTAATTGAAGCTTCAATAAATTTGTGAAATTTATTATTTCAAATTTCATGACCTCTATATTCTTTTTTTTATATTATTTAATTATGTATTTACTTTCACGTCAATTTCATGCTTTTCATGTTACCTACATCATGATGTGGATGACATCGACATTATAAGAAATTAAAAAATTTTTCATTCAACATCTCCCGTCGACCGTTAATCAATATAATATTTGCTTTTTTTTTTGAGATGATAGAGAAATTAAAATAACGAAAAAAGGTCAAATTGTGGAGATTTTAAACAAAAAAAAAACAAGCTTAATTTCTCTTCAAATGCCATTTATGAAAAATTTTTAAATCCATGGCAAAGTGAAAAGATTTTAGTCGGAAGTTCAGTCTCTTTTTCCATTTTTTTTTCTTCTTCTCACATCTCTAACACCCATGTCAATGGAAAATTGTGTTTAAAAAAGAATAACAACGCTAAACACAATACAATGTGTTTAATTTAGTATTCCCTCTGGTTGTATTTTTTGTTGTTTCAATTTTTTTTTGTGGTACAAAAGAAGAGCCACAAAATGATTAAAATAATTTAATTTTCATCACACATATACATCAAATTTATAATTAGACAATTTGCAATTTAAATTTGTGAGAAAATGCTAATCACATTAAGATGCTCATCGCAGAAATACTTCTTCTTCTTATACGCATTCTATGTCACATAGAAGGAAGTTATGTATGTACTATGGAAGAGGAAGTTCTCTTATTTCCCTCTTGAGACAACCACACCTTATTACTGAGCAAGTGAGAGAGAGAGAGAGAGATGATTTGACAAAAATAAATGTGCAAAGCTTGCACACATAGAGAGATGACAATAAGGAAATTGCGGAAATTGCAATTGATTTTCTGTTATATGAAGAAAAAATCAATAATTTCCATAAAATATCGAATGTCTCGTTTTTTCCTCATGAATCCATCTTCAATTGCTCGCCACGCATTTCTTATATTTCTTCTCTGTCACACACAATGCACGCTCATTGCACACAAATCAGACACGTGCCCACTCTTTTCTCCATTTACCACCTTTTCCCTCCTCCTCCTCTTTCCCTGTGCAACAACAACAACACAAAACGGCGCTATGCTGCACCATGTTGTCGTTCTTCTATGCTTCTGAGTAAACACCACCGCACCACATAAAGTAAATCGTTAAAAAAAGGATAAAAATAAAAAAAAAAAGAACTTGAAAACTTTCGTCTTTTTTTTTAGCAGCAGAAGCATGACTCATGCACATTGCACACGGTCTCTCAGACGCAAAAAATGCATGAATGAATTGACAAATTAAATAGGACATTGTACTCTTTAATGTGCAAATTAATTCACATTTCTACTCTACTTTGAAATTCTACTATATGTCCTATATTTAAATTTTACACTCATCGTGTGAGATTTTGGGGGGGAAATTCATTTTGGGAATGTCCCGCATAAAATAAGCTTGTGATGAATCAACATTTCTCCTCCTCACAGAAAGAAATCTGTTGCCAAGGTCCCCCCCCTTTACATGTTGTGTGTGAATACATATTTTCTCGACATCTCATTCATGCACACACATGCACTATTTATTAATCATTTCAAGTTGTGATAAAAGCTTAAATACCTATAACACAAAAGTTTATAATAATTTTTAACCCTTCGTTAAACCACAAAAAAAATTTAAAAAAAAATCACAAAAAGGAGCGTCATTGAACATCAAAATAAAATAATATTACAAAACGATTGTACTGAATGGAAAAAAAAAGAGATTCTTGTCCCAGTTCATATTCTATATACTACTAAACACAATTTTAAATAAAAATAGACTATGTCAAGCATCATAAATTCCAAGTAATTTGCAACACAACCATAAATTACGTGTAAATATATATATCCACAGAATAGGCTTTATGGGAATATTGTGCGTCTAGTATTTTGTATACAATGTTGCCATTTCAACACAGGGTGGTTCTCAAAAGATTAATAAATCATCTCTCTGTGAATTATCCTCTTGCTTTCATTATTCTCTTTAAAACAATTAACCCTTTGATGGCTAAGGGATGGTCCAAAAATTATTGAAAAACCGGAGGTATTATGATCGATTTTCAAGTTAGGAAAAAATGCTTCTGCAGCAAATGCGCCAAAGAAAAATAATATAACCTCAAAATCATTTATTGGTAGAATTTTGAGAGAAATTTGATAAGTTTCCTTTTAGTATATTTGCATTAAATCGTCTCTTTGAATTGTTTTTTAAAAAAATTCTCAATTTCTAACTCCAAATTAAAAAAAAAGTCTGTCTCAATAACAATTAAGAATTTTCGATGAAGCTTTAAGAACAGAAGATTACTTTTTTTTTCTTAGATTTTCTAAAGAAAGTTGTCAAAAAAAATTAAGACACAGCAAAAGAAACGAGGAAACACAGAAAAGATTATCATATCCCCATAATGCTAAAGATTAATTTAAAAAACTCTTCAACTAGAAATAAAAAGCTTTTTGTTTAAAAAATAAATTTAGAATTATTCCTCAGATTCTGATTTCCAGTTTAAAGTTCAAGCTCAGAATAGATTTAAAAAAAATATCCTGTGAAAAAATTCCCTTTTCATAGTTTCAGAACTTTATGAAAAGTTCTTCATGAATTTTGATCTTGAAGCACATCTTATCAAACCACCGATATGCTCGGATGCAAGAAATTTGAGACGATGTGAAGTTGTTTCCGCAAAAAAAAAAACATTATTTTAACCAATCTAAATTTGATGAAGCATATGCTTCATTGATTTTTTTTTCAATCTTAAAAATCATTAAAGAAAATGCATTTTTTTTTAATAGGATTTTTTATTGACAAAAAAGACACAATTTATCGTTACAAACAACAAATTCAAATTCCAATAAGGACATTCTAATAGGAATCTTTATTCTAATTACTAAAAATTTAATATTAAAAGTCTTTACAAACACCCTGTTTAATTTGCTTTAAAGGGGTCATCCCAAACGTGACCCAATCTAGTAGCCAAACTTTTTTTTATCGAGATGGGAAGCCCCGGGAGGAATTTTCCATTTGCCCCGCGCCACATCACACACCTGCCTGCTGGCAAAGAGAAGAAGGGTTAAATGCCAATTCATCTTGAATGATGACGTGTCGCACAGGAAGCACGTCGATTTACTTTTTCGCAAGTGAGTGAATGCACTGATAAGACGCACAAATCCATCTCATCGGTGGTGGTGGAGAGAAGTCACCATCTCGCGGCTCCTCTTGTACAACAGCAGCTTGTGGTTAAGTATGGTGTAAATACAGCGATGGCTAAATGGTTGTAATTTCATGCTAACTGAACCAAATAAGAACAGTTATTGGCATAAGTAAGTTGCAAATTTTCCTCCAATCCACCGCGCTTTTATCCCCAAGATATTGATGACTTATCCCCGCAGCGTCTTCAGCGGGGCCCCCTTTTCTGGTTGCTGTGAATCATTTCGCCTGGTGCGCGAGGGGTTAACGCGGGGGGAGTGTAGCCGTCCCGTGGTTGAGATTATTTGGCCCTTTGACGCAGAGATGAGGAAGATGCTTTCTTGCAAATACATTGGAGCAACATTTGGCTCCTTTTTTGGGAGTTTTCTTCACATCAGAGCAGCACAATGCGGTGTCGCGCAAAGTGAAGAAACGTGGTGGATGTGATTTGCACAAAATTCTCTTTTTTGACGGCAGCCATCTTGACATTCGCCGGCGATGACTGTGAACGCAAAAATCCCAGAATTTATCACTCACACCACCAACTGACGCACTTTCCTGCCACAAAATCACCTCTGTTGCCAAATGAGCGAATCACCGGGGTGATTGATGCACCGCTCAGGGTGCTCCCGTGGGGAGGAATAGCCCAAAAGTTCCCCAGACGTTGCCACAAAGGTGTCCCACAGCTCCTCCTCCTCATTTTGGTGGATTTTTGGGAGTTTTCTCGCACATCCAAGTAGGCGATGTGGGTACATTCAGCTTCATGGGGGGCAGGAGCACAACAATGGGTGGTTTTGGGGTGCGTCTGTGTCGCGTGGAGCACATTAGAAAGCCGGTAAAGTGCGCCAAGTCGAAGAGGTCACACCCTTGAACTTGCGGCGAGACACCATGCCTCCCGGACGGGCATTTTTCTCCACAATTTTTCACGTCTTCTTCACACTTTTTCACAACAAATTCACTTAAAATTTCACTTTTGCACCCTTTTGGGGCCTTTCTGTGGCACCTCTAGTGCCCCATACAGGTGAGAAAGGCCTCAAAAAGCCATAAATGGACACGAAGCGTGAGAAAATTGTGATTGAGAAGACAAAAGGCGGGTCAGAAATCTTTTTAGCCTACTCCGCAACCACAAAGGATGTTCCGGAAGAGTTTCATTGTGAAAAAAAGGGGAAACATAAATAAATAAAATTGAATATTTACCTCAAATTCATCAGATTTGGCCCAAACGCCACCGTCGTGTCCAGCAATGGCTGCTTTCTGCACGCATCCGGAAGCCATGAGCTGATTGTCAACGTAATCCTGCCAGCTCATTGTGATTTTCTCGGGGGTTGTAAGATTTGCCCACAAATGAAATAAAGGAGAAGTTTACCCCAAAATGACCGTACGGGTTTCACAAGAAGTGTGGAAAATGAGAGCACAAAAGCGCAACTTTGGGGGGTCTCGGTGTGGAGATTTTTTGCCTCTTTCTTCTTAAACCTTCCTCAAATGCCGGGAATTCTCACTCACGGACAAGCTTTCGCGTTTTCTTGAGTGCTGAGCGAAATGCAGAGAGTACGAGGGCAATGTGAATGGGAATTAACAACGAAATCCAAATGTCGTTGTGCGCAACACCCAAAAAATTTCACCACTGCAAGTTGAATGAATCAGCGCGGCGGTGCCTCCTTTTTTTCCGGAACCTTCTTTCTTTCCCTTTTTTTCTCTCTTCCGATCCTCGCGGTGTTTTCAAAATCTTCCTCCGCGCGCTCCCGAATCCTCTGTAATTTCGTCCTGAACGCTGGGGCGCTACGCTAAATGGCACTGTTCACAGAAATTGCAACTTTTCTCGGTGAGAGAAGGAAATTTAACGTCGACAGAAGTGCGAATGGCGACTACGTTCCAGCGGAACACGAATAAGCAAAGGGGTGCGGCAATGGTGGAATCGTACTCTGATTCCGTTGATTCCGTGTGCGCGAATCACAAAATTTGGAGTACTACGCCGAAATCATTTGGCGGCGGTGTTTAGAGTGAATTTTCATTTTTTTTCTCTGCTCCTACTCAATTTTCAGGCTTTTTCTGCTGCAGGAGGATTCTTTGGGGTCCCCTGTATCTGTTCCGGAGGTTTTCTGGGTTTTTTCGGGAAAGTTAATTTGGGAGGAAAAGCCGCCGGCAGTTTTCGTTTTATACTTTTGAAAATGGTTTAAATTCATATTGTTAGGCCTTTAAATAGCTTTCACAAGAGACAGAAAGGAATTTTCTAGAATAGCTAGAAATCAAAGAAGTTTGCACCCGATTTGACACAAAATATGAAAATTCATATATTTCCCAGCGCTTTTCCGGGAAATGACGACGCTTTAAAAATTAAATTTGGTTAAATCTTTGGGGACTAACTCCTAAAAGTCTGAATAACCTTCTTTCATCGCGATCGGATAAACGGTGTAGATTTGTATAGCTGTTGATGGTCCCAGCCGAAAAGTTTTCTTACCTTAAAAATCGAAAAAAAAACACGAATTTTCACATGAAATTTTAAAATGTTTTTAATGCCCTCAAGATTAGTTTTAAAAGATATTTTTCTCTCATTATAAGTTTGAATCTACATGAATTTTTTCTTATGATTTTGTTTTTTATGGAAAATACAAAAGAAAAAATGAAAATCATTCAATTTTTATTTTTTCAATTTACTTATTTCATCAGTTATTATTCAAAATTACATTCCATATATTTTTTTTTTATTTCTGAGTGTGCAAGAAGTTCTTATTCTGCGTTAATTTCTTTTGCAGTGTCCGTAAAATTAATACAAAAGAGAACACATTGACAAAATTTCATACATTTTGGAGTTTTTTTCTTATAAAATAATGACAAAGAAAACAAAACTGGAGCGACGTGAATATTTTCTTCTTTTTTTTGTTTAAAATTAAAGAAAAATGAGAAAGAACTTTGCAGCAAAGAAAATTCTACCAAAAAAAGCTCTTTTAATAATCTCTGAATTATCTCTGAATTCTTTAGAAGGATTTATTTCTTCTTCTTCTAATTTAATTCTTGATAAAACAAAAAAATAAGGTGATGATAAAATATTTTGTTATCATTTTGTTTTTTAAATTAAATCCGCCACATTTGATGGCATCTCCTCAATGGTGGTGTTGTAAAATTGTTCGATGTCGCGAAGTGTTCGCTTATCGTCTTCAACAATAAAATTAATTGCAACGCCTTTGCGCCCAAAACGGCCACTGCGTCCAATTCTGAAATAGTTCAAAATTAAACGGTTAAAAACGGTCAAAATGGCCGTGAGACGAAGTCTTCCGAATCTTACCGATGAATGTAATTTTCACGATTGGATGGTAAGTCATAATTAATAACTAACGACACCTGCTGCACATCGATCCCCCTCGACAGGAGATCCGTTGTGATGAGAACACGCGACGATCCCGTACGGAACTGCTTCATAATGAGCTCACGCTCCCTCATGTCCATATCCCCGTGCATTGCGGACACCGTGAACGTCCTCTTGATCATCTCATCCGTCAAGTAGTCCACCTTGCGTCGTGTATTGCAAAAGATGACGGACTGTGTGATGGACAGAGTGTTGTAAAGATCGCACAATGTGCCCAACTTCCATTCCTCCAGTTGCACATACACATAAAACTGCTTAATACCCTCCAACGTGAGTTCTTCCTTCTTCACCAAAATCCTCACGGGATCACGCATAAAGTACTTGCTCACTTCGAGCACATCATTGGGCATTGTAGCGGACAGCAGGATGACCTGAACATCATTCGGTAGTGTGCGAAAGACATCTTGAATTTGATCCTTAAACCCCCGCGACAGCATCTCATCCGCCTCATCCAGTACGAACAACTTAATCGACTTCGTACGCAATACCTGACGTGAAATCATGTCAAACACCCTCCCAGGTGTCCCAACCACAACGTGCGATCCACTCTCCAACTTCCGCATATCATCACGTACATTTGTACCCCCAATGCAGGCATGGCATTGTGCCTGCATGTAGTCCCCCAGGGCAATCACCACCTTCTGGATTTGCGATGCCAATTCGCGTGTTGGAGCCAAAATCAGTGCCTGGCACTCGCGGTTTTGTGTATTAATTTGCTGTAGAATTGCAATTGAGAATGTTGCTGTCTTTCCAGTACCTGTGTCCAACAACGGGAATCATTATTTATCCGTTAAAGGAGATTCAGGGCTAAAAAGCTAGATCCTTGAAGTCTTTAAACCGTTTCGTCTAGCAGACTTTAGTACTAGATTTCACTAAGACGGCAGTGGCCGCAAGACTAGTACAAACGTATGTAATTTAAGTAATGATTTAAAGAATAAAATTAAAAATTGGAATTAAAGCTTTGGCTTAATAAATTCGTGAAAAACACATTAGGCAAATTCAAGAAAGCCAGGATTTAAAGGAAAATCAATAAATTTTCTAATAATTTACGGAGCCTAAACAAAAATCGACTTATTTTCTTAAAACGACCTTTAACTTTTTAGCTCAGACTCAAGTCTTTTTTCTTGTAAAAATCATTGAAAACTGTATTGAGCATTCAGCGTGAACTAATTTTAAAATGTTCAAAAACTAAAGCCTAGCTTACAAAAAACCTAAAGCCTGGTTTAGAAAAAAAATTAAGGCTAGAATAACAAAAGTAAGGCCTAGCTTTAAAAATAACTGAGACCTATAATAAATTTATGTTTAGGACAACCTAGAAAACCTAACACCTCATAGGTCTACTAGAAACTGAGATGTTTTCACATTAAGCCTAAACTTTTTAGATCCATTATTCCCGTTCTACATAAGCTAGCAAGTTCAAAAACCTATCAATAGAAAGGCATTTTTAAACTCTAAAAATTTCATTCCTTAACGTTAAGCTTTTGTTTTTATTAAATTTGACAATTTTTGGGTTTTCCATTGTTTCACATGTTAAAGCCTATGATTAAATACTTTAATGCCGCAAGAGTAGTATAGTGATTTAAAAAAATAAAATTTAAAATCAAAATTAAAGCCCTGACTTTGTAACATTTTATGAAAATTATTTTTGAAAAGTTAAAAAATAAAAAAAACTTAGATTTAAAAAAAACAATAAATCTTGTGATAACTTACAAGAGCCGAAAACTTTGTAATTAACAAGTAAATCTACTCCTGAGATGAGATTCACAACTAAATTCGGCATAGTTAGTTTTAAACTTCTATTGCATTAAAGTTAGATTAGACTAAATGGATTTTCTTGGTTGTTTAATCATTTTTTTGGTCCTATAAGACAATAAAATATGCACCTGACTGTTTATACGAGTTAAAATCATCTGGAGCTATATTCAGATCCGATTTAGACTAAACTAATTTTGAAACCCTCAAAATCTGACTTTAAGAAAAACTTAAGGCTAACTTTGAAAACTTAGGCCCGCCTAAAAAACCGTAAAGCCTGATCAAGACTTAAGTCTTGAATAAAAAATTAGGCCTAGCTAAAAAAATGTGTTAGGTTTGATTTTAAAAAAAACTTAAAACAGACTTAGGAGTCAAATTTTTGAAGAAATATTTTATCAGGTTTGGGTTCTTAATCTACGTTCTTAAGCATTCTATTTGGCCTAACTTTTCTTGAAAATGAGTTACAAAAAAGGGCGTGGTTTTGTTGTTTTCTTTTGCAATTTGGTTCCATTTTTTTAAGGCGAATCTAATGGAATTTAATAAGTTTAACTCTTAAGATAAGATTTTTTTTTATTTCTAATAAAGAACAAAAATGAATAGACTCCTTCATTCTGCTACAATTTAATCTGTTTTTTCTCTTGGATTTTTTCTTATATCTTCGATCTCTTTGGCAATTTGCCATGAGGCGTAATCTCAGGATTTTTTCTCTTAATTTTTTCAATTAAAGAAAAATTTTAAAAAAAATCTGTAATATTTTTTTGTGAATTAAACTTCTTTTCAGACTAATTTAGTTTTTAACAAAATTTAATTCGGAGGCTGAATAATCACCTTTTAATAATTCTCATAATTATGTTTATAAATTAGTTTGATAAAGATCCTGATAAGCGATTTAATTTCAATCATTTTAAGCTTAATTTTAATTAAATTGTTGAAAAAAACGGAGCCACGCAATTCTGGAAATTCTAAGGATATCTCCTAACGGTCTTCTCCTAAATTTAATTCCCTTTTTCCACTAAATAAAGGATAATAAATTAAAGGAAATTATTAAGATTAGTTTTGCTTAAAAATAATCTCAATAAATCGTCTCATTTGATTTCAGGACAAGATCTTTCCCATTCCTACCTCAATAAAACACCCCAAATGATCACCAAGCACTTCCTAAATCATCTCAACACCTTCTCTATCTCCAAACTAGGTTAGTAGTGTTGTTGAGGTGCCTCAATGTTGGGCTAGGTCAGTTCAATGAAACTCTTTTTTTTTTTAATCGAAATGACGCAATTTCTTTTTTTTCGTGCTGAAAATTAGTGGAAAATTTTTTTCTCAGCTGATAAGAAACTTTCAGCACACCCTTTTCTGCTGCTAATTTGGCCAGAGAGATACATTGATAAGGAGAGACAACAGAGATCAAAGGGAATTTCTTATTTTTCTGGGAATCCCCTTAAAAGTATGAATGGAAAATTTTTATGTTCAACTAGTGTGTGTGACTCACAACCCTTTGTGCCCTCACAGGGCCTTTGTTGAGCATAATGTGCAACACTTTTAGGGCTAAGAAGATACTCAAAGAATGAATTTAGAGAGGGAAGCATCTTTGGAAGAAGCCCTCAGGCTGAACAAAGAGATTTAAAGGGAATTATTCTTCTTACCAGACTGGGCCTGGGCAATAACATCGTGTCCCTTGATGCATGGTAGAATAGCCCTCTGCTGGATTGCAGATGGTTTCTCAAAGCCATAGCTGTAGATCCCACGGAGGAGTTCTTCTCGCAAATTCATATCGTCAAAATTGTCCACAACTTCATTCCAATTGGTCTCGATCAAGCTATCAGCATCCATTGCGGCACTTGATCTCTCATATACGGACTCATCTCTCTTGCCATCATCCCTGCAATGGGCAGACACAACAAAACAAACTATAATACAGTTCCCAAAGGACTGGACAAGTTGTTCTCCTGGACAACATCCAGGAAGCTGAGAGAAAGGATTCCCCCAACAACAACTTCTTCATTCAATGCTGCGCAAAACTCCCTTCCTGACATTCCTCCTTCATCCACAGGCAAGATTCCGCCCCGAGTATTCTCTGGGTGAGATATTCTTCCCACAAACTCCACTGGATGGAAGGAAAAACACCGTGAAAATGACATTTTCCCCCCAGAGGAAATGGGTTTGTTTGGTTTAGAATTTTCCCCAATTTCACCCACAAAACCCCATTGCGGCTTGAATTTTCCACCCCAAGTGAATGCGGAGGATGTCCAGGAAGTTCGTGGTGCAGCTAAAATGGAAGAAATCTCACGGATTCACGTACATTTTCCCACAAAAAGTTTGGCACTTTTCCACAAGCAAATCGCACTGATGTTTGATTATTAGAAATCAAACGAAGCCATATTGGCGAAAACTACGCTAAAGTTTTTACAAAAGTTTCAACCAAGTTTTTTTTTGCCTGTTCAAATGAAAAATCCGTTGGTACACTGATAGTTTTAAGACGATTTTTTCACAAACGAGATGGCATGAGAAAAATACTTTCCTCTCACTCTGGCATTTTGTGTAAATGAGTTTTTTTTTTTGAGTGTGTGCGTGAATTTTGAAATTGCAACGGTCGGAAAAATTTTAAAAATTAGTTCTTCCAGGAAAAACTCATTTTTGGGGCGCCAAAAGTTGGCGGGTGGCTCAGGGGGGCCAAAAGTAAATACGTTCAGTAAAACTGGCTTTTTCTGCCGCGAATTTTGAGAGTTTTGAACTGGGGACGCCAATTGATGCGGCGTCGCTTCCTGGATTACAAAAAACCTGATTTTCCCGTGAAAACTCGGCGGAAAACGCGAGAAAATGGCAGAAAACTGAATGTGTGAGGGAGACGGATAGCAGGAAAATGCATCCATCTCATTTTCTCTTGAGCAAATAGTACCAAAAATGGCGCCAAATTCAAAAATTCGCAAAAAATGCATGAAATTTGTATGGGGGCGCTATGAAGGAGGGTCTGGGGAGGAAATGAATACGGCCACTCGAAACCACCTAATATAGTGAGCCTCTGTGCCGATTTTCACCACGATCGGGCCAGCGGTGTAGGATAGGAATGCATAACATAAAAATAAATAAAAATTGCTTTTGTTGGGAAAATTAGATTTCTCGATTTTCTTGATTTTTTGACTTCTGACGTTGAATGAATGCTGGAAAAATGGAAAATTGATTTCTTAAAAACGTGGAAAAATCAAAATATTGGTTTTACTATAGCCAATTTTTATGTTTTTTCCCCATTAAGAAATGATTTGAGCACCCCAAGAGCCCCCTAAAGTGTGAAGTCGGAAAATTATATCAAAATGGTAAGAAAATGGAAAATCCAAACAGAGAGGCTGCTTATTGTGTGAAAAGCTTCTGAAATCTTTCTATTTTCTTTCCGAAAAATCATAAGAAAAATACCGGAAAAGCGCCGATTACGTCAAATATTAATTTTTGAAGAGAATTTCACGGATTTTATTAGATTTATAAATCAAATTGTTAATAAAGTACAAATAAAATAATACAAATGTGTAGTTCCTTTACCTTTTTTGCTCCTTCTTCGTGGCCCAATGGGTAGCTTCATCTTCTCAAAAGCAATCTTCCTTCGGTTCGAATCTCCCCCCATTCATCTTTTTTTTCCACCCAATTTAATAAGATCCAATTAAAACAAGTAAAGGAAAATAAAGAAAACTCCCAAAAATTATTCGAAAAATACCTTTATTGATATCTCAATTAGTGAATAGCTATACTCTCTCTATTCGTAAAACACTATCCCTAATACAACGGATATCACAGGTAAGAGACTTCAAGTTTGAGAATAACATTATTAATAAATCTTTTCTTTAAAAAAAAAAGTAATTTGAGTAGAGAAAAAAATTCAAAAAATTCATATTTTTGCGTTGAAATTGTAAGTCAAATGAATAAGAATTGAACTGTGTTAAATGCTGAATATTTGGGGCGGCATTACCACTCCTCATCTTCTTCCTGTGGAGCCGGACCACCCCCTTTGCGGAAATCATCCTGTTTGTGAAGAAGAGAAAAATGATAATTTTCTTTCATTTCTCTTAATTTTCCTGAAAAAAAAAAATTCTTTACCTTTCGAATATCCGTCCCTCCGAATGTTCCTCCACGTCCAGCAGACATCCCTCCGCCGTATTGCTCAAGAAAGTCCGGAATTGGTTGATTTGCCTGTCCCAGGATAGTCACCAACTTCGCACCAATGTCCGAATCTTTCTCCGAATCAAAGAAACTCGTGGCTTGTCCACGATTCCCCAAACGTCCCGTACGCCCAATCCTGTGGACGTACTCATCAATCGACTTGGGCATATCAAAGTTAATCACGTGCTGCACATTCGGGATGTCCAGACCACGTGCAGCCACGGATGTAGCAATCATTATCCCCATACGGCCACTCTTGAAATCCCCCAGCGCCATTTCACGTTCCTTCTGCAGGCGATCACTGTGAATTGAGGTCGTCGGGAAGGTTGTCTCCGACAAGTACGATGCCAGGAAGTCAGCACCTTTCTTCGTTTCCAGAAACACCAAAATTCCCTTTGGATTCTTATTGGGGCACTTGTTCAAAATTTCCTGGAGAAATTTCAACGAAAAAATGAAGTTTTTAAAATTTTTTTTCTTAAATAGACAGTAAAGAAATTATTGAGATAACAAAAGCTCTAAAAAATTATTAAATCAATCAGTTTGATGATTGATTGATCAATAATTGATAAATTAAGTGAGATAGTCAATTATTGGTCAATCTCACGTCAATTCAGATCGCTCAATAATTGATCATCTATGCGGACACACATTGACTCAATATTGAGTCAACTATAACTCAATCAATTATTGATAATGGATTGGCCAACCGATGATCAACTATTTGTTTTTTTTAATTCTTTTATCAGTTGGTCAATTTACACTCAATTATTGATCAATCAATATTGACAATTCAGATTGATTACAAATTGAGCCACAATTGATCAATTATTGACCAATCTTTTTTTTTATCAATCAGTTTGTTCAATAATTCAAGTAAACTTTGCAGAGAAGGTCTAGGGTAGCCAATGAAAACAATTTGTACGATTTTATCAACCAATCAGAGAAGCTTTCTCTTAAACATTGATTCTTCTTCTTCATTTATGTGTAAAATTGATGAAAAAAAATTGAATGAAATCGAATAATTGAAAATAAGCTTAAAAAAATTTAAAATCTGAATTAAATTCTCTCTTTTACAATTTATTTTAGAATGTGATTTGAATTAAATTTAGTCGAAGGTGAAGCATTGATGCAAAGTTTATTTAAACAGAGAATATCAATTTTTTTTTAAAAGTATTCACAGCAACTTTGCATTAAAATTCAATCAATTTAAAGAAATCTGATTTGAGTTTATAGAGATCATTTCACAATTAAAACGTTCCTACAACATTTCTTAATGAAGTATCAATGAAGAAAAAGAAGAAGGATTCAGAGTTCTTATTGGTTATTTGGACAATTTTCTGACATTTTGATTGGTTGACAAATTAAAAGAAATCTTTTCATTTGTCAATTTACGCTTCTTTAAAGGTTAGGAAATTCAAGTTTTTCTTTAATGTTAAAAAAAAATATTTTCACGATAAAAAATACATTAAAAAAAATTAAAAATTAGTTTTTAATCATTAATAGAAAAAAAAACATTGAACGTTAGAGAAAAAAAAACACTTAAAAGAAATGTTAAAGGAAACAAAAAATAATTAAAAAAGAATTGGAAAAATAGCAAGAGAAATTAGAAAAAAAGTAAAATATTCGTAAAGAAAAGAAAGTCATTTTAATTCATTTTCAAAATTTTTAATTAAAAAAAAATATATATTGAATAAATTACTGATTACGCCCCTGGTCCAGTTTCTATTTACAAGTGGGTGGAGCTTTAGTGCAAAGTAAATTTAAATTGATTTTTTTTTCTTTTTCGAATAAGATAATTTCCAATATAAAATTTTATTTCTATATTTATTTAAAAAATTCATTAAAAATTCACCAAAAAAAAAATTTAAAAAAAAAAACTCACCATGAGCATATCCCTCTTCTTCCTTCCGGGCACTTCAACAATGGTCTGCTCGACGTCTGTGCAGGCACTCCCAACAATCCCAACAGCCACAAAGACGTAATTCTTGAGATACTTCCCAGCTAGATGCTGAATCTCTTCGGGGAAAGTGGCGGAGTACATGAGAGTCTGCCTCTCTTCTGGCATCTCCGCCATCATCTTCTCAATGTCCCCAATGAAGCCCATATCGAGCATTCGATCTGCCTCATCGAGAACCACAAAGCGAATATCCTTGAAGCTGATGTAGCTCCTATTCATAAAATCCAGAAGACGTCCGGGTGTTGCCACGAGGATATTTGTGCCACCCTTAAGGGCATCTCCTTGGTACCTTGTGGCTGTTCCTCCGTAAATCTTGTGCACCTTAATGTAGGATTTGTGGGCAAATTTGTGTGCCTGCTCTGTGATCTGGATACAAAGCTCCCTTGTGGGCGTAATAATGAGCACATGGGGTTGTCCAACAGCCACTTCCCGATTTTCCGTGAGCAAAGCATTAATGATCGGCAGGAGGAAGGCTGCTGTCTTCCCTGAGCCCGTTTGAGCGCATCCCATGAGATCACGTCCATTCATTATGACGGGAATTGAGTACTTCTGAATCGGCGTGGGGACTGTGTAGCCGGACTTTTCAACATTTGTCAGCAAAAACTCCCGGAGTCCGGATGATTTGAAATCCGTTATTGGTGGTGGAACATTCTCTCCGGAAACATTAACCGGGATCTTCTGGAAATTCCCAAAATTAACACCCTGATCGATTTTTGAGCTGAAAATCTCCGTTTCATCCGTCGGCAGCTCCGGAGGAATGTAGAACTCTCGTGGTTTCTCCTGATTCACATCATCCGACACCAAATGCGCGGGTTTCTCTTCGCTGCACCCAAAACACGATGTTCTCGAGGCAAAATTCGCCTTGTCACACGCAGGGCATGTCCAATCACCCGGACGTGATCCAGCACGTGGTTTCTCCGATGGGTACGAATCCCCCCCACCATTGTCACCGCTCTTGGGCTCCTTGCAGCTGAAGCATTCTCGGCGTGAAGCAAAGTTCGTCTTCCCACATCCGGTGCACTTCCAATCATCAGCCCCAAAGGTCCTCCTGGCTGTGCTTCCACCACCATCATTGTCACCTCCACCACTCTTTGGCTCCTTGCAGCTGAAACATTCCCTGCGGGATGCAAAGTTTGTTTTCCCGCATCCGCTGCACTTCCAATCATCTGGGCCAAATTCCCTCCTACCTCCTGTTCCATTGGACATCCCCCCATCACCGTCACCACTGGCCACAGCGTCTGAATCATCCTTCATCTTGTGGCAGCCAAAACATTCACTGCGTGAGGCAAAATTGCTCTTTCCACACTCAGAGCACGTCCAATCTCCTGCACGTGGTTGACGTCCTCCTGAGCCGCCGCCGCCTCCTCCTCCTGAACGGCCACCTCCCCCGTATCCTCCTCCTCCACCTCCACGAGATCCTCCTCCGCTGGAATCATTCCCATACCCATTCCCATAGCCCTTGTCATACGATGAATAGCTCTTCTTGTCATTGTTAAACTCCACACCAGCATCACACTGAAAATCAACAAAACAAAAATGTTCCAACAACCATTTTTTTTTTTCAAGAAGAATTCTAGGAAACAGATTCCTCCAAAAAACTTTCCTTTTTTTTTAATTTTTTTTATAAATAAACTCACCCCATCATCCCATTCGTCACCCATTCTGCGTCTGTTTCGTACAACGCATTTAGCGTAAAAGAGAGAAAAACAGTAAAGTTAATAATGTGGAATAAATTATTCGTTGTTTAATTTAGTAAAACACCAAAAAAAAGTTATTTCTTCTTGTACAGTTTCTTTTCTTTGTCGAAAAATGCCGGTAAAATGTCATCTGTGCGCACCATCAGGGATGCCAATCTTGAAGCAACAAAGAGTTATGAGAAGAGAATTTGACTATTTTTTATTTTTGTAACGAATTTTTTTTAAAGTGTTTTTCATTAAAAGGACTTTAGTCAATTTTATATTATTGGAAAATTCTTCATTCTTTTCATTCGAGGACTATTCGGGAATGTCGTAATCCTTGTTAGGGACAGAAAAGACGTCAGACAAACTTGTGATTTTTTTCATAGGTAGGTATTAGCTGCGTAGTCAGTAAAACTTTGTCTAAAAATGCAAAAATTACGTCACTATTGTAGTTGTTATATCTTTTAACCCATACAGCATTAATAAATTAATATATCAATACTTCGTTGATGATTTTTGATAAGGAATAACGTTTCATTTATATAAAAAATGAGAAAAAACACAAAAATGACGTCATTCACTAGTCAGTCTTAAGAGTTTTTTTTTTAAATTTTCTTAAACATGTGTTAATTTTTCTTAACAAAAACTTGAGATTTCTTGAATTTCCTTAAACAAAATTCATAAGTTCTTAAGATTTTGATAGATTATTTTTCATTTTCTTAAGATTTATTAAGTATTCGTATGAAAAACTAAAGATTTTTAAAGTATTCTTAAGCAAAGGATAAGATTTTTTTATTCTAGCTGAACCGGACTAAATAAATATTTTTCGAAGATTTTTTACGAATTTCGATGTCCGAAGACAATTAGTAAAACCTTTGAAAAATATGCATTTAGTCCAATTCAGAATTTGACTTAAGAAATCTTAGCCTTTTACATTTTCTTTAACCTTTATTAGAGCTAGGAAAAGCCGGGAAAATCTATCTTCTTTCTGAATAATTCATTTTTTTGTTAAATGATTTTGTTTTATAATTTAAAATTGTTTAAAGGAAAAATCCACAGGAATAATTCAACTTGATGTATGATTTTGCTTTTTTTTATGCATGACGCAAAAGCATCAGTGCTTCATGAAAGATATTCTGCTTTCTCAGGTACTCGTTAGAACATTATTTTAGCAGCTAAATGTCTTTAAAATCTTATCTTAACATGCTGATTACATTTCACTTGTTGTACTTTAATTAAAAAGTGAAATAAAGTTAAAGCTTTGAAGCATATGCGTATACCGTATACGCTTTTTTCTTACAAAGAACCAACACACAGCTTTTCATATTTTTTCAATTTTCTTTCGATTTTTTTTAAAAGAATAATTAAGATATTTTTTTTAAGATTTGGCTCTAATTTAATTTTTTTTAATGTCACAGTCTCAATATAAAAGTGAATAAACTCTTTCGTCAATTTTATTGTAAAAATTGTTCAAAATTTCTTTTTTTTAAGACTTTTTTTATTTATCTTTTATTGGATTGATTTGATTAAAATGTAATTACACAAAACAGCAAAACCAAAAGGAATCAATTTAGAGGAATATTTGCCCCAATTTCCCTAAAAATCAGCCTACTTTGATCTTCTCGATCGTAATGAGAGCTTTTAGCAAAGTTCTTTGGGAGATTTTTTTGTTTCAGAGGATTTCTCAGAAAGGAGGATAAGATGCAATTTCTCTATTGTCCATCACCCATTTCCCCATCTCTGTGTACTCTGGGAGCCCTCTATGTGGGCGCTAACTGTTTTCACGGCCATAAAACCCGAAACAACATTCCGGGAATGAGAAAAAAGTGCTGAACAATGCAATTTTGGGATGCGCGTTATCTTGATCTAGAGAAGGGTTCTGTTTACAGGCACACCATGGAAGATTTTATTGGATGCCCAAAAAAAAGCCTCAATAGACGTTCTTTTGAAGGGGGGTACCAAGGGAGCAGCTTCAGGGAAACTCGAAGAAATTGCTCATTTTCCGGAAGCCCGCGCGCGAGACAAAAAAAAATGGTGGACAAAAAATCTCCCCCTCGCGGCACGTGGGTTGAAAAAATGTGCCCCATCAGCATATTTTTATCTCAAACTATTGTCTGGGAATGCAATTTGTACACCAAAAGGCCATTTATAAGACAAAATCATTGCAAGAAATGAAAATCACGGCGAAAAACATTTTTTTCCACAAAATGGTGGAATGTTCTTGAAGGAAAATTTTTCTTTCATTTTATTTTGTTAAATATCTAACAATTTTCGCAAATTTTACATGTGAAAAACACAAAAGACGTGCAATACTTACATTTTCCGGAGAAATCTGTCGGGGGAAAAGTAATTTTTCACGTGGAAAAACTTTTTTCAAGATTTTTTTCACTTCTGCTAAAAAATTGGCGCACTCGCGACTGAACCAAGGGGTGATACAATTTTGTGATTCCTTCAGATTCTACGAAGATTCTCCATGGATGAGTTTAACTCACCCACCACTCGTCGTGTGTGGCGCTTGTGAAGTTTTGCGTGGAGTTGGTTTTTTTCATGCCAATTTCTTCGATTTTCCCTAATTTTCTCATGCAAAAAGCAGTAAAATTGTGTTGGAAATTGTAGAAAACTCGCGGGAAAAGTGTTTAGGTGAAGTGGAGTATAAAATTTCATTGATAAACGTGATTGTTTTGTGAGAAAATCAAGGAAAAGAAAAGTTTCAGAGGAAAGTCTGGCTGGTGGAAAGTCATTGTGGGCGAATTTTCGAGACTAAAACGTTTCTTGTGCGTGTGCGGGGGTGTTTACGAGTAAGACAGGCTCTGCAATGGATGCAATGGGATCACAGGGCTTCAGCCCCGATGCGGGGTATCGCTACAAAATGAAGCGGAACAAGGACGATCGGGATCGGGACTACGGAAGGAGTCGCCGTAGTCGCAGCAGAAGTCGCTCCAGGTAAGTCCTCCTGGGCTATTTTGCTCTCCGAATGGTACTAAAATGTGTTCTTTGTTGCTTTTAGGGAGAGATATGGGCGTAGTCGTCGAAGTAGGACACGTAGTCGCAGCAGAAGTCGCAGCCGGACCCGGAATCATTCGTATGACAAGCATAGGAGCTCCGAGAGGGATTCGTACAAGGATTCAGGGGATGACTATCATGGGGATCGCGATAAGGGCTACTATAGCCATCGTGAGAGAGACAGAAGGTTTCCAAGAGCATCTCAAAATGCCTGAATTATTTTTTCTCACAAATCTCCCTGAATCCCTGATTTTAGGGACAGAGACGGCAGGTCCAGGCGTCGCAGCTACTCGCCCAATTTCGACGATGAGTACGACAGTCACGATAGGTGAGTTAGCGGCAGGATTAAGAGGCAACCTCTACTGGATTCTCATTAAATCCTCCTTCCTGTTTTTTTTTCAGTGACACTGGAGAGCGGTACACGACAGCAATCCCATACAACAAGATCATCGTCCGTGGATTAGCTCAGCACATTACGGAAGCAGATGTAAGTCACTTTCCTGCCTCTCTTTTGTCTGCGCTTTTTGGTGGTTTTGTTGTTGATTTTGGAAATGCATGGAATTACCCAATGTTGTTAAATAAAAGATTAGACTTTGATGGAGGAGGAAGAAAAAACAAGCAACAAGGTGTGGTGGTTAAGGTGCTCCAAATTATTCATTGGATGATAAGAGAAATATTTCTTTTCAATTAATATTTACTTTTTAGAATATTTATCTAAATAAATAGAACAGAAATAAATAAATTAGAGTGTGTAGAGCGAAGGAAAAACAAACAAATAAATCAAAGAAAAAGAACAAAAATACGTGAGCTGATAACAAGAAAACTTTTTTTTTTTAATTTTGCATTAAAGTTAAACAGAAAATGAAGGAGTTTTAATTTTTTTCACTCATTTAAAAGCTTTTTTAGACTCAATTTCTTTGAAAAGTATATAAAGAGTCATTAAATGGCTGAAATCAAATTTTTCCTGGAATATTTTTATCCACCTCTCCCTATTTGTCTAATTGCTGAATTAAAATGCATTTAAAACATAAATTAAGTTTCAGAAATTATTTTTTTTTAATTCCTGTAGGGGAGACCGGGGTAAAAATAGTCAATTTGCGTAAATCCTTATCTGCAGGATTCCCCAAGGGCAAGAAAATTTCCTCGATAGGTTATTCTTATAGGAAATTTCCTGGCCTACAACTTTGTCTCAGACCACTTTTCGAGCTTTTCCTAAACCCTTCCGCTTCTGACTTTTTTTTAAACGCGGCGGGTAAATATAGTCACCAGTTGGCTAAATAAAGTCGGTCGAATTTTCCGGCATTTCCAATGATTTTCCACCTGAGAGATTGATAGTAGTTGATAGCTAAACTTCTCACCTTTTGATCCGCGACAAGGAATTTCACTTTTATACGCACTAAAACAGAGAATTTTGCGATTTTCTCAATCACGTCATTTTGCAACAAATGGATAGAAAATATGTCGAAAATTTCGAACTCCCATATGATTTACATGGGTAGACCCGATCTACCCCAAGAGGTATGTTTTGATTCAAATAATTGTTCAGAAAAATCATTAAAAGTTAATGAAAAATTCATCTTGGCAAAGTTTTCTGCACTAATCCAGCTAGTGAGAAAAATTATCAGATGGGAAAACTGCTGAAGGAAATGTTCGGAAAACGCGTTTTTCTCAATACGCAAAAGTTTGGGAAATGGGCCAAAAATCTATTTTCATTTTTAACTCTTAAACTATTGCTCGGATAACCTCCAAATTGCAGTCAATTATTAAAGGTTGGTAGGGCTTTCCACCATAATTTTTTCAAATTTTTCCGGTTATTGGAGATATTGCCATTTGAAAATTCCAAAATTACTTTTTTTACCCCGGTCACCCCTATGTACATAGGTAATTGAAAATTTCCGATGTGAGGAAATTGATCTCATATAAATTAATTATTAATTATGGGAGAGAAAAAGTAATTTTTGTAGTTACATATTAGTATGTTAATAAAGTGAGAAATTAATTAAAATTCTTGGCAAAATTAGAGCACTTTGATGGTCTTTTATATTGTATTAAATTAAATATAAAAGGAGAAAAGTTTTCAATATATAGGTAACTATATAATATATTAAGTATATGTACGAAAATCATGCGAAAATGTGAAGCAAAGTGGCGCAATATATTATAACCAAACACATTTGGTGACTCATTAAAACTCCTATTAATTCCTCCTCATATTAATTTATAAGTAACACAATTCCTTTTAAAACTTATAAAGATATTAAGATGGTGCACATAAGTCAACTCTCATTTGCTCTTGTTTAATTATTATTTGCTACCACCACACGTTATATAATTTCTCTCTTTACATAAACTAATAATAAAATATATGCAATCTAAACTTGTACCTAAAGAGTTATTTTATGAGAAACTTAAATATGTCAACTTCTCTCTACTGAAAGAAAATATTTCCCCAGAAAAATGAATAAATATTTTATTCAATTTCAAGCAATTCTCAACAAAAAAAAAAATGTACTGGTAAGCTGACCAAGCTTACGAGAGCTGTGTTTCTTTCAGTGTACCAATTTTGTGAGAGCAAACTAGAACGCGAATTTGTTTAAAAACGCGCAAAGTCGGGAAAAGTTGAAAAGTCATCCCTCAAGAAATCTTTAAAACGCCTTATCTCGGGAACGGCTTCATAGATTTTCGATTTTGAGCTATCGTTGGAAAGGTCTTAGCCTCAACTATAACATATTAAAATATGAAGCAAATCGATAATGGCGTTTTCGAGATATTCATCGAAAACGCATCGAAATTTTTTTTTTGATTTTTGGCCCCCTAGCGTCACTTTTGAAACTTCGGATATTCTAGAGAGTTGTACGGTTTGTTGATATCTTTCATTTGACCACGGGTTGATGAAACCGGTCAAGCCGTTTTCGAGTTACGGTCGATTTTCGATGAAAAATTGTGGTGGCCATATTGACTAAACGGCTTGACCGATTTTCGAAAATGAGAAATCGTTGGAAAGCTCTTGATGGCCCCTACAACATATCAAAATTTCAGACTTTTAGCTATTACAGGGGCTGAGATATAGGGAAAACAAAGTTTGGGGGTTATTGAAAATTGGCGGACGGGAGGGTGAGGGGGTGGATTTGCTTTATAATAGGATGTCTTCCAGTCGACTTTTAAACTTTGCCGTTTACCTCAAGTCTCTATCTATTACCGTTCTCTCGCAATTAAGCGTTGTACTACGGCCGGCCGGAAAAAAAAATTTGGCGCATACGTTTTTTGGAATGTGGGGACCCTAATTCGTGCTAATCCCAAGTTTGAGTCCGATCTGACGACTTTCGATTTTGCTCGGTACACAACAGCTGTGTCTGAAAGAAACACAGTTAAAACTCCTCTCTTATCAAATATTACCATCAACAATTAAAATAACCAACAACAACAACAAAAAATAGTTTTGCGGTTTATGGTTGAAAAGTTTTTTTTTTGTCAAATAAAAATCCATCTGGGTTTTCAATGTTCCTGACATGACTTTCCCCGCATTATTGTATGTGAAATGAAAAGGGCTCTGGGTGAGAAGGAAAATTCCTGTAAAACTCTCTGCATTTGCAACATTATTGTTTTGTTGTATCCCACCACCACCAGCAATGTTATTTTACCACACTTTTGCATCGCTGCAATTGATGTTTTTAGTCGTTTCCCCAGAGTAAAATATTAAATTTCGAGGAATTTTTTTTCACGTACAGAGGGATCCCTCCATAGATTTCTATTGCAAAATATTATATTCACTGCAAAATGGGGTTGGCAAAATTTGCATTGAGTCTCCCACAGAGAGTTGCTACTCTCAATTACTGTGAGAATATGCATAATTCTGTGTCTTTTTCAAAATATTCCATGTTGGGGCATTTACTACAAACACACAAGAGATGAAAATAGTATAAATACAAATTACTACATATTTGCTCCCTTCAAGTTGGGGTTTTTTTTCAGGGGTAAGAGGAAGGGGTGGATGAAATGCAATTTTCACAGAAAAGCTCAGGGAAAATGTTTAGTTCAAACATAAGTACTTACTAAAAGGCTTTGTAAATTTTAACTCGTAACATTCATTGGTTAATTTTATGTTTTCCACTTTTCTAAAGGTAAAAGCTCATTTACGTAGGAAAAAAACACACATACTGAGGTTGTTATGAGTGCATATGAAGTGTCCAAAGGCCAAAGAAAAAGAATTAAGCGGAAATTCAGGTCTTGTGGTTAAATAAATTAAAAAATTAGTGGTATGAAGAAAATTTTTTTGTAAAAAAAAATAATTAGAGGAATAGAGAATGATCAAGGGGCAAAAGCTCGTAATTCGTATTATTTTAAGAAGATTGCAATATTGAGATTAAAAAAATATGTTCTGAATATTTTGCAAATATAAGAATTATTTTAACCATGTAAAGGCCATGTAATTACTTATACGGAAAAATTAGCAAAATATATCCCTTTTAAAATTGTATAGGTTTTCAGCATTACGGTGGCAAAGGTTACCACAAAGCTAAATACATACATATATATTGTGGTGTTGTATTTAGTGATGTTTTGTGGATAATTTTCATTAGGAAAATTAATGGGAAATTATAGATTTTAATATCTATTTCCACTTCAACTAATTTATTCCTTTTATCTGTATATTTTATCTGTATTTGAAATTATCATTTGATGATGTTTTATTTAGAATAACATTTTAGAACATAATTATTTGTTGCATTAATTTAACAATGTTTTAGATGGAAATTATTATATTGAGAATTGACCGATAAATTGGATATTTCCATCATTAAATTTCACATGAAAAAGCCTTTTTTTTATTGTCCTTATTTTATGACGTAATCAAGCTTTTGTTCATTACATAAACAAAACTCAACATGAGGACAATATTGGCTTTTGCAATTTACAGTGCAATCAGAGTGTTATGTTGTTAATTAGTTAGTATATGCACAAGTTTAGAGAGAGTAGGTATTGAGTGGGAGTAGTATCTTGGAATTGTTTGAAAAGTAAACTTGCTTAAATTGGAGACTAAAACGTTGTATTAGAAACTTTTGAAGGTCTTAAAGGATTTTTTTATGTGATTATTAATTATTTTGGCTTCTTTGTGCAAAAACTATAATTTATGTTTTTAGAATTTTTTTTATTTTTAAATAAAAATCATAGAAAAAAATCGATCAATTTATTTTAAATTCTTTTAGTAAATTAATTTTATTAAAAAGAGTTTTACAGGACATTTATAAAATTGATTCTCACAGATCATTTTGTTCTTAATTATAAAATTGATTCTCACAGATCATTTTGTTCTTAATTTAACCACAAAGTAGATAATTTTTTGACCTCTTCATCATCCTGCGAATCTAGATTAAGGATTTCTTAAGGTATTCAGCATACCTAACATTTTCTTGTTTTTTTCTCTCTTTCCACCTTTTCCAGATAAGCAGTGATTTGATGCAGTATGGATTGAAACCAGTCTCAATTCGTTTAATTAGGAGAAAGAAAACAGGTACGGTATTGCGGAAAAGCGTCGACTATGTTGAAGAAAATATATATTGAGCTTTTTTGAGTATATTATATATATTGGGTGAATTTTACTTATTTTGTGTTAGAATAAGAAAAAGAAGAAAAAAAAAGAGAAAAGTGTTTGAGTAAAAGAGGAACTTTTTAAGTTTATCGGAAAAGTTCCTTTTTTTTGTTTGGTACTCAACTCATACGGGTAAGTATGCGTATATGCAAAAGATCTTCTCTACATGGTCAAAAGGGGGTTGTCGAAGAAAGTAAAAAAAATCACAAACATTGAAAAGATGGTAAATAAAACGATCCAGTGCAAATGCAGTGAGAGACAGACTGAAGAAATGCATCTCAATGCATTGAATTTGAAAGAAAAAAGTTTATTTCTTGGTGTTTTATCTAAAAGTTTTTTTTTTCTAACTATACTAAAATGAAGGAGTTTCACTACCAAAAAATAAATAAATAAAGAGACGAGAAGTTTAGTGATTTGTATTTCGGAAGAAGAAGAAAGTTGAGAGAGAGAAAGAAAATGAAAACTACACACATGATACACAAATTTTTGCCAATATTTCAAACAATGATGAATGTACGTTAAAAATATTTGTGTTTTGCTCTATTTCTTGTATACTCTAGGTGCATCACGAGGATTCGCATTTGTCGAGTTTAATACTGAACAGGAGGCAACACGTTGGATGGATTATAAGCAGGTATCAAAAAGTATCACAAAAACAGCCCCCAAAGAAACCAAAAAAAAAAAAACGTTCAAACAATGCTCTGGGGAAAACGTCCGGAAATGTTCGCAAAAGAAGAAACATATACGAAATGAGAGAGAAAAAAAAGAAAACCACGATGGGAAAATTCTACCCTTCCCTGAAATAAATAAATAAAAATGTATATATCATGGTGGTGAGCCCTCAAAATGCGGTGTCGGCAAAAGATGTCGTCTGTTTCGTTTGGAGAGGAAAAGGGGGCACACATTGGCAGGAAAATTTACAAAACAACACTGCCTAGAGAGATTCTCGAGAGAGAGAGAGAGAGCGAGAAACACGAGAGACATGGCTGTATTTAGGTGGAAAAGTTTTGTGCAAAAGGAATGTGGAGGAGAAGAAAAAAAAATCCTAATTCAATGAATGTGCGAAAGATAAACAAAAACAATATAGCTTTAGGGGCAATTGATAGGCTGAATTGAATAAAAAAAAAACGAAAGAAATTCAAGTGAAAATGTTGCTACAACCCACCCACGAATCTGGATTTCTGTATCATCCCCATGGAATTGAAGTATTTTCCCAAAAATTTTTAACACTAGTTCATCTTTTTTTTTTAACTCTTTTTTTCGACTATTGCGCAAATTTTATCATCTTTGCATTGCCCATGGCGACTAAATCGAAAAGTATGGGGGTGCATAGCGGTAAAATATTATGTTTTGGCTACCACGTATGAGCTTTGGGGTGAAAATGGAATTTTGGCACATGTTAGAAAAATATGCATTAGATTAGAGATGTTACCAAACGGAGGGTTTATCACTTACACACTCATACTTGTCTGGAAGAGAATTTTGTGAGGGGGGAAATAAATATTTTAGAAATAAAATTAAGACTAAATAAAAATAAAAATTTATTGAAAATAATTCATAATTCAATAATTCAATTTATAGGATATCGACTTGAAATAAAAAGCAAATAAAACTTTTTGAGTTTACGCATCTTTTGGCGGCAGAAGTTTTCAGATATCTCAATCCAATCAAAAATTAATCGCGGTTAAAATCATGCCCTAATTTCCTGGCCATCCTGTAGATCGTTAAAAAATTAAAATTATCGATTTTTTTCAATTGAGAAGTGAAAAGTTGTTAGAAGATTGATTACTAGCTGATTGATGTAGGGTATAGATTAATCATATTAAATTAATTCTTTTTTTTTTCATCCAAAAATATTTTATACGAAGACTAAAATTTCAGGAAAATGCTTAAAAATTAGTTAAGAAGACAACAGGAGAAGGAAATATTTTAAAGTTTTAATTATAAATTTTTCTTTAAAATTAGAAGCTTAGGAAAAATTAAAAAGAGACGTCAAGGCTTTGCCTTTGTTTTAAGCTTAAAAATAAAGCAAAACCGGAAAGGAAGATTTTAATCTAATAAAATTCTTTATATTCATTCAAAAACTTTTTCCTTCAAAATTTAAAGCTTAGGAGGACAGCAAAGTCAGGAAGGAAGACGTCAGACCAAGCCCTAATTAATTCTTTATTTTTATTCCAAAAAGAAAAATATTCGATCAAAATTAGAAGCTTAGAAAAAGAACAAGAAAAAGCCACTAAAGAAGATATCGGTCTAAGGAAATTCTTTGATTTTGATTAAAAAAATAATCTATCCTCAAATTAAAAATTTAGGCCTCGAAGAGGAAAGTCGGTAAGGAAGACGTCAGGTCAAGGAAACTCTTTACTTTTTTTCAAAAGTGAAATCTTCCTTCGAACTTAAAAGTTTAGAAAAAGGAGAGACGCATAATAAAGCATTTCCTTATTTTTTTCTTAAAGAATTTTTGTTCAAATTCAAAAGCTTAAAAAAAGGAGAGAAAAGCCGGTAAAGAAGATGTCAGGCCAAGGAAATTATTATTTTATATGCAAAAAATAATTCAAGATTAAAGCTTAATAAGAAAAAGGAAAACAAAGCCGGTTAAGAAAAAAATGTAGAATATTTAACTACTCACTTGGGAATCGAACCTGCGTCCTTCTGGTCCTTCTGTATGTATTTGTATAAAATGAAGTTGGTGCGTTTACCGATTAACCTACCAGACTTCTATAAACTTTTTGGAAGTGATTTTTAAATTTATCATCTTTTATTTAAATATGAAAAAATCATTGAAAATACCTTCTAAAATTCTTCTAATTTTGAGAATTCTGTCAAGTTCATTTAATTCAATTTGTTAAAATGAAGAGAAAAAAAAACATAAAGAAACAATCTAGTCTAATGTATATTTATATACCTACCCGTGAAAAGAAGCCAAAAATAATATTTTCTTATCAAAATTTAATTCAACTTCCCCCATATTTTTTTGATGCAGTCTGCAATATTTTTTTGGCAAAATTTCAAGAATTTTTCATTCGTGGAAAATTGAATTTTATATTTTCCTTTTCAATTCATTCAGTATTGAGTGACAAAGAGGAAGCTTTTATTTTCTTATTTTTGCTTTCAATATCTTTTTTTTTTTTTTTGAACTTACAAAATAATGTCATCTCCCATATTTTCTTAAAAAAAAAAAAAACTTTCTAATATGTGAAGAAAATCGGAGAATCATGATGCTGTCGCGTATGAAAAAAAAAACATATTTATTAGATTGATAGAAAAATAAATAAAATTAATCATCATACAAAGTTTCATCTTGAATGCAATTCCTCGTGGAATTTGCCAAGAATGAATCTTTGCACCTTTCACGTGAGAAGAAATGCAAAAAGAAACAGACAAGAATAGTGAAAGAAGGAAAAGCAAAATTAAGGGGAATGTTGTAGTTATTTTTCAATTAATTGATATTAATCTGTTCCTTCTTCTCCTCTGTGTCTCCTTTCAGGGTATCCTTATGCTCCAGGATCAATATCGTGCTGTTATGCAATACAGTATTACGAAGGAGCCTCCCTGCGTGACGAAGGATAAATATGTTACGGATTGGTATTGTGCCAAGGTGAGTAATATATCTTAATTTATTTTTGTTGAGAGTGGAGAAATAGTTTCTTCTTTCTTCTCTTTTTTTTTTGTTAAATAAAAAAAATCCCTGCAACTACTCCATTCTGCAGGGAAGTATGATCTCATGGGGTTTGGGATCATGGTTGTGAATATATATTACCCCTTTCCCTTTGGGGAATTTTATGTATATAATATTGAGTGAAGAGAAAAATTATTTGCCACCTTCCAAAGTACCTAACCTACCTATGTATGTATGTATATGTGGGTAGTTGAAACTCGTTAAAATCTCATCCTCAGACAGCATTAATATTTCACAAGAGATGAAAAATCTCTCATTTCCCAACCATCGTATCGCTGAAAGAATAACTCTTCGCGCGACGAAAGGCATTGTCTTGCGGTGACCTTTTTTTTTTTTTTACTTTTCGTGTCCCCCGCCGTCGACATAAGAAAAGTTGCTCAAGACACCGCAATGCATATCTATATCAAAGTAATTTATCTAAAATGCAAGATAAGCACAAGAAAAACTTTCGGCAGATGAGATTTTTTTTCGAATGGGGAGAACTATACAAAATTTATATAAATGTGAATGAATTTTATTATAATAGAGGGGTTGGTCAATTGTGATGACTTTCACGAAGAAAAATCGGGGAGAAAAAGCCAAAGAAAAAAGCTCAGTTTGAATGTTGAGAGCTTTCGGGATTTTTTAAACGAAGATTTTAATATTTTAATGATTGAATAAAGCGGAAGAAGTTTAATTAAGCTATATTTGGGTGTGTGTAGTAAAATTAGTACAGTCGAAAAATTTCTTTGTTTTTAGTACTAAAGGAGCTCAATTTGTAATTAAGAAGTATAATTTTACAATTACTAACAAACTACTAAATTCAAGTCTAAAAAGTTGTAAATTAAAAATTATAAAGTAGGTGCTAAATTAAATTCTAAAGAGTACTAAATTCAAATCAAAAATTATTATATTTAAATCGAATAGAGTGGTTCATTTTTTTAGTCTTAAAAAGGTTTAGATTTGGGAGAAAAGATTAAGAATTAGTACTTAATTCAAGATCTAAAAAAATGACTAAATTGAATCCTAAAGAGTACTAAATTCAAGTCTAAAAATGATTGAATTTAAATCGAATAGAATTGTTGAATTTTGAGTCTTAAACCCAAGTTTGAGCCCGATCTCATGACTTTGCATTTTAGGTGGTACACAGAAGCTGTGCTATTCTTTTCTTCGAAAGAATCACAGCTAAAAGGTTCGAATTGAGGAGAAAAGGTTAAGAAAAAGTACTTAATTGAAGACCTAAAAAAGGAGTAAATTTGAACTAAAAAAAAGCACTAATTATATAAGCTCAGTTTTTAACAAATGAAGTTTCTATGATCGAAAAATTCGGATTTGCCATTCGGATAATTCACACACAAAAATCATAGGGGAACGTGGCCCAATTCTGACCTCCAGTGGTCCGCGAATAAAAAGGATGTTCTTAAATTTGGTATCATTTTAAAGCCCATTTAATGCTCTTTCTACTCCCATAATTTTCAATATTCAAAGTTTTATCAATTTCAAGTTACAGCTGATTAAAAAAAGACCTAAGGAGTACGGAATTGGGCCACGTTCCCCTAATATTTAGCAAATAAACACCCCTTGTTTTTGATAGCTTGAAAATAGTATAAAAAATTCTTATTTCTCACAAAATTGCATTAGATTCCGCTAGGAAGAGTTTTTAGAACTTTGTATAAGAAATTTCGAAAATTTTGGATAAGAAATAACTTTTCTAGTTAATTTTAAAGTCTGTCTTTGAGTAAATTTAATATGTTAATAATTTGGAATAAAATGGAGGCGCCTGGTGAGTATATACTAAACACCCCCAATTTATTTGAAAGAAATAATTTTCAGCTTCACAAAAACATATAAAAGCTAGAAAAGCTCAAATTAGTTTAATTTCCTTCTGAAGTTTTTTTTTTTACTAAAATAGAATATTTTCAAACATAACTACCAGGCGCCTCCATTATACTGAAACTCTATGTATGAAAATATTTGCAATTATACTATTTCAAATAAAATCCAAGCTGAATTTTCATTAAAGTAGACAAATATGAGCTTTTAGAATGTGATGTGTGGACAACACATTGAGAAATAATTGGAATTTTCAAAGCAATTTAACTTTAAAACAATGTGTGACTATTATGTTGACACTTGGCAAATATTAACCAGAATATGCTGTACCTATATATATAGGATGATAATTTGCAAGAATTAGGCTACACAACAGACTACACAGGCTACAAACCAAAAAAAAAGAAAAACTATTTCTCTTTAAAATCTTTTTTTTTTGCAAAATTGTAATTCAAGCTCAAGAGAGTGATTCCTTTTGTGTTTAAACTGATAAGAGAGAGAGAGGGAGAGAGTGTTGTGGATAACACTTTTATTCCATGTTCATACATATAGTATGATTCATTAAATTCAACCGTCCAACTTTTGCTAACGAATAAAATAATGACTTGCTGCTTGCATAGTTTTAAAATATCTACGTGAATATTCTCTCTCCTCATCCAACCATCACAACTACGGGATACAGAAAAAAAGTGAAAATATTTGTTTAACCACAAAATGGACGCGAGAGGCGAGAGAAACGTGTTAGGGGGAGGGCTATTTTCACATCATAGCTATAAAATAAAGAGAGGGAGCGAGGATGGATTGTTGCGAAATCCATTGTGCAAAGTTTTCGTATACACACCACATAGTTTAATTTGAGATTGAATGTCTAATAATGTTTCTGCATATAGCTCCCATCTTTCAGTCCATTGAATTGATTATAAACACCGCAATATATACTATCCAAGATGCTCTCAAACTAATCAACTCTAAATTTTGAACTGACTACATATTGCTTGTTTTCTATGAAAATTAATTCACTCTGCGGAGGATAAAAGCTCTTCGTTGTGAGTTTAACTAAAACATTATATAGACTATAAGGTTGTGTATAAGACAGTTCTTCAATACTTTCCAATTAATATTCTCTTCCGTATTATTGTACATAAGAGTTTGTTGCAATTTTGTGTACGCTAAAAGGTGGGATAACACACCTTTTTCACATTGTAGTAATTAAGAGCGAAAGATACCATCAATCATTTATTAAAAACTTTTAAACTATAATATATAACCTGAAAAGGATTTATTGGAAAATCTAACAGAGACAATTACTCTTACATAATGAAAAGAACATGTTCTTCCGTTTTATGATAAATTGGTTGCATCCTCTATAAAATAATAAATTGCATTTGGATACCTTTTAAATTAAAAGCTTCTTTCAATGTCAGATTTTTTTTTTCAAGGGAAGAAAAAAGGTTAAAGAAAATATTGGGAAATGGAATAAATTTTTAAAATTCAATTTGATTTAATTTCCTTTTAATTTTAGTTATGAAAAAGAAGCAGTAGACAAAAATTTCAAGACTACCAGAGAGAAAATGATAATTAAAAAGGAAAGACTTTAGTGCTCATTTTGTCATCTTCTATGAAAGAATAAAATATTAATTAGTTTGAATAACATTAGGTATTACTTAACTTTCAAATTTATTCTGAATATTCTTTTGCAAATTCTTTGCACTTTTGTATAATGTTATGAATCTTATTATGCTGGAAAAGTTTTCATAAGGATTGCATAAAATTGTTTTTTTTTTAAAGTGTTGGTATAGCTTTCATGTAAATGGATCAATTCGAGTTGTTGTTCATTAAATCATTTAAAAAAAGCTATTTAATAGTGAGAAAAAAATTCGAAATAATTTTATTTCTTGGTTTTAATTCAGTTGGATTTTTTTTAAAAGCATAATTCCCTAAGGGAATACATAATCACAAGATTTCCACGTCACAAAATTATGCTAAAATAGTCAATCAATTGCAGAATTATTCATCATTCTTAATACCTACTATTTGGTACTATTAGGGAAGCCACAGAAAAAATCATTAAGCTTTTTGCTTCCTCTTTCTTTCACATCTCTGTGATCACGTCGTACCCCTAACACAGTGCAAGTGGGTAAAAGCCATTTAAAATTCTCCCTCAATTTTAGGTTTTTTTTCTGTGCAGCAGCACCAGCAGTTTTTCAATCAGTGGTGCATCTCTTATTGAGATTGCGGTCAACCTCCAATTCAATTAATGTTTGATCCCATTCATGTGATTACACGATTAACAATTCAAGAATTTTGTGAAAATCTACGAGGTGGTTTTTCGCTTGATTTTTTTTTACGGGAAATGTAGAATATTTTTCATTCTATTTAAATATTTAGTGTTTATTTGTGGTTGAATAAAGCTAAAATTAATGAAATCGCTTTTCCAGTGCTTGGAGAATTTCTAAAAAAAAAGGATTTTCATTCAGTCAATTTTAAAAGTAAAAGTTCCAGTTTTTTTTATTGAATATCAGAGCCAAACTATTACAAACTTTTGTAAATTCCCCAAAAAAATAATTTAAAATAAAACAGCAAGAGAGAAAAAAAATCAGTAAACATTCCTTCACAAAAATCTAATCTATCATAACAAAAAAATATTATAAATTTTTCATCGCCGTAAAGGAGATTTTCTAAAAATAGGATGAGGTGTGTGCTCCTTTTTATGCGGCAAGAAGACATTCATTTTTCCCGTGTATTGTTGTGGAAGTATATTCAGTAAATATGTGATATTTTGGCAACAAATACACCACCCCCGCACATACTATGATGTAATATAAACATCACATATACACACAATTCTTTTCTGAAAAGAAATTCCATTGAGAAAAGCCATGAAAGAGTTTTTCGGGATGAAGGAGTGAATCGCATTGAAGATTTTTTTTTAATAAACCCGAGTGTGTGGACGTGGCCTGGATAATATTTTCTCAACTCACCAGTATTGAGATAATTTTCTTTTTTAAAAAACTTATCCATTTTGATGCCTTGAAACTAATCAAAACATCATTTAAATGCAATGAACTTTATGATAAAAAAAAGTGAGAAAGAAAAATTACCAGAGGAAGTCCTTCTTCCGACAAACTTTCCATTTTGCAACGAATAATCGCATATTAAAGCGGATAAATATGGATTTTAAACTGCTTTATTTAAATCCTTATTAAATCAACATTTTAAATTCGAACAAACACTCCAAAACAAGTACACCGAAAAATGATAAATACTTAATCGTATTTTCCTTTTATATAGTTTTCTGTGAATGAAAATTCATCCATGAGAGTTAATTTCTAGCAAATGTTTCCCATGGCACAAGAAGCGAAACCAAATGGGTTTTGTATATAATATAAATGGCGTCATGACGGCATTTAATTACTTCAAGTTTCAATGAAAGAAATATGTCTTCAAGCACTAAACAGGGATTTTAACTAATTAAAACTCCTTATTAAACTTGTCGTAAACAATAATGCTTTGAAATTTTAATATACAGTCGTGCTCACACATTTTACTCGCATGTATCAGATACCAACTTTACATTACATTATATATGTACATATGTATGTAGGAACATAGAATACAAATGAATATCCATTGAAATTTTGAAAATAGTTTCATCACCATATGTGTTATGTATCTACATTGTAACAATGTACGGAAACTATTATACATAATATATAGCTCTACCTTAACCAGGAACTAAAACACGTTTAACTATTTTTTTTTTAACTTTCGGTATTTAAAAAAGTTTTATTGTAGAGTTTAAAGTTTGAAGCAATTCCACATGAATGACCTAAAGTCTTTCGAGGGTGTGGTATGCGGAAAAAAAATTGACGTAGGTTTCATGAATTAAAAAAGTTTCACACACAATGGTTCTAATTTTAGTCTGTGAATTTTTTTTGATGGACTTAGTTGGTTTTAAATTTTATTACCCTTTCAAATATTATTTGGAAAATCTAATTTCATTAATTGTTCACTTATTAATTGAGAAATTTACCTTGAATTTAACAGAGGGTGCTAGGATGGTTAAGCAGACTGAAAAGCTTACGATTATTGGTTAATTTATTCGATTGATTAATAGATTTTTTCTTCGAAATATTCACTGACTGAGTGATGAGAGATTATTACTGACAAAGTTGATAAAAGAATGTTTATTTCTTATCCGTTTTTATCCTAAATATTATAAAATTTCAAATACGTTTTTTCCTACCCAAATAAGCAAAAGCTAAAGGAAATTATAGAAAAGATTTAAGAAAGGAAATTTCCGATAAACCAATCAATAGTAAAACTCAAGAAATTTTAATCCTTAACGATCAGACCTAGTTTCCGACTTAAAGAAAGGAATATTAAAAATTCTTATCCCGAATAATTCACGTTTATTATTTAAAAAATTTGAGAAAGAAATAAAATTCTGATCTTATCATCGAAATATTCCATTTGTCAGCATTTAGGTGGTTCATATTTAAATCTCTGATGGTCTAAGCCATTCCAATGATCCACTGTATTCTACCTAGAGTTTATTTTTTGTAGAATTTCTCGCGGATCGTTTAAACGAAGCATTTACGTACCTATACTTAAAAACTCAATGATGGCGTTCTCTGTGGGCCTTGATACCTTTTCACACATTCAACAAAGATTTCCTTTATGCTCAGAATAGAATGAGATGAGTCGCTGCAACGTTTCCTTTTGAAGCATTTCAATTGCAACCATTTCTTAATCCTTGATTCCATTCACAGTACAAAATGCAACCACAATCCTTTCTTTTGGTGTATTTGGTAGCAGAACACGGTAGAGAGAGAGAGTCCCATAAGCACGTAACATTAAAGGATTTGAACACTAGATTAGCAAACTTTGTACCTAAACACATTCTAAATCGGAATTGATTGAAAGTTTACGAAAATCCCGAATTAGGAATTAAACGTTAGAAATTGATTATTGTTTGAAATTTAAATTAATATGCATCTAAAACTTGTTAAGGGGTATGATTTTTAATGTCTTAAACTAAACGAAAAAAATATCAAGAAAGTAGAACTAACTCTAATGACAATATAATTAATTTTCTTTGTGGATTTCTCTCTTCTACGCAGCAAAAGATAAATTTATCTGCTTATGAAATTTGTCATTTAGGAAAATAAATTGTCGTTTTTTGAGGTGAAAAAGTTTATCCAAAACAAATGACATCCTTTTAGGAAAATTTCAAATAAAATTAAAATTTTAATTAAAACAAGGTTTTGCTCTTTTATCACCAAAATCATTTTTATTATATATAGTAAATTAATTTATTTTCTCATATTCAGTTTTGGATGAAATAATTTTTATTTTCATTTTTTTTACTTTGTGAAGTTTTAAATGAAATAAACTGAAAATCCGAATTATTAAGCACTTTTTTGTGTGCTTTAGAGTGCAAAATATATCCGAATAATGTCGTGAAAATAATTGCAGATATTTCATTGCAATTTCCGTTTTATTTTCTCTCTTTGAAAGCAATCTGGGAAGGTTTTTGTGTATACCTATATTTTTTTTTGTGGGGGTGGAATTAAATTCTCACTAAAAAATATGCTCAATCTCATGCAATTTATTGTTTATATATGAAAATTCATTAAGAGAATTTTAGGGAACTTTTATGGAAACTTTTGTATAAATTCTCTTGACCAAATTATAAATCCGAAATAATTTTCTCGTTTTATCTTGCATTTTTGGCGAAAAGAATTTTTGTGCAAAGGGGAAGTTAAATGACATTTCCTACCTTTATTGCAATAAATTCTCACTTAAGGGTGTAAATAGTGGAATGGGGTGTGGGTGTGGGAGGTAAATTGGAGTGAGAGAGAGAAAGAAGGAGAAAAAATCCAAAATGCAAAGTAATTACACGAAGGTGCAGTTTAAAATTTATTCAACACAGTTGAGTGTAAGCTGAGCATAGTTAGTTTTTTTTTCTTCACTGTTGGAGCATTCTCTCCTCCAACCCCTTATGAGCTTGAAAATCTAATGGATGGGAAGAGATGCAGAAGATTGTTATCCTTATATTCTGCATTTTCAAATGTTCATCCTCTGCTTTTTTTTCTTCTACCCGCCCCCGCTTCAACTGCGAAAGTCTCGTTGTGTGTACATTGCATTAAATTGTATACACTTCGTTTTTATAAGTCACTAAAACTAAAGTCATTTATTCCCATAAATTTATGTTTGAAGATGAAATAAAATAGCGAAGCTGTGTGAGAGAAAAAGGATTATTTGATAAATAAAATGCACAGAGAGAGAGAGAGAGAGAGAGAGAGAGACAAAAATCCTTTTAAAAAATGTTTGTGATTAAAATATGAGACGAGAAATGTGGAAAATTCAGTGGGTGGTAAAATGATTTACTTTTTGGAGGATTAAGTGGTTTTTTTTCCTTTCTTGTTTCCTTGTCTTTTAGTGTGGTGTTTTAAATTTCAAGCGACGCGACAACTGCTTCAAGTGCTACGCTTCGCGGGAGGAAAGTGAAAAGGGTGGAGAAGGAAGCGATGAAGTCAGCAATATCCTTACTAAAAGTATGTATTAGATAGCACCATTTGCACAATATTTTCTCTCTATATAAGTTTCAATTGCAAAAAACAATGTCTCCATTCGTGTGTGTGAGAGAGAGAGAGAATTTTTGAATTTAAATCTTTGATGTTCTCCCACCCTCATCCCATCTTTTTTCTCTCTATAAGAATTCTTAAAGTTTTCCTTCTAAAACTTTGCATCCACAAAAAAAAGATGAAAGAAAGATAATATATTCAACTATTGTATGATAGTTGGTTAACTATGCACAAAACATAAACTTTCTATTCTCTCTAAAACTTTATATTTTATTCAAAATATTCTTGTGACGTGGAGACATTTATTCACCCAATTTTTGAGTTGAAATTTTTGGGAAATAAATTTCCACGTAAAATGCTCAAATATTCTCAGGATTTGTTCGATTTTCAAAACAACTATTCAATTAAATGCCGTATTAGTTGAATCAATAGCTAGGATTACCTTAATTGCTTTAATAGGAGCCTTAGCACCTTTAAAAACAAGTCGGCAGAAATTGATGGAAATATTATTTGATTGTTTAAATGAGAGAAATTCTACTTTTTTAATTTGAGGACAATTCTTTAAACAAAATTGGTTATCTTACGTGGTTTTAGCATAACCAAATTTTATAGCACCCTAGACATGTACCGAGAATTTTGACATTAACTGTAAAAACATATGTCATAATAAAGTAGCATAATCAGTCCTTTCATCTTCGTAAGCTCTTAAGAACAAATAAGCTTTTTTTATGGAGATTAAAAACAAAGCTTTTAACTAAAGCTTAAGTTTTTATGGCTCAAAATGTGTCTTGGATAAACTAGAATTTTTATGGTTCCATCCATACTATTTATCAAACCATTTTTTCATCCACGCATCAAATGAGAGATTTTTTTTGTAACAGAGAGTTCAATTTTGGATATAAATATTTAATTGTTCTCTTATAATTGGACTGTTTTAAGATATCATTATTATATGAAAATTATTGTAAAATTTTCACATTTTGATGCTTTCTTTTGCCTTGTTATAAAAGAAATGAAAATTTTTCAAATTTCTTTAAGAATCATCTTCTCTCCTTTTTTTTTAAAGATCCTTCTGGGCGATTTCAGGATTAGTTTTTTTTTTTGGTTTTTCTTCTATTTACACAGAAAAAGAACGTTTAAAAAACATAAATTTTGAGTAGAAATATTTTAGGAAGGGTTTTAAAGAATTTAGGAAGAGTATGTAATTTTTTTCTAAATAGATTAAAATTATCAAAATCTTACAATATTATTTACAGAATAGCACAATCCTTACAACTGTTTAATTTTAAGCTAAAAATAAAGGATTTTTCACTAAATCGATCGCAAGATTTCTAAAAATCTTGGACTTCCAAAAAAGAATAAAAAATATTCTCTGCAAAATTGATGATAAATATGTGGCATTCATAATGTTTTATTCTGCGATTTTTCCAGTCATTCAATAATTTTTTTTTCATTTCAGTAAATCTCAATTGTTTTTCGTTAAATTTAGACTAAAGTACTGTAGTGATATATTCAAAGGGTTAATTAACCTTTCTGCTGCATTTCAACTGAAGTATTTTTAAGAGTTTTTGGGCGTTTAGTCATTATACGCGTTAGTTGCAGCAAATTTGTTCAAAACATTACAACTGCAATCAATATCTCGATTTTCTATTTAAATTACCCCTTTTAATCCAACATTTCCTTTTCATGGAAAATGAGGGGAAAAATGCAGAGAAAATGCAATTGTTATCATAGATAAAATCCATTATAGATAGTTTTTAAGGTGGTTGTGTAATCTTGCTAATCTTTGAATAATATGATGCGGCAAAAATCCCCATTTAAGGGCCCTTTACACAGAGAAAGAGAGAGAAAGAAATAGAAGAGGAAAAAGAAGGGATTGTGAGTACAACAAACGATAAGGAGACAAATACCCATTTTTCATTCATCATTTATATATTTTTTCTCACTCTTCCTCTCTTTCTGACTCTAATGGTGGTGTGATTTATGGATGAATTTTGAGAGGCACGTGTGTGTATTTTTTTGTTGTTGTTGGTTGTAGAAATCATGCTGAGGAATTTGGATGTGCTGACAAATGAGGAGGGTGTATTGACGGTGATGCAGGAAGTTGTACCCACTCTTGTGTCGAAAATATCAAAAATTCTCATATGTCGCGATCCTTTAACATCAACCTCGCGTGGGGTGTGCTATTTGTCGTTTGACAATTTAGTGGATTCCATGAATACCCACAATGCCCTCAAGGGACTTGAGCCACCGCTGAAGATTGAGACGCGTGAGGTGTTGATATCGTACTGTGTTGATCCGGAGAATCCAAATCCAACAACAAAGCGCGGGGAGCAATTGATAAATTCGAAGGTAGCACAGGGAGTGGGTGGTGAAATGGGTGGGAATTACCAAAGTGGCAGCGGTGGTGGTGGTGGTAGCTATCAATATACAATGGATGATGTGCCACGTTTGGCGGAATATAGTGCAAATATGTATGCGTCGAATTCAGTTGAGCATGAGCACTACCTGAAATACTACACGCAATACTATATGGGACAAATATCCAAAGGACAATTTAGCAATTTGCCCACAATGTCTCAAATGGGGGGTGAGACAGCAAATTCAGGGGCGGCTGTAGCTCAGTCAGCCATACAGAGGAAACAGATTGCTCAACAAGGTGGAAAATATCATGGTAAGGGTGATACGTCAAGTAATTCGGGAAATTCGGCATCAATGCAGATCCCAAGGGGGACGGATGGAAAGAAATATCCCACACCAGATGTTTCACTATATCAATACGATGAAACTTCTGGGTTTTACTATGACCCCACTACGGGTCTCTATTACGATGGGAATTCCCAATACTACTACAATAGTGAGATCAATGCATACTTGTACTGGGACAATGAGAATAGTACATACGTTTTGGCACCGACTGCATCTCAGGCATCTGCAACACAATCCTCCTCCACAAGCAATAGCAGCGGTAGTGCAGCAGCAGCAGCAAGCTTGGGTGGTGGTGTGGATGGTGATGGGGACAATGGGAAGCAATTGTCCGTCGTGGGTGAAGATGGGACGAGGCGTGAGGGGCGGAAGGAGGTGGCGAAGCAAGATAAAGTCAAAGTGGCAAAGAAAATTGTTAAGGATATGGAGAAATGGGCGAAGCAGCTGAATCAGAAGAAGGACATGAACATGATGGCACCGATGGCTGTTAAAGAGGAGAATTTGTCAAAAAATAACTCTCAAAGTGGGTATGCTGATGTTGGATTTAGTATACTTGAGAAGAAGGAAAAGGGTGCGGGTGGGAGTTTGAAGTTTGGCATAAATGAACCTTCCGGGAAATTGGTAGCTGCCTATGGGTCAGATTCGGAAAATGATCTCGATGAGGCGCATGGGGATGGTGCAACGGGTGGTCCACCGGCAAATGAGAAAGATTACGTGGACTTTGATAAATTAACCTGCCTCCTGTGCAAGAGAGCATTCCAATCCCCAGACATACTGCAGAAACATTTGCAAAAGTCAACACTTCATCTTGAGAATATGCGGAAGTATAATCTGGGGCGTGCCGCTGATGCGGGCAATGCTGGACAATCGTATCGGGATCGTGCACTTGAGCGTCGTATGAAGTACGGTGAGGCGGATCCGCCGCCACCAAATCGCAGCAAAGAACGCTTCCAGCGGGAGATTGAGAAACAATCGACGTCGAGTACGGCGGCATCCACCACAGCTAGCTTACCAATTGGACAGAATAATGTGGGGAATAAATTGCTGCAGAAGATGGGCTGGACTGAAGGACAAGGTCTCGGTAGGAGCAATCAAGGACGCACAAATATCATTGAGGTGAGTCTTTTTTTTATATTTTTTTTATCGTTAAAAAATAAGGTTACAACCTCACATTACATTCTGACCCGGGAGATTTTACCTACCTCCCCCCCTCCCCTAAATTTTTTAATGTCTGTACCTAATACTAAAAATGACATCAATCTTTCGATAGGCAATGAAATTATTTTATTTAAAAAAAATTTAAGTCCGTATTTGCTTGTAAGTTTGATTTTTTTTTAGAACTTTTTTAGCATAATGGATTGGTTGGAGTTTTTTTTAAAGCCAGGCCTAAGTTTACTTAAACCAGGCTTCAGTTTTTATCTTAAGTTTTTTAACTGAGGTAGTGTTAAGTGCATTCTAGATTTAGCCAGTTTCTAATTATTAAAACTATAAAAGCTATATCTTATACAATTGTGTAATTGTGGTAAATTGTGTAACACCTTAAAAAATGTAAGTTTGACTAAAAACCTAAGCCTGGCTTAAGAAACAAAGCTAGGCCTTTTATTAGGCCAGGACTATTTTTTTAAGCCAAACTTTTAGTTCATTTAGGTCAGACTTTAAAGACGCATTCAGACTCAGTTCAGCCTAACTTTGAAACTTTAAAAACCTAACATTAAAAAAACCCTAAGTCTAGTCTACAACAAAGGCCTTGCTTAAAAATCTTAGGATTGACTTTAAAAACATACACCTAGTTTGAAGAAAACTGTAGTTTAGCTTAAAGAAATTTATTCTGGTTTAGAAAAACTCAGATCTGACTTAAGACGATTTTCCTTTAGTTAAAAAAAATCGAAAATTCCTAAATTACAGAGCATTAATTTCAATTTCTGATTTTTTGTTTTCTGATATGTACTGGCGAAAATTAAAGCAAAAAAAGTAAAACCGTGTGACCCGGAGAAATTCATCCTAAATCCGCAGAAGTCTCCGGGTGAAACCCCTAGAGGTGGTAGCCCTATTAAAAAAATTGTTGTGAACTTTATTTGATATTTAATGAAAAATTGGAAAAGAGTTAAGAAAAAAAAACAGAATGTGGGCTAAGGAAGGAATATTTTCCATAAAGATTTTCCGACTCTCTTTTAACAAAAAAATATTACCTAATAAATTTTTTCAATAATAAAATTAATTCTGATAGCTATTTTTAAAACACAACGATTCAATTATTTTAATTAAAAAAATGTCAAATTGTTTAATATTTTCTGCCAAAATTAACCCTTTGGCATTTCAAAAAACATATCTATTAATAAATATTTTTTTTAAAATGAAAAGCTAAATGAGCAAAGAGTTAATTAAAATGATTGAGAGGTTGCTAATGGAAATACATAGGGATATTGTCACTCTCACGCATATCACAATAATTTGTTTTTAAATATTTCTTTTGATAAATCAATTTGAAAATTATCAATCAGTTTATTGATTTCTAAAGAAGAAATTTAACAACAATAACAAAACAAGGACAAACAAGTGAAAGTTTCTATGTAAGAAAGTTTCAAATCTTCTCTCACAAAGCTTGATATTCAAGCTCTAACTAATCCCCATAAAAGCTCTCCTTTTGATTCAATAAGAGTTCAACAAAGACGACGATAGGGTTGGTTTCAATTGAAAATTAAATTTATTTTCGTAAAAAAAAGTTTCTTTTTTTATTTTCCAGTTTGTGACATTTTTTGTTCAAAAAAAAATTAAAAGTGGTTGTTTTCCAGGTGTGGGAAAATGGGCAAACAGGAGCTTTTACCTATATATTTTTCCTTGCGTAACTTTATATGACATTTTGGAGTATAGGGTACTTTTGTATGTACTCCTACACTACCCTTAAAAAGTTTCCGGGCAAGGAAAAATGGTGTATTTTCGAAGGCAAATTTCAAGTGGCTATATCTCCGGCTGTGGTCAACCGATTTTTAAAAATCGACCAGTTTTGGAAAGGTACTTTTTTCACCTTTCCAAAACTGGTAAATTTTTGAAAATCGGTCAACCCATTATTTCTTGGCAGCCATTTTGGTAAAGCTAGGTAAAAGCGTTTTTTTTTCACGATTTCACAAATTTTGACTGACCTTTTGTATCTTGACCGCTTATGTACCGATTTTAACAAATAGACTATCTTTGGAAAGGTAATTTAATTCCTTTTCCAAATCTGATAAATTTTTGAAAATCGGTCAAGCGGTTCGGTCGTAGCAGCCATTGTAGTGAACCATAGTGAAAGAAAAAATACATTTTTGAGGATATCTCCGGTTATGGTTGACCGATTTGAACAAACTCTGTTTCAAATGATACCTATTCATGTCCACTAACTTAAAAAAGAAATTTCATTCCGATTTGGACAAGTTGTGCTTTTTATTGTTTATTGTATCATCCCCTTATGTTACCCTTACTTCATCCGTTAATCATTTACTTTTTATAACTTACACTTTATCCTTTCATTAAAATATTAAGTAGGGGAAGACGGGGTAATTTGGCCACTTTGGCAAAGTCATTAATGGGAATATCTCAAGTATGGTAAATGCTAGAAAATCCATTTCTCCACAGTTTATACTCCCCATAGAGATAATCAATCGTACCAAGTTTGGGGAAAATCCGATTATTGGATTTTCTTTTGTTTAAGAAAAATCATTTTTTCACTTTTTCAAGTGCTTTTGGCATTTTGAATCTACGTCATTTTCGAAAAATTTTTAACACTTAAAAATTAACTTTTAAGCCATTAAGGGTCATTGATCCATCATAAACACGATAGTAACATCCATTTTCCGATATCTCAAACAGATTTTCCTGTGGAAATGGTTTTTTCCGGAAAATTGGAGTGGGGTAATTTGGCCACTTGAGTTTTTCCGGCACATTTTCCGACGCACATTTAAGATATTTATTGTGGTTGTGCCTTTTAATGTTTTCTTACAGATTATAAGCAAAGTAGGATACAAAATTTTATCTAAAAAAAGAAATTTACGATAATTTGAAAAATGGCCTTTTTTAGACTTTGCCCGTTTATGGTTCAGAAAATGTTAAAGTTTGAGGCTCTGTTAAATATTTTTATCTGGAAAATTACTGGAAATGAATCTTAGATAAATAACCTATCTTCCAAAAAAATAATCGAAAAAATAAAATTTTTTTATTGTTCAAAAATTTTCATGTTTAATAATTTGTGCGCCAAAGTGTCCAAATTACCCGTGCTCGGGGTAATTTGGACACTAAGCTAAGGGTCCAGGAGAATGGAAAATTCACCCATTTCTCATCGAGATAGAGAAAAGTGTTATATGGGGAAGTTGTAGGCCGGAAAATTTCCTACAAAATAGGGCTATTTGGTTTTCTTCATACTACCATACTTGCTTGATATATCCCAAAAACCGCCAAAGTGGCCAAATTACCCCGTCCTCCCCTACATACATTATCCTCTCACTGTTAAAAAAAAATCGGTTGGTCACTTGAAAGGAGATTATGCAGCGAACATGTAAAAACTTCCTCTGTCGCAGAATAATTTTGACACTTTTCATCTTGCAGGGAACAAAAAAATACAGAAAAATCACGAGAGAAACTCTCCAATATTCACTGGGATCATATAGAAAAATGCCGAAAAAATATTGCCAAAAAATGCGAAACATTTCATCGCCATTTGCAATTTTTTCTTGCTCAAAATATTTCGAAATATTCTTAGTACATTTTGTCACGCTTTTTGCGCTGAGTTTTTTCTTATAAAATCAATAAAAAAAAATTGGCAATTGCCTTCAAAAATACCCCATTTTTGCTTGCCCGGAAACTTTTGATGGGTAGTGTATTTTATTGCTTGTTTGAGCGTTATGTTTTTTTTCTCGTATGAATTGTAAAAAAAAATGTATATAACTTGGCAAAGTGCACACTTTGCAGAAAAAAGTTTTTTTTTGCACACATCCTGTGATATTGATGGTTAAATTGCAAAATCAGTATTGAATTTTATATTTATAGTTTTCCATTTCATCCAATTTCCAATGTGCTAGGGGTTGGTATCCCTTTCAATTAAATTGAAACGATGGCATTCCATCCAATGAACACTGAAAGGTGACACAATGTCGATGTGTTAAAACGGATAGAGTTGTATAATATTACGTTTATTTTGCGAGAAAATGAAATGCAAGTCCTTCCATCTCCCTCCCACGCCATGATTTCTCTTTTATATATATTTGCGAATAGAGTATCTTGGCAAGAACAAATTTATTTGCTTGCTTTATTCACTCGACTTCATCTCAATCGTATTTAAGTGGATACACTGACGGGGGAAGAAGGCAGAAAAAAAAATGTGGAGAAAGTATAATGGGGGTGGGGTGGCAAATTAATTTCCCTTTTATCAGCGATGCAAACGTAGAATATTAAGTGAATACGATAATACAATTAATCTGTCTGATGTTCTTCGGGACACGAAGAAATGGGGCGAAAAAAAAAGAAGAATGTCGAATTTTCAGACCAAGAATCATCCATTATAGAATCTTTACACAAGTACTATGTATATATTCACGAATGGATGGAGAAAACTATAACTTGGAGTGGAGGAAAATGTGGTTTGAAGATGGAAATGGTGAAAATTTCTCTATTTTCTGCATTTTACCAACTCTGAAAAATCAATTAACACAATTTAGAAGAGGATCTTCCAATTCCAACCCTTTTCTTCGAGTGCTCGTCAGTTTGATATAGAAGATGGAAATGGGTCACAGGGTGAATCCGCAGAAAAAAAATCACAGAATATAATCTTCTATATGGCATGAGAATAAAAATAAAAATTCATCATGTGAAAATTAAATTTTCCCAACGTAAAAGCAACCATCTTTGACTTTCTAACACGTTTTTGGGAATTCCTTGAAATCATCCCATTATAATTAATTTAAATTCGCTTGATTCCATTCAAATAGATTTTCATGACTCTCTTCCCACTGTGTTGCAACATTTTGAATTATGTTTAGTTCCTTTGAACATATGGAACATATCCTTTTGAATTACACACATCCTACATCTTAATATATGTATATAGGAGTGCTATATAGCAAACAAGATGTTCTCGCATCTAGTTAGAGCTCAATGTTTCCGCTACACCCACATTTATTCCTTCAATGAACTTATAGACAATTCTTCGGAGTCTCTCTGTCTCTCTCTGGGTTGATTCTGATGGTGAACGTTGGATGGAAGAACGTTTGGATGAGAAATAAGGATTCGAATAAATTATGTGGCCAATTTTGAGCCCAAACATGCTTATGTCTCAATCCCCATTTAATCCCTCCTGGAATATTGTCCGAGAACACTATATTGCAAAATTCTCCCTTCAATATTATTTTTTTTTTTTTTTTTTTTTTTAACACCCACCCCTCCCTAAGGTCTTCGGGTCTATTGACCCATGTGGACCGCCAACACCTACAATTGATTTACAATTATACCGCAATCCTGTTATCTTTTAGGAATTCACCTAAGAGTCGGAGCGGTTCATTCAGCTTCTTCTCCAAGCTCACTGCTACCAAGTCTCGAACGCAAGGTTCCAACCCAAGAGATTCACAAATGTTGCGCATTCCCAGTCTTCCAACAGAATATTTCCTGCACGAGAATATAACATGGTCTATATCCTCATATGTGTTACACGTTTCGCAGTATGGGTCATCTACCATATCGAATCTTTTAAGATGAGCACGTAGGCCATAGTGATTAGATATAATACGACTAAGAGCCACTATTGTCCTTCTAGGCATAAATGAGAATCCTTTAAACCATTCCTGGAGCTTACATTCTGGTAGGATAGAATGACAGTAACGTCCATTTTCATCATTTGTGTAGTACGTTTGCCAATGAAACAGTACATCAAGCTGAAAGCATGAGTACCAATCTTCTGGTCTATGACAATCTGCATTTGAAGGGATAAGACTAGCCGCTCTTTTAGCTAACAAATCAACCTTCTCATTACCACTTATTCCAACATGTGCTGGGATCCACATTAGCACAATACTACGATTGTTCAAGTCTCCCAATATTGCATTAATGTCACGCAGGACCTTACAGGAATAAAGCTCTGAGCCGTTTTGAATTGCAAGTAAGCCAGACATAGAATCTGAGAGGATATAAATGTTAGGTCTGTTACAGTCTGAAGATAATGCTCTTAACAACGCCATTTTTATCGCAACCAACTCAGCCGTAAAATTTGATGCAGGGGGTGTTAGAGATACACATTCTTGATAATCAAGGGTGGAATCCCATATAGCAGCTCCTACTCCATTTACAGATTTTGATCCATCCGTATAAATCACCTGGGAATCTTGAGAGATGTGTTCAAGCATGCTTCGTACTTGCACAGGAGCTATATATTGCCAGGATTCTTTAGGGGTGTTTCTAAGTTGGTTCCAGAGATCCATTTTAACGTACACTCTGCGTGTGTTGTTTGGACCTACTAGGGGAGCTTCCTGCATTGTGGGGTTAAATCTAAAATCTAGATCCTCCATGGCCTCCAAGATTCTTACCGTACTACTGAATGGGTTCAATCTTCTCAATCTCTCAATGTCTTGAATAAGGCTTGGTTGTCTATAGGATACTCTAAGAAGGAATTTTTCAGTCACGAACAAGTACCTTAATTCTAGAGGGGGGAAACCGCCTAGAACTTCTACTGCACAATTTGGTGAGGAGGGCATTAATCCTAGGCATATCCTTGTAGCTCTGCGTTGAATTTTATACAGTTTTTCTAAATGACCTTTTGCAGCCCCATGAAAGACAACGCAACCATATTCCAGTACGGATCTTATTGTGGTCATGTACAAGATCCTCAGTACTGACGGATGTGCTCCCCAGCTTATGCCGCATACTGCTCTAAGGAAGTTCAGTCTTTTACTGCAGGATTCGACAATGTGCCTAACATGTGCCCCCCATCGGCATTTATAGTCGAAGACGATTCCTAGATATTTAAAGGACGGTACTGTTGGAATACATTCGTCAGCACAGATAATGTTTAAACTGTCCGGGTTATGCTTTCGATTGAAGACAACTACTGCTGACTTTGGAACAGATATTGAGAGTGCCTTTTCCGAAAGAAAGGATTGTATATTACAGCAGGCTTGATTTAATGCTCGTTCTATTTCGAGGAGGTCCTTGTGGGAACAACCTATCACGATATCGTCAGCGTACTGTAAAATGAAACAGCTAGAGGGGATAATTTGTTCGATTTTCCTGACGTATAGGTTATAGCATATTGGTGAGAGTACGGAACCTTGGGGTAAACCTTTAAAGGTTAAGGCAGAGACAACTTTTTTATTGCCTGAGAAGAAATTTAGCTTTTTTTCCGCTAGCAGAGAATTCAGCAAAACTGCTACGTGTAAGGGAAGTCCATCATCAACTAACTCTTTTAACAAGATATCAATTAGCACATTATCGTATGCCGAGGACACATCCAAAAAGATGCAACCCATTGATTTCTTCTCTGCCCATGCTATTTGAATTTTAGTGTATAGGTCAACAAGGCAATTCTGCGTTCCCATACCTCTTCTAAAACCAAATTGAGATTTTGGTAATAGATGGTTTTCATTTGCCCATATCTCAAATTTCTCTAGTACCAATTTTTCAAACACCTTACGTATACATGAGAGTATAGATATTGGTCTGTAATGATTTAGCTGAGTCCCATCCTTATCCGGTTTACGGATTAGGACAACTCTGACATCACTCCATTCCTCCGGAATACATTGTTGTTGCACTAGACCCTTGAAAATATCATAAAGGAGAATCATTCCTTCGTTTGGGAGTTGCTTAAGCATGGTTGCACTAATATTATCTAGACCAGGAGTTTTCTTTTTAAGTTTAGAAATTATCTCTGCTAAATCTTCCAACGTGAAATTCAACCAAGCATTTGTATCTCCTTCAATTTCTTCTACGTCTTCATGGAATGGTTTATACACAGAAGGTGGGGCCATTTTATCTGCAAAAGCACATATTTCTTGCTCCGTTAGGGTATTAGTTGATTGTTTTCCCGCACCTCTGAATTTTCTCGCTATATTCCACATTTCACTAAGAGATGTCGAACTAGAAAAATTTTCACACCTGTCTCTCCAATACGCTATTCTTTTGTTACGGAATGTACGTCTGGCTATAGCATCGGCCCTCCTGTATGCAAGTAAGTTTTCCCTAGTACCGTCTCTTCTAAATGCGTTCATAAGTTCACGTCTTCTTTCCCAAAGAACATAGCACTCATTATCAAACCATACTTGATCTGAGGAATTATTTCGGGTCAGGTTTGGATTATGGTTTTGCCCATAATTCTTGTCCGAGGAAGATAAGTGAGCAGCCTCCAAAATTATGCCATTTAGTTTAGTCATCTTACTGAGGGGATCATCTTCAGTAATCTCATTGATTTTATTCTTTACAAAACGTTTATATTTCCCCCAGTCGATTCTAGATTCTCTAATAATGGGTGTATTTTCAAGGATTTCTCCATCATTATGAGTTCTTATAGCATATGTAGCCATGATTGGGAGGTGGTCACTTCCAAGCGGATCTTCCATTAAATTCCATGTCCATTCAAATGACATTTGTGGGGATACAAAAGATACGTCTAGTGCACTATCACTGCTGTTAGGAAGCCATGATATTCTTGTTGGACGCCCGTCATTTAATGTTACAAAACCATTTTCCTCTACCCAATCATGTAAGGAAGCTCCTCGATTATCTTCATTTGTGGATCCCCACAAAGGACTATGGGCATTGAAGTCTCCTCCTATAAAAACTGATCCAGTTTCATTCAATGTACGATTCAGATCCTGGTGACATAATGCAGATGTTGGAGGAATATATACACACCAAAAATTAATTTCTTTTCCTTTCCACAAGATTTTTACACCCACTAATTCAGAGGAGATGAACTCCATATCTAAATATTCAATTCTTGAGCTTCTAATACTATTTTTAACTGCAATAAGAACTCCACCCCCATGATTAGTTCTATCATTACGATATAATTTGAATCCTGGTATATTGATGTGACATCTAGGAGAAATTTTAGTTTCTTGTAATAGAATAATATCAATGTTATGCTGACTATTCAAAATAATTAAGTCTTGAATTTTTGACCTAAGTCCGTTTATATTCCATTGAAGGACATTCAGGAAATTGCGGTTTGCATTACTCATCATCATTGGTAGAAACCATGAAGCCGAACAACTTTGAGATGAATTTCATCATGTTTGCTTCCAGCCAAGGTACAATAATGTCTTCAAGGAAAGAAACAATTCCGTCGTCAAAACCAAGATCAACAACAAAGTTCATGAACTTGTCCTTCCATTTCGACTTCTTCTTACTTCTCTTCCCCCTCGGGTGTTCAGGTTCATCTTCCTTAGAATTGTTGTCTGCAACTGTTTCTGGGAGCTTTGATTTCTGAGTGCTTCCGTCAGCAGTCTCTACAACCCGGCGGTTCTTTTTCCGAGCCTCATTGTTTCTCTCCTCAGCCCACTTAAACCACGCATTCTCTTCCTCTTGCTTATCGATACTGCGCTTTCGCTTCGGCACAGCTCCCTGACTTCTGTAGACCTCTTCCTCCTCCAAATCGCTTATCTCAATCTCCGAGCTTGAAATTTCCTCCACAGGCAGACTTTTGAATCTATTTTTTGAATTTCCCAGCTCTGGAAAATTTTTCCTGTTTCTCTTTGGGGCCTGGGATGCCTGTGTGCGATTCTCCTGAATCTCACCACCCTGTTCAAGACTCAATCGTTTCATCTCACGACGTTCCGCGATCTGAAGTACGCGATCATTTCTCAACTGTGTAATTTTTGGGCAATCATGAGTTGCTTGCTTGTAGATAATCTCACAATTTGGGCATATGAAAGCAACAGATGCGCAAGCCTTTGCTTCTTCTTCATTAGTGTGAAGCTTCCCACACTTCTTGCATCTCTCCCGGTTGCCACAAAATTTCGCAGTGTGTCCTGTTCTGAGGCACTTTACACAGTGCATAACCCTGGGTGCGAAAGGCTCAACTCGGATTCGGAGTTTGTTCACGAAGATATAGTCTGGCAAAATTGTACCCTCAAAAGTAGCTCGCACAATCGGCGTAGCCAAAAGTTTTTCCTGATCATTCTCCGTGATCTTCCTCTTCAATCTGTAAACTTCAACGATCCTGACTTTCTCGTCAGTACCATTGAATGTACCATATCCCTCTTTCAGAATCTCACTTTCATCCTCTTTCTCATTAAGGAAAAATTTTCCATCCACCTCCGAATCAAGGGCAGGAATATAAACGAAGTACTTAATACAGAACTCCGGATCTTTTGGCAATTTATTTGCTTCGTTCCTGTCAGTCAGGGAAATCTTAATCTTCTCTCGATTAACTGGCAGGATGCGATCAATCGAGGCGTATTTCTTGAAAAGTGCATTTCCGATCGTAACTTCCTGAAGGCTCTTTCTATCTCTAGATCTCAAATATACGAAAAATGGGGCTACGGCTGTACCCCAACTTCAATATTATATTGTTAAGTTAAATTTTGGGCAATTTTAAAACAGAGAAGGTTGGGGCTTGTTTAGCTAGCAGATACACTAGTAAGGTCCAGCTGATGGTTGATAGATTTTCAAAATATCCTCCTATTTCAGAAACTTATGAAAAATATTATTTGAATTTGGCGCGCAATCGAAGCGGGATAATCACCATATTAACCATGGTGAATTCGAGAAATGTGGGGAAAAGGACAGATTTGGTGGCAAAAATGAAAAAAAAATGGATTTTGGAGGCAAAGTGTAACAGATGCAAATGTGCTTGCTCTGTAAATACGTGCAATTTATCGCGTGAAATAAGGAAATTTCGCGAACATCTCCAGTTTTGAAAAAAGACACATTTCTCACCATTCTAGAACTAGTAGATTTTTAAAAATCGGTTAAGTGGATCGATTTTAGAAAATATGAAGATAATCAATTTTCTCAATGAGAAAAATGTCTAGGGCTTAAAGTTAATATGCGGCCATATTGTTAAACGGCTTTTGAGTGATTTTAATAGTTGTTTGACTGTCGTTGAAAAGATAATGGTTTTCCAAGAGACAAGAGCCTAGAATTCTCTTAAACAAATTTAGTTTGTATTTAATATAATTTTGTTAGAGTTTATACTCTTATTAAATCAGAGTAAAAAAATCTACTATTGAAATGTCAATAAATAAGAAGAAGAATTAGAAGCTTTCTCTGATTGGTTATTCAAGCAGAGCAGGATGCTCATTGGTTGATACTCATTTGACACTACTTCTGCACCAGGTAGAGCTTCAATTACAAAGAATAATTAAATAAATTAATTCCTGATTTATAAAAGAATTTTACAACTCAAAACATTGAATTTCTTAGCCCCTAGCTCCCCTATAGAGTTCAAAAATAGCCACAAAATATCTCAATTTAATATTTTCTTATAAAATTTTCTTTTTAAATTCTATAATAAAATAGAGATTTCCAAAAAGAAAAAAAAATGAAGAAAATAGTTAAATTTTCTCTAATTTTGCATTGCGCACCACCCTGTTGAATTGGGAGAGGAAAAGCACGAGAAAAGGAAGCGCACAAATCTTACTAAATGAAAACTCCTTTGGATATTTATGTATATGGGTGGTTTGCCAACACAAACACGGTATCATTTATCCGGTAACACATATTAAACTCAAAGAAACGACGAAAAGTACAACACCAAGGATATTTTGCAGAGGGCGGGGGGTTTGGGTGTACCGAAATGTATTTTATGTGTATGTTTATGGGGGGCAAAAAGGGGGGTCGAGGCATGGTAAAATAAATTCTTTCTAGTCCTTCTTGTTGCCAAAGTGAATTGAAATAAAAAAGAATTAATTTCCAGACAAATTCAATCCATTTATGTGAAATGCAATTCATTTTTTTTAAGAGGGGAAGGGAAAAAAACATGTGAATGAAATCCAGATTTATTAAATTTTCAGTGAGAAAAGAGAATTTTCAATTTTCCTTAACATCTTGCGTATCTCTGTTTTATACGGTGGTGTGTGTTAGAACCCAAAAATCTCTCTTATTTTCTTTTTGGTTTTCTTTTTTATTATGCGAGTAAGCAGCAACAAGGTTGAGAAATTCCAACGTAGAAAAAAAAAACCTTTACCTTTTTTTTTTTTGAGGGGATGAGTGTAGGTAATACGTTAAGAGGTAAATTTGTATAGGCGTAAGAAACCCACGACTATACGTAATAATTTACTTAGGAAATTGAGTTGATTTCATTTTCATTGTAACACGTATTTATCCTTAACCGATATTACTTTTCAACCATCGTTCTTTCCCCCTCTCTCTCATACACACACAATTGCTTTGGGGATGTTTTTAAGCTATATATTGTGGTGAATTTTTCTCACTATGTACATGTTTTTTTTTTTCATGGTAAAAATCCCTAAATTTATTTGATAGGCTATGTAAGTATTAGATGGCAAATTGAAATATCGATTTTCATATAGACTCATTTTTTTATGTAGATATGTACATATCAGGGGCGTAGCGAGGAGGGGGTTTTGGGGGTTAAAACCCCTCCTCAAGCCAAATTAGCACAAGAACAAATTGACCCAAGTTTCAGAAGAATCGCTAAAATTTTCGATTTTGGGATCGTTTTTTTTTCATTTTCTTTTATCAAAACATTCACAATTTACAATTTACATCAATTTCAATGGGTGAAATTCACCATTCAGACAGTCTTAAGAAATCTTAAGAATTCTTAAGTTTTCTTAAAAAAAACTTTTTTTTTTTGATGATTTTTAATATTTTCGATGTCTTAAGACAATCAAGAGCATTTTTTTTAATTTAAGAAATAAAAAATTGTACTTAATTATCAATTTAAAACAAAGAAAATGTATTTTTGAGTGTACAAAGAAGCTACCTCAACCTTCCCCTAAAATTTGGTTCTGGCTACGCCCCTGGTACATATGTATGTATGTATGTAAAAAATGCGTATTATTTTCCCTTTCGATATCTCTTCTCTCTAATATTGATCAAATTGAATTGATATCTCCATGGAAAATGAATGATACACAGGGTTTCTTCTTCTTCCCCCCATGGGTACACCAACATTCACCCAGAGCAGTGACAAATATTACAAAACTGAGAATGTAAAATTTGTTGAAATATATATAAAATATATATATATGTGGGGATTATGATCGTCTGTCGGTGGTAGATATGAATATATTATGCGGAATGGGGTTTTGGCTTAAGAAAATTCAACTATGTAAAGCACTCACCATGAATTTATATTTAACCCAACATCTACCGCAGAATTTCGGGGAGGGTGTACTGTACATACTACATATATGTATATTTGAGTAACTCTAAGAATTCTGTTATGTGTGCAATAAAACTTACCATATCTCACCGCAATACAATTTTAATTTCAACACAAAAGTTTGTTAATTTCATTTTCACACAAAACGCACAACGTCGTGCTCTCACCATCCCTCTCTTTCTCCCTGTGTAAGGTAAAATTTGTGGCAATGTGATACTTTATATCATCTATTTTGACACTATGTATGCTACCTACATATATCAATTGCTATACTACACTCAAACACACTGAATGAGAAAAGCTCCACATATATAGTTTAGCATGTGGGTTAGAAGTTTTTGGGGTTTTCCTCTATGGGATGAGATTGTTGAGAGAATTGTTTGGTTAGCATGAAAGTTTTTTGTTGGAGGTATGAGGGGAGATACATACGAGGATACATACATATATGTTATGTATGTAAGGAGAAGAATTCAATTCCTTATGCTGCAACACTTCAAACTTCACACCCTCTTCTTTCTCTCTCAAAGGAGCCTTTACTTTTTTGTTTCTTTACAAAACATTAGGGAATATGCAAAATATATTTTCCTAATAGGTAATGATTTTCCGTGTTATTCGTCGATTAAATGGGGGTTCTCATACAGAAAAACTAACCTTTTTACGGAGCTTTGGGTTCCGTTCGGAGCCTTCTTCAATGGCTACAGAGAGAAGGAATTTCTTTACAAACATTTTCTACAAAAACAAGACAATTTTCCACTCACTCAAGCGTGGGGAAGTTTTCCCTATCTCTGGAAGTGGAAAATTGTCTTGTTTTTGTAAATAAATTGCTTCTAAGTATCTGTAGCCACTGAATAAAGCTCCGAATGGAGCCGAAAGCTCTACAAAACGTGAGTTTTTCTGGGTGAGAAACCCCCATTTAACCGACGAAAAAGCCGGAAAATCATATTTGTCTCTACACGGCGGAAAATTACTTCTTTTTATATATCTTTTAGTTATCTTTCAATTATTTCATAATTTTTTTCAATAAAAAAACTATTTTTCATTTTAATTTCCCAACAAAACCATTTTGGAAATCATCAAACTAAAATATAAATTCACATGAATGAATGTTGGGGAACTTTTAGCAAAATTGATTTATAAAAATCAATGGAGTATACGTAATGCGATAGTTCAGTACCATACCTACATGCTGCACACACAGATCTGCATTTTGCAATGCATTAATGCAGTGGCATTGTGCTCGTACACTCGTAGAAATGTAACAAATAAAATTAAGGTTAATTTAGGGGGATTTCAAAACATCGTACCATCTGTTTTAGAGCCCATAAATTTTTGGGGGATTTACGACACACGCAGCTTTTGCAAAGGCAAAAACATCTCCTAAAATTCACTAAAACAATTCACAAATGTTTCATTTAACAAACAAAAATTTAACATTGAAAAATGATAAAATATACGTCATCTTCTTTGGTCGTTTTGCATCAAAAGTTGTCAGTTTTTCTATATAAATTAACTTTGCATAAAAGCTCCACAAGGAACAGAAAAATTGAATGAAAATTAACCAATAAACAGTCAATTTGAGTTTATCAACCAATCACCAGAACTTATAATTCTTCTTCTTATTCGTTGATATTTCAAAAGGAACTTTATCTGAGATTTGATTGGACGATGAACGAAAGCTCTATGCAACAGAGAATAAAAGCTTTCACGCATACATAGTAGGTATCTTTGAATGAACTTTAAACAAAGCGAAGAAAAGGATTTAAGTATTTTAACCAATAATTAGGAGAAAATGTATTTTTAAAATCCCCCTATAAGCTTTTATATTTATTTATCACACAAAGTGCAAGCTTATTTCGCGCAAATGTCTTATCCCGTCGTCGTCATCGTGACAGTGATTTCTTTAAACTCATCCTTCGCAATATAGTACAATATTTTTCATGTGGAAAATATTTTGCAATCTTTTCTGTGGAAGAGTAAATGATGCTTTCACTTCTAAAGTAGCTTAAAGTTTCATCCCACCATCGCTCTGTATGAAAGCCCACAAGGATAGTCCAAACATCTTTATGTACTTTAGTTTGCAATGGACACTATCTTTAAATCTTCCTTCCTTCCTTCCTTTTTAATAGACACCGCGCGAATATTCAAAAAGAGGGAAAGAAAAAAATGAGAAAAAAGAGCAAAATCTTGTTGGTGTAATATTGCAAAAATTGAGGTGTGTGGTAAAGTCATGTTAAACTTTTCACAAAGCACAGTTAATACGTGCTATAAAGTTGAAAAGTAAGCTCATGGGAGGTGAATAAAAGCCTTCGCCATGCAAAAATTAGGTCAAGAAGCAAAGCATCTTGGAAAATCTTGTAATTTCTCTATTCTCCTCTTTCCTTTTTCAACACTTGGGTGGCAAAAGAAGGCATTTTGCCAGACTCTTTAGCTTGATGAAGTGGTTCAATGAATAAGGAAAAGCAGCACTGACTTAATAAATGGAATGGGATTAAAATTCTCTTCTCTATGCACTTTAGCTGCAAGTTTTTAATTTGCTTCTCGTGAAAATTTTTTATTTGAATTTAAAGTGAAAATCAAAGCTCGAAGAATAAGTGATTGTTTAAAAAACAAATTAATTGATTTTTTTTAAATCATTCTGTAAGATAGTATTGATGAAAGTTAAAAAGAAACTCCTGAAATTGAATTTTAATGAAGCAGTTAAGATTTGTCTGTAAAGTTGAGCCTAAAAGCAATTAAAGTTTCAATTAACGTGGACTAAAACTATTTTCTTATTCTCACCCTGACTTTCTTTGAAAATCGTTTCAATGATTTAAATAAATTGCCTTCTCTCCCAATGAAATAAAATTGATTAAAATTGAATTTTTTCTCTATGAAATTAAATTTATTTTCTCTTCAAAAATAAAATTGAATTTCTATTTTTTTTTTTATTCAAAAGAAAGCTTCAATAGAAAATTTACCTAGAGAGAGATTTATCTAGAAAGAGAGAGAGAGGAAGAGAGAATATTGAAGAAGAAAATGTAGAGATTCAAAAGCAAAAAGAAAAAAAAACAAGAATCCAACTTTTAGTGTTAATTTATCAAAATGAATTTCACCCCATAATTGCCCAAACTATTCTTTCTCTCTGATAAAGTGCAAATTGTATTTCAGTCTTTTCTATTACCTATATACTATACATAGTGAAAAGTTAGACTTTTACCCCCGCATACAATTTCATTAATCAACGACAAGGAAAATTCGTTGAATTCACTGCAAAAGTTCTGACGAAGAACAAAACGAAAGATTTCAATCAGATTCACATTTTTCCAACGAAATTACAAAACTTCAAGTCCGTTTTCCAAATTTACTTTAAATCCTTTAATTTTTCTCATTTTCTGCAAAAATCAAACCCACCCACTAGCACCACCTACCAACCCCTCATTGACTCTGCTTTATTCGTTGCTGCGTTAAGTGCATTTCCAGATGTGAATTTAAAAAATTAAGGAAAGAAAAAAAAGTCAAAGGACACCAAATGAATTAAATGTAATAAATTAATTCGAAGAGTGATTAATTTTTATAGAAGAGAGAAAGTTGGATGTGGAATAGTTAGAGATAAAAAGAGAGAGAGAAAAAAAAATTTAAAGTGAACACAAAAAGGGGAACAAGAGAAAGTTAATCTATTGTAGTTAAATTTAGCAATGTGCACATAGAAAAAAACCTCTGTGGAAGACAATGAAAATGCAATTGAATTGTACTTTTTCTTCGTTTTTATCAAACACAAAATAAAATGTGGAACTATTCATGCGAGAAAATTCACTTGTTTTCCTTTTCAAGCTTTTTTTCGGTCACATTTTTCAATGAAATTCAATTTATTTTAGAGGATTTCTTGCTAAAATTACATTATTGTTTTAAAAATTCATCTCTGGACCCCTTCCAATCGAATCATGTCTTTTACCGGGAAAAATTGAAGTTTTTCTAATTTAATTCTGAAGTAAATTCTAAAGATTTTTTAAGTAAATTCTGTGTTGAAAGACTCTGCTTCTGAAAGGGTTTTTTTATACACAAAAGAAAGTATTTACTGCAAACCTTTGCAAAAAAAAATGGAAAAGAATTTAATTTACAAATGTATTTTATTTTATTTCCAAGAATTTCCACATAATTCTGTCATCTTGTCAACTATGAGATTTGCATTTTTAATTTGTTTTTGCACAAACAATTTGCGCAGTGTGTTTGTTGTATGAAATCTCGTGTAAATTTATAACGAATAAAATGACTTTCAACTTATTTTCCCTTTTCATTCACTTTCTCGACAAGTAAAAAGAAAATTCCTTTTTGAAGAAAAAATCTTGCAATTTTGCATCTCACAGGACCAAGTTTTTATTTTTTTTCTGTACTCCAACACTCCACCACTTGTGATGAAGCGTGTGGTTGTAATGTGAAGTAATAACACAACTCAAAGGAATGTCAGAGATGAAATTGTTTGAGTAGCTTTATATAATAATTTTGAGAGCTTTGGGGTACTGAAGGACTTTTCCCTAAAGTGGATAACTGTCCTTGGTTCCAAATTCACTCTGTAGTTATAAAGAAAATACAATGGAATGATGTTAGTGACAAGCGGAATGTTCTTAAAAATGTGACTGAAGAAATTTGAAGAGGTCTAAATATAGACTAAATAAACTTAAACAAATAATGGCGTAGTTGTTCAGAATGTTTAATATAGAAATATTTGATTTAAGGACATTAAGGCTTGTTTTAAACACAAACGTCTTAATTATAAATCAATTGGCTCCATCTAATCGTGACTCAGGAAAAGACTAATTGAGACTCAATTCTCCTTTTTGCGACTCAACTCTTCTTTTATTTGGACTCAGCTCACAAACAAACAAAAAGACTTTATTTGATGGATTAATATTCCACTAATAAGATTCTGTTCATTTAAAATACTCGTTGACTTACTTTTGTAACATTAGTTTTTTTTTTTGTAGTACAGATAAGTTAAAAATTGAGTCTACATTAGTCAAAGACTGAGTCTAAATAAGAAAAGAGTTGAGTCGCAAAAAGGGGAATTGAGTCTCAATTAGTCTTTTTTTATGCGTCACAATAAGGTAAATTTGCGTCAACATTAGTTTTAAATCAATTGAATTATTCTAACCATAAAACTTTATCTATCGAGTTAAGAAAATGATCAATTTGCAGGAAATAAATCTTAAATTGAAACAAATTAATTTAGCGGAAAATCTATTTCAAACCTTACATATTATTTTCCCTTAAAAAATATCCCATTTCTTCTCCCTAAAATCCAATATTTCTCCACTTATAACCTATCATTGTAAATTTGTTTTTATCCTTGAAGACTAAAGGATAGGATATTTTTTTTCTAAAAGGAAATTTTCCCTTTTTTTCTTCTTCTGTCTCTCTCGCTCAATTGCACAATAAATTATCACAGAAAAAACTGTCCCTTTTTCCATTTCTCTTAAGTGAGAGCACACACACACACACACTTGTGCCACACACAGTCCGTGCTCTTTCCGGAAAATCTGCGTCTTAAATCATTTAAGTTGGGCACATGTGTCCAAAAAGTCCGTCTTGAAAAGAAAATCATCTCAAATCATTCTTAATGTCTTAAGTGCGGAGACACTTGTTAGGTTCTTCTCTTGTTTTTTGTTTTTTTTTATCTCCCAAAAATAAAAGTGGAGTAATTAAGTTTAATTGAGAAGCCCCCTGAAGAGTATATTTTTTTCTTTGCAGTAGATTTTCTTTAAAAACAATTTTTTAAGAGTGAAAATATCGAAAAATAGTGAGAAATTTCCCACTTAGGAAAGAAAAATCAACTTTTATTGATTTTTCAATGTTGAACGAGGGAATTGTAAATATTTTCTGTGCTCTTGCAGAGAGAAGAAAAAAAAGGATTCAAAAAAAAAGTTTCTCTCTCAGCTAAATCCAACGTCTTTCTCTCCAACATTTATCTTCAGTGCAATATTTCTTTTCTGTGAGATATGGTTGCAGCATAAGAAAACTTTTATACTTTGAATTTTTTTTTTTTTTTGCTATCTTATACTTTCTCTCTCAAATGAAAAAAAAAACTAAACCAATCCTTTTCTCGATGGAAAAGTCGGAAGAACCATAATGAATTTCCGTGGTGATTGAGGGAAAAAAATCTTCGCGCTCTTTCAGTCTCGCAAAATAGTGGATGCAAAAAAAAACAACTCCAAAATCATAGTGAAAGATTTATAGCTATGATGCTCCATTAGGAGTAAAATAATCCCCTTGTAAATTGTAATTTACGACGAATTTTTCCCCAACTATCGTAAATTTATTTCACTAAAAATCTCCCATCAAAATGTGCAAAAAAAAACATGAACATATAAAAAATTAAAAGGTTCTGTTCATCATTTCATTTTTCTGGTACATCATCAGAGTGAAGCAATCTCTAATTTACTTTTATACAATTTGTTGAGTAAATATTTTATGTACATAATATGCAGTGTTTTATTTGTACATAGTCTGTGAATAAAATAGAATTGTGAAAATTTTTGTGCGTCAAAATTATTAATTGCACTAAATTGAATTTTCTCAACCATTTCCAGAATATTCTCTATGTAAATATTTAAATTTTAATTACTCTATTTTACAACAGAGTCTTCAAACATTTCCCCGTACCCATCGTTGCACCCATTGCACATTCATGCAAAAAGCTTCGACAATTTAAATTTGTGCTATATATTTTAAAATTGTTTTAACTAATTAACTCCACATGTTAGCGAGTAAACAATTTTAGTTGAAATGGCATAAATTTTATATTTTTGCCATAAAATTTTTATAATTTAAAGGAATGCAAAAAAAAACATTTTTGGGTGGGGAGATTGTTTTTGGTAGGTAGGCACATAGCTGACATAGAAACTATCGGTATTTAAAAACATATAGAAGTGTAGGTAACCTAATTGACCTAACTAAAAATTTATTTCCACTAACAATTTAGAAGGGAATTTAATTTTTTTAATGTTTGAATAATTTGAACAATGGAACATAAAGCAAAAACTATATAAGTGCAAAGGGGTTAAAATTACTACATATTTAGTTATGTTTCTGAACATAAATATTTCAAGGGAATGTTGATTATTTGTCGAATATTAATTTTTTTATTAAAGGAATCTTTCGGAATATTTATGAATAAAATTAATTTCATGAAAATGAAGGAAAATTTAGGAAGAAAAGATTTTATTCAACCCTTTCGCGTTCTTTAGATTATACGTAGATCTAAACGTGAAATATTTTATTTTTTCAAATTTTTAAGAATTTAATGTTTTTTTTTTTCAAGTTAGAACTATATCAAATACACGCATTAGAGGCCAAAGAAGACGTTCTAACTGGGAAACGTTCTCTGAGAGTATCCACAGAATAATTATCGTTATAAAAAGAGCGTTGGTTTAAAGTTTCAATGTTCACGTGGACGGGAAGGGTTAATTCGGATTAACTCGATTTTTATTTTCTCTAAAATCGAATGAATTCGATTTAAGGAAGAGTTTTAGAAATTCTGATGCGAATTTATAGACAATTTTGAAAAAAGACTTTGTGAAAATTCAAAAAAAATCACTAGGCATATTTGGGTTAAAAAGGAGTTTGTTCGTTTCTGTACGGAAATACTCTTAGTATGAGATAGCAAACAAAACACACACAAATCTGATAGGTGGATGATCAAGAAATGAATAAGAAAATAACTAATGAAACTACGTACTTTCCACGTGAAATTAACTAGAATAAGCCGACAAAGACTTGCTAAAAAAATGCAAGCAATGACCTCACTTTTCTGCTTTTAAATAATAAAATTTCCCATTTATCCTGAAAAAGCTTAAATAAATTATTTTTCAATAAATTTCCCTTAATTTCAATGGGATTTCGACGATCATTTAGGAAAAATCTGCATTCTGGGGCATTTTTTCCAACATATAGCAATAGTGTCCATTCAATAAATCCTCGAATGATTGTTATTGCTTTCCAAAATACATCCATCCAAAAAAAAAAATAAATGACATTATTTAGTTTTTTTTTCAACTGCATCCATGAGTATTTTCACTGCGAGCAATGGGAAGCTTTTTTCCCTCTATCTTGTCGTTCTTTTGATTGAATGGTAAATATAACTGCAGGTTTATATATTTATATGACACTTTATATGTATGTATGTATCTATCAGTTAATTATAAAGAGACTTGCGGACATGATGAAAAGCTGCAAAGACAAAAAAAAACGGCACCAACACCACGAATTTAAATGGTCATTTTAGTGTTTCAAAAAGTTGTCTGTCAATATTTTCACGTCTCTGGTCCACCATATGTGTGGTATATAGTCAGGAGTTTTTTTTTAAAGCTTTTTGGGAATGATAAAAAAATTGGGAAAGTCTATTGATTTTCTCTCTATTGATGAATTGTGAATGGGATATGTCTCTCAATTTTTTGAGGGATGTCTTCTCGGTTTTTTTGTGTGTCTGAATTTCCCCGAGTTTTGCGGCGAATTCAATGTGAAATGACATTTTCACTCACTTCTGTGGGCTATATATGTATACATATGTATGTGTATCTCGTAAATGGTAAGAGAGGGGCAAACCTTCTCATGGTAGTCAATTTAATTCATAGTCGACATTTTGGAGGAGGTTTTGTATGTGTATAACATCTATCGATATAATATATAATTTTCAACGTGGAAGGTATAAAGCTTTCGCAAGAAAACTTTGCCCGTTTATCCTTGGCATTGTTCTCACAAGGGGTTGGAGTATTAATTAAATTTCCTTCCAAAATTTTGTGTGGACAAAAGGTAACATGAAAGATGCATTAGATTTTAAAAGTACTACGGATGGGGTTTAAAATCTATCGTCCTCACGTATTTTATTGTGATTCTTTGGGATGACTTTTGACCTCTGTGTGTGAGGTTTTTCTTTTGTTGACATAGAAAAAAAACATTAAAAATACACCAAGGGGCAAATAATTGAGGGATTTTTCTCCATTTTTGTTTGAAATTTTGTAAAAATAAGGGATAGTTTAATAAAAATTCTTGAAATTCAAGAATTTTTAGAGGGAGCCTTCGTATCAATTTTGAAGGGAAAAGTTTCAATTTATCTTTTATACTTATTAAATTTATTATATTCTTTGCCACTGATATGATTAATTCGATGAATGTTCGGTTTGTGTAATGATTTTTAATGGGAAAGCACGCAAAAGACCTCTAATCTACATATTTTCTCAATTTATTTTAATTGCCGACCTTTCGAGGACATAGGCTTCCCTCTTCCTCGGGCCTACATAAACATATTTACAAAAAAAAACATTTTTAGAACAAGTACCCACAATAAATAATGAAATGAAATGCTTACAATAATTAATTAATTAATAATTATATAATTAATTAATTAACTGATTAATTTCCCCACTTTTCCATATTTACCACTCAAATTCACCATATTTCCTATCCCGTCTCGGTTTCGCGCAAAATTCAAATCAATATTTTTATTAGTTTATTAATTATTTATTACAAAATATGTTTGTTTGAATTTTCAAATTTTTAGGCTGTTTTTTTCTTTAAAGTTTCCGAAGAACAAATGTATAGCATTTTTTAGTACAATAGGTAGAGTTTTCATTTCACAACGACAAGATAATGAGTTCGATTCTCATCTAATCATTAATTGAAAGTTTTTTTTTTAAACATATTAGTATTGAATTGCCTAAAAACTCAATGAAAAAAAAATCTCCTCATTGAGTAAAAAGAAACAAAATAAATCGTCTTTTGAGTTCTTTTCATTTGAATGGAAAACTCATAATTAAAGTTAAAAGAGAAATGAAAATAAGTAAAATTTCTTATCAAACCTCAATTTCCTTTTTTTCTACCTCCCTCTCTCTCTTTTCAATTTTAGACCGAAAGTCGAGCACCAACAGCGGGTTTGGGTACTAAAGCAAGTACTTTTGCTCCTGGAGATGATTACAAATCCTACATAAAACGTATGATGAAGACGAGATACGAGCAAGTGGATATCAAGGATTAATTTTATTGTGGAATAGAATAAAAAGAAACACAGAATAAAAGAAGAATACCCTACAACAAAATACTTGGGAGCCGGAATTAAATTTAATCATTGTGAGTAATCTTTAAATTTCTTATCTAATATATAAATAATTTTATATTGAATAAAAAAAAATGTCTGAAAATTTAGGAATAAATTGACCATCTCCCAATAATATTTTCTACTATACCTATTTAAATGTGAAATTATTCTCCTTTCAATTGAATGAAAGAAAAGTTCTCTCCCTTCTTTTTCTTTTTTTCTTCTTTTTCTTCAAAAAAATATAATTATGAGATGGAAATTTAAATGTAGATAGTGTTGTGTGGTGTAGTATATAAAAAATGAAATTCAATTTGCAATTTTTTGCATGAATGCACCCAAAGGCTTCTTTTGCCTTTACGATGCGGGGGGAAATGAATGCGAAGAAGGAGAGAAAAAAAGGTGAAATTTCCATTTACGGAAAACTTTTTTACCATCCATGGAATAGAGAATAAAAAAAAATTGATTCCCCATCTCTCTGTGGTGTGGGGATTTTTGTGTGACAAGAAGTAAAGCTGAATTATTAAAAAAATCCTTTTTACCTGTATGAATGAAATATAATCTGAATAAATAGTCAAATGAAATTCGTCTCATTGAATATTCCATGTGATTGGCTAACCAAGAACATTCATCTATAGATTCAACGGTTTTTTTTTTATTAAACTCATGCACTCCCTCTCCATTGACTACCCCTAAAAAAATGCGCACGGCTTTTAGGGGTGAATAGGAGTGTGGTGGTGTGGAGGACAAAAAAAAACGACAAATCGCAATCTGCAGAAAAATTGGCAGAGCATAAAAAATATTCAACTGATTAGCGAGGAATTATGCGGTTGGTTTTTTTTTCTAGCAAAACGTCCCTGTGAATAAGCTCCTTCCCACACAACTATAATGTAGGTACGCTAAAATCGTCGCTGTGTTGGCAAATGGGGGGATTATAGACGGAATTATAGTTTGAAAATCCCAAATCCAACTACGTAACGTGGTTGAAATACCAATTTACAATCATTGGACAAATTTTAAGATTAAGTTGAAAGTATGTTTTAGGATTAACTATCTGCTGTAAATTATATTTTCTAATTTTCATATTGACATAGATTTTCACATAAAATCCAGTTAACAGATTTTAGGTTGAAGTTTTGCAAATATTTAAAATAAATCTCGTGGCTTAAGGGGGGCTTTTGAATAAAATACGCAGCAATGGAAAATTGAAAAATTTCAGTAAAATTTATTTAAAAGGTTTTAAAAAGACTATCAGTTTTTTTTTATTTAAACAAAATTCATGATTTATCACTCCGATCTAACGAAAGGAGATTATTCATTTTTATGCTCTCATATCTCGAAATATGCAAAATCTCAAAGTAAAATATTTAATGTGATTAATTACTCATCAAAACCCCAAATATCCTTATTTCCTAGAATAAGAACAAAAATTTGTTGAAAAATGCCACGCCCCCATAGCAACTTCTTTACCTTTTTGTGCATGAAGCAAATGCATCGGTGCTTTTTATATGATCTATTTTAACATGTTAACAAAGTATTAAAAGAATTCATTAATTGGAGCATATCTTAGATTTTTTTTAAGGTTGTGTGATATTATTAGTTCAGGTAAAACCCAGTAAAATAGTCGAGACAATAAAAAGCAACACTCTTTAGCCTTACGGGGCAATCACACTTAAGCTCCAGGTGCTTGAGCATCATAACCTCAATGTGAGTACGAGAGAGACAACAACACTTTTTTTCTCGTTCTGTCACATGTAAAATCTTAAGCATCAAGTGCTTAGAGCTTAATAATAGCTTAATAAGGGAGCTATCACACTTAAGCTCTAAGCATTTAACCGTCCGTATACTGTGACCAAAACACTTACGCGCATTACTATTGGGGTTGCTGACCGACCCCATAGAATTTTTGGCAAAAAAGCAAATTCTTTCGGTCAAATAAGCTTTAACAGACTCCTTGGTACTCCCTAAGAAGTCTTTTGTTCATTTTAGAATATAAAAATAAATTTTAGATGAATTTCTTAATGATTTTTGCAATGTTTTTTTGAGGTTAGAATCTTCTAGAAAGAGACAAAGAGTGACAAAGCGAAGAGAAAATGGAATAAATTTGACCGTTACACCAATTTTTGAATTCCCTCTTCTTACATTTTTGTTAATAATTTTTTTTCTGGTGATCGAATTGACCTCAAATTTTCACACAATCTTCTCATTGTCAGATTATCAAGGAACTTATTTCCAGTAGCTTGGTTCTATACTTCTAATAACTAAGTCGCAATTAATCAAAATATAGCTCTGGGGTCGGTCACCTACCCCTCACAGTGTACGGAGGGTTAATGCTTAAGATTTTACATATGAAAAAACGAGAAAAAACAGCATTGTTGTCTCTCTCGTAATCACATAGAGGTTATGATGCTCAAGAACATGGAGCTTAAATGTGATAACTCCCTTACAGCGATATTTTGATAAACTTTTGTCATCTTTATGCAGTATATGCTTCAAGGATAAAGAAAAAAGGTTTATAAATTTTGGTGGAAATTTTTCCGATAGTATGAATAAGATAGATCCAGATTTTCCAGTGAAAACTACTAATGGTATGTCGGCGGCGGATGTAGCCTGAGAATAAAGGTAACCTAAAAAATTTATTCCCTTGCTTAACCCTTTTGTGTTTAAGGTTTAAAACTTAATTGATTCAGCTGAAAAAAAAATGAGAAAATAGAACTAAGTTGCCCTTTTCAAATCAAAGAGCTTATAAAAGCTATAAAGCTCACTCTGCTCATGACACATGATAGTACTTTCAGTGAGTTAGTAGAGACGTGAAACAGTCGCATGATTCCACTTAACACAATTAAAAATTCCATTGAAAGGGCGCGCTTAGAGAGGGTTTAGAGTTAACATAGAATTTTTCTACAATATTCTTTGCTATGAAAGCTCTAAACGGAGCTTTGTGCAAAATAAACTAATATCGTTTATCACATTGAGCTTTTTTATTAATAAATAAAACTCTGTTCAATAAATTGAAATTCTTCTTCAAAATGGTTCAGAAATATTATCAAGTAATCGGATAGAAATTAAAAAAAAATTGCGCTGATAAATTTTCAGTATATTTATGTAGTTAATTTTCCTATTTTCCCCGTCGCAAATCTCTCTCAGTCAGGAAATATTCATAAGTCAGTAATATATAAATACTACCACCACCATTCCAATTAAGGCGAAAGATCATTTTTAGCATTGCTTGAATAAAATCATTTTAATGGAAACTAATTCGAAATATAAACCGAAAACTACTTTCTATATATGGCTAAAAGCAAAATGCAAAAGCATTTAACAATAAAATACAGCGGATTAAATTTTCGGAAAATGCAATTCCCCCGAGACGAGTATCCTGGAGCTGGGGATAAATGTATGAAATTCCAATTTTGGAGATTCAAATCATTTGCGGGCTAAATGCAGAATTAATTTTCTCAAATCTCTGACTTTTCCATCAAAATTCAAGCGCTCTATCGCTGTACAATGCGCGCATTGATTTGAATTTTGGAATCAACGATGTTATAAAATAATCAAACAGCATTAAAGCATAATACTGCTATACATTGTCTCCATAGTTTGCATTTTACATGCCTCTATTGTTGGCTTAATCACAGAAACAATACCTAGATTGATAAAAAAACCTTTGTACTCAATTAAAATGAAATAATGATGGAATCCTTTGTAGAAAATCGATTTTCACGAAAGGAGTTTATTCATTTTGATGGTTACAAGATGCTATCGTGGTGTCTGCTATGGAGCAATAGCAGCTAAACGATTACTAAAGATTGACAATTTGAGGCTAAAGAACAAAATAAATCCTATTTAACCTTCCAGGAAGAAATATTGAAAAAAAAATCAGCTAATAACGCAATAGAATATTGATTGAAGCACTGAAGCATATGCTTTATGGTCTTTTAAGTTTTTCGATTATCAATTCTGGATTTTTTCAGCTGATCTCAGTTGAAAATGAGAAGACTGCTTTTTTAATTATTTTTTTCTAATTTTTTAGTCTCTAAAACAAATTATCTTTTACTGGTGTATTTTTTGAAAAGCTTTTTACAGGAATTGAAATGAATAGACTCCTTTTTTTGCTGACTATTATTAAGACTATTCGACATTTCTTTTTTAATACTTGACGTCTTTTGTAGCAGAAACTCTAGCTAATCTAGAAAATTTTGAAAGAATAATCGTAATGCTTTTGGTGACAAATTTGTAAAAAAAAATTTAATAATTTTAAATCAAATGAACCTGAAGAAGACAATATGAAATTGTCGAAACGTCACTGTATGAAAGAAAATTTCTATTTATTTCGGCTTTTGCCTATTAACAATTCACCAATTAGGCGAAATTCTTCATACTTTTCTAACGTTTGACGTTTATTCTAACGTTTAACGTTTTCTTTATAAAAGCTTTAGTAAATGCCCATCTTCGTCACTTTCTTAGAAGATCTTTTATTCTATCAGGTCTATTTTGGAGAAAAATTTAAATATTCTCGACTAATTCAAGTACTTTACTTGACTTACTTTGCCCTAGTCTCCCTTTTTTCAAATCCACTCAAATCCCCTAAAATCAACAAATCGAAATTGGCACTTCCTTGGTCTTTTAGCTGTTATTCTTCATTTTACCTTTACTTGGTTTCTCCATCTACAGCTACAAAGTAAAAAGAATTAATTGCCTTCAGAAATCAAGATTAGGTGTCACAAATTGGGGAATTATTGGTATTAATCGTTCACACCGGGAGTTTTCCTTATTTTCGCTTATAATCTACTCTTTTATTTTTTGAATGAAAGCAAAAATTATATTCAAGACATTCTCCCCATCACCCTCGTTGTTGTCCTTTTATCCCCACAAAGCTCCCACTGTGAGAGTCTTGGTGTTATCTTTAGTGACTCTCTGACCCGGGTGAAGACCATTTTGTTTGGTGTGTACTCGACCTCCACCCCCACCCCTCTATGCTTTTCCCACGGCGATAAGCTTTTGTGCTTTTCTGTTCACAACGAGGGTCAGTCTTGCTGTTCATTTGAATTTTCCTGCACACACACACAGGAGTGAATGAAGTGAGAGATGCCTCATTGGTGAGAGGAGAAAAATGTGGGGAAGGAAACGCGCGAGAGTTCTTCCACACACCAGGAACATATTTTCCTCTTACCACGATGAACTCCTCGGGAACAACAAATTATGTCAGCAGAAGCTTCAGCTTTTTGGTTGTTTGTGGGGTTGGCGGGGGGGAGGAGGAACTTTTGCCTCTCCTTCTCCTCTCTGTCTTTTGGGTGAGAGTGCTAAGGGTTATAAACCATAAAAGTTGGTCAGTGACATTGTCGGGATCCACATACAGTGAGATGAAAGAGAGAGAGAGAGCGAGTGAGCGAGTTATTCTACCACAGTCGACAATTTTGGTGGGAAACGCATGGTTTTGCTAGAAGTATGTATGTGCTGTGCTGCAAGTCTCCGGTCTCATCATTTGATCAGAAAATTAGAATTTTAGTCTGAAATTCTGCTTTTGATCAGTAGAATGTTCTGATTTAGTCAGGAGAATGGCTTATTTTAGTCAGAAAAAAAATACTCCAATTTGTTACAAAAGTTTGCTAAATTTTAAAATTTTTCCGATCGACTTTTAGACAGACTTAAGCTTTTTTTTTTAAAAGATTCTTAAAGTTTTCTTAACACACTTTAATCAATTTTGTCCTCCGTGTTGTATTTAAACTTTAATCTCAATTATCTTTAAAAAAAAAAAGAATTTTCTCAAGATTTTCTTTCGGCTATTCTAAAAAAGTTCAAATTCCCTACACATATTAGATGCAAAGTTTACCGAGTTAAGTCCGATAGATTTTATTCTGTGACGATTTTAAGATTGAAATATTGGTAGCGAGTACCAGTTTTGTCCTTCAAGAATATATGTTAAAAATATCTTAAGTTTTCATAAGTTTTCTTGAGAAGAAAGTTAAGAATTCTTAGGAAAAAATTAGGATTTTTAAGTTTTTTTTTATAATTCTGTAGGATCCTTAAAATTCTTAAAGTTTTCTAAAGAATGCCTTAAGTTTTCATAAATATTCGGTTCTTTAAAAAAAAGTTAAAAATTCTTAGAACAAAATTAAGGATTCCTAAGTTTTCTTGAGCGGAACTTAATATTTCTAAAGTAATTCGAGCAAAATACATTTATTAATGATTTTTACGAATTTCTATGCCCGAAAGAGATAAGAAAAAAATCATCGAAAAATTTGCATTTAGCCTAACTGAAGAAATCTTAAATTTTTCTTAGGCAATCTTAAGTTATTTTTTTAAAGAATATTAAGAAATTGATATTATTGATATTTTAGGCTTTTTCCAAACCCTTAAGTGACTTTATTAGCCCCTATACTTTCATGACCAAAGTCATTTTCTTCTGATCATTTACCCGTTTAAGAAAAAAATTTAAGATTCCTTAGAAAAAATTAAAGATTCTTAAGTTTTCTTGAGCGAAACTTAAGATTTATTTAGTAAATCGAGCTAATTGTATAATTTTTTATCATTCTTTCAATTTTACTTAAGTTTTCTTAATATTCTTAAAGTTATCTGAAGAATGCCTTAATTTTCTTTCTTAAGGTTCCTTAAAAAAAAAGTTAAGAATTCTTAGGAAAAATTTAAGTTTTTTTAAAAACTTTTTCTTTTCTTAAAATCTCAAGTTTTTCTTAAGAAATCTCAAGTTTTTTTTTGAATCTTAAGAAAACTTAAAATATTCTTAAGAAAACTTAGGTCTGACTAGGGAATTTCAGTCTATGTTTTTATACTTTCATGACGAAAGTCATTTTGTTCTGATCACTTACCTGTTTAACTGATCAAATGCTCATCCTGATCGAATGGAACATTTTCCTGATCAAAATGGAAGATTTCTCTTGGAATTGAATCATTTTCTTCTGATCAAAATTAGCATTCTCTTGGCTATAAAAAATATTCTCCTGACCAAAACGAAACATTCTTCAGACCAAAATCCTAATTTTCTGATCAAAAAAATTTAATCTGCAAATCTCAATGTGAAAAAGCAACGCGCGCCACAGAAGGAGGGAATACACGGTGCATGTTGAACATGTTATTAAATTTATTATACAAAGACTGGATATTGGTACAAAAATAGGGTGGAAAACAAGCATTTCCGGCGGCAGCGTGGAGCGGTGTGTGAAGCTTATGCCGTATGGGCAGGCTGAAGGGTATCTGTTGGGAATTTTGGCATTGGCTGATCCACAGCAAAGCACTTGCAGTTGCACGATGTTACGGGACATTCGGTGTGTTGCTGAAACCACTGAGCCAGATGCTCAGTGTGGCCCCCATGGCGGCATGTCTGGCACCACGAGAACCACTTGGAAAATGGCCTGGATTGCCACCCTAAGGCACTATGCCCGCCACATAGGTGCTGACTCCCCGCATTCCCCGTCATTGTGCCCATATGATGGAGGCACAGAGCACACCGTGGCAGGGGTTTGCGACAATTCGGGCAGGAACTGAGCTTATTCACGTGTGCCGTTCCCGTGCGACTCCGCACCTCCTCCTGAATGCACCCACTCACATTCTTCCCGCAGAAGCTGCACATGAGGAAGACTGACTTGGAGACACGCGGCGGGGAACGAATGGCCCCCAGGAGGATATCCATTTGTGCCCGTTGCTCCCACAAACCCCATGTATTGAGCAAATCCTGATAGCTACTTATCCAGTACTGTACCCTGTAGTCGCGTATCAAATCAATCGGCATGAAATGCACGGCGATTAGGGCCACCGTTTGTACATCCTCCGTCCAGTCGAGGTGACTCTGAAGGAGAGTAATACCCTCATTGGTTGCCCCCGTGAGGAGAATCCCATTGAGGTCACCCTTCTCGATGCACGCCGCAATGGAGGATTTCACATAATCCGACAGGCGCTGATCCGAAAGGAAGACACACGCGAAGCCCATTCTGTCGCCTTGAAATGAGCAAAAAAAAAAAGACAAAAATATATATTTAGGTAGAAAGGATTCTTCTTCAGTCTCTGCGGGATTTAGATGAGACAAACACGCGCCAAAAATTAAGCTCTGCACAATTCTCCCAAAGGGGCGTCGTCTCCTTGTGTACGCTACGTCGCCCCCCATTTATAGACCAAAAATCAGACAGAAAAGTCTCCTTTTGACCCCATTCATCCACAACTTATGCTGAAATTTATATATATTTCTTTATTATGTACTTTGTACGTTATTCTGCTACAAAGATTGATTTCTTTTCTAAATAATATGAAGGAACAAAAAAAAAAAAGAAAGGGTGCTTAGAAAGAAGAAAAAAGGACTTAATGCAAGGATAAAAGTCTTTTGAAAAGGTGATTAAACATTCGTGAAAATCATGATAAGTTTCCAGGGAACTTCTGGGAAATCTCTGATATTTCGTGTCAAATAAAATTCACAGAAATATCACTAAAAGTCTCATCTCTTGAATACTCGGAAATTTATTTAATAAATTTCACAGAATTTTCCAGGAAAATCATCTTACTTTCCCTGAGTCTTTAATTAATTGATTTCAAAGACTACAAAACTGAAAATTGAATTCTTTTAAATCTCCAAAAAGGAGGCTATTCATCTACATATGGGAGTTGCCTTGGACCTAGAAAACATTTTTACCCCACAAAATGTTATAGAGAGTAAAAACAAAAGAAAGAGAAATCGTCAAAGAATTAATATTTTATAGCGATAAATTCATCAAAGAAACATTAATGGGAAAGTTTTGAAACGTTTAATAAGACTAAATTATTAAATTAAATTATACTAAAGCATTCTCATTGTTTTTTAATTCTCTACAAAATTCTGTGGGTTAAAATTGATTTATCGATCCAGAACAACTCTCATATATAGATGAATAGACTCCTTTGTCAAAAAACCTTTAAAAATAAATTTAAAAAAAACCCAATTTTTGGCAAAAGAAAATAAATCCCATATTGTCCCTATTATTTTTCCCATTGATTTTATACCCAAATTTCAATGCTTTAATGGTATTATGTGAAAATTATGATATCGATTAATTAACTCATCTAACACATGGAAATGGCACATAAAGGGGGAAAGGCAAATAGTGCAATGAAATAAATGAATTAAACGATTTTCCAATCCAAAAAAATGCAATTTCCAGTCAGCAACATGCATAAATTTATGAAATAGGGAAAGAATGCCTAAGTACGATCCTTTAAGATTTTTATTTTACAGAATTTAAATTATAGAGCAAGCCAGGCTAGGCTAGAATGCTCCGAAGCTATGACGTTCTTATCCCGAATTCCTTTCAATTTGTTCATTATTTAAAAAATAAATAAATAAATAGAAGCAGAGTTTTATCAAAATAAATAAATTATATCGAAAATCTAAATTTTGGGTTCGATTCTGATAAAAATCTTTTCTTTTCTTTTATTAAATAGGTACTTAAAAGTTTTTGCAAGATTTGGACAGTTCATATTTTAAAATTGTTTTATTGTAATTCTATTAAAAAAAAAAGAATTAATAAGAATTAGTTGGTATACCACAATCGTGGCATACCAAGTATTAGTAGTTAGAATTAGTTGTTCCAGAAAACAGTCAGGAAGAACTTTAAAGATCCTTGGAAAAGTAATTTTCCTTCAAAAACCCAATTAAAGAAAGAAAGAAAATGTCAAAATCTTTAAAGATTTTTCCCAGAACATTCAAAATCTTATAGCTGATGAATAGTAAGAAAAGAAATGAAAAGATTTATATCAGAATTTAAATTTCTTTTTTTAAAGATTTTCCTTCTGTAGGAAATCTTAGTGTTTTTTACAATATACCTACAATTACAATTTGTAAGATTTTACTGTCATTTTTTTTTAGGAACAACAAAGAATTTTATAGCTATTCAGGGTAAACCATAACGTCATAGCCAAGACACTTTTCACGTTATGTAAGAAACATCTGTAAATCCATTTTTTCTTGGATATTTATTACTATAATAAGTTTAAAGCAAAGGTAAACGCGAATCTGTAGAGATGGATAGTTTTATAATCAAATTAAAAATAATCATGCAAGACCAAGTTGCAAGACATAAGTTTTTAAATTCAAGTTTTTATAGCTCAAAATGTGTTTTGGCTATTACATTTAAATTTTTTTTTTTTATTATTACGGGTTCCATCAATTCAGATGATTTCCTCGGTGATATAATTTTGTTTTACAAATTAGTGTACATAATTTTTAAATTTAAATGGGTTTAAAATTTTTGAATCTATCATTCTAACTGTTTTTATTCAACAATTTTAAATCTTTCAAAACGACTAAAAAAAAACTATTAGTTATATAAAAAATAGGTAAGAGGTCGGAATTAGGCCAACCTCCCCTAACTTTTGCTAATATAAATAAAGCATAAACAGCATAAATTTGTTGGTTTATAGGTAATTAAAAATAAAATCTCCCTATGGCAATATAGTTTTAATAATATTTTAGCATTGTAGATATTTTTTTGAGTCTGAAAATATAATAACCTGACTGAAATTTCTAGTAAATTCTCAGAAAAAAAAATTGAAAGTTATTAATAACTTATTTTCATTAAAAATCCACCATATAATTCAAATGAAATACAATTGAAGTTTAGATTTAACGAGAAAAACATAAAAAAAAAACATTTTGATCTAGTATTTCCATGTAAAACTATCAAAGCCCTCCTGTAATACAGAACACAGAGTTCTTGCAAAGAAAACGACCTCGATTGAATGAATCTCTTCTGCATGTTCATCCCCGGAAGACACTGAAATATTTATTTGACCTCTTTCAAACCAATTTTGTTCCCTTCTCTCTTCCCCTTTGTTGCGACCAAATCTCCTATTCCCAATTCGCAAAAGAGTATAGGGCAGCAGACTGACTATATAGCATAGCAAAAAAATGCTAATCATTGTATAGGAAAACACATGCAAAGCATTCAAGTTAAAAAAGAATTATTCAAATCCACCATTTGGGGGATTTTATGTGAATTTAATGCAGCAATTCGATGCAGCTCTGTGGATCAGTGAGTAGAAATTTGCATTTTTTTTGGAATTGGAAAACTATGCATATATATAGGAGTGGAAAACACAAAAACCACAGAAAAATGCATTTAAAAAATGCATCAGAAATCCTTTTGGATTTTCCGTGTAATTTTGCATTGAAAGTTAGTTTATTTTTTTTTGTTAGTTCTCTTCGCGATTCTTTTTTGTAGTGCAAACAATATTATTTATTTACTGACTAGAATGACTTTAAGCTTCCACACAGAAGATTTCCAATACAAATGTGGAATGGGTAGAATGTGAAAGCGAAGAGATAAATTTCAAATTGCATTTTCATGTTATGTTCTGTGAATCATTAAATATAAAATCAGAGAAAGACATTTTAAAGCCTTTCGCTTTATTGCTCAAAATAAACTTTAAGGATCTGCTTACTGTCACATGGGGTTACTTTTATTACTCTGTATAGATTTTCTTTTTAATGTTTTTGGTTCGGTTACAGTTTTTGAGAAAATTTATTTTAAGATTTGCGACATTTTTGTAAATATTTTTTCGTCTTGAAAATAAATAAATTTAAACTATTTAACATAAAAAGTGTTAATTAGCTTTATTTTATTAAATTTTTAGTCATTGATTTGCCGAATTTTATGCTGGCAACATTATACTATCGATTTATCCGTTTTATCAGCTGAATTCGGCCTTTAGGCACATGAGGATTTATCTGGATGCTGATAATTGGGTTCAAAAGCTAATTTATCGATTATTCCAAAGAGATTTATTGACCTAAAAACATTTTTACTCGCAATGAAAATTTAATTCTAATTTTAGATAAGAAAAAAAACATATTTTTCAAATCCTATATTTCAATATAAGTAATTGTTACAGCGAGGTCAGACTGTAATTAGATATTCAGTCACACCGCCTAGCGGGAAACACTTCAAACTTTCTGTATCAACATAAACATTGCGTAATTTCTTTTGCTCCTAAATATTCTAAAATTTTGCATAAAAATACCCAATCTGTTAAATAATTAATTGAATTAAAGAGGTAGTGAATAGTACTGGTGGTAATTTGTTAATTAATCAAAGCGGATTCAGCCAAGGAATTGCAGATTGATTGGATCGACGCGCAACCCAGTACTTGCTCGCATCGAGAGACTATAGACAACAAAAAACCGGTCACGTCGAACAAGATTAATTATATATTAACAATCATTTTCTCTTTCATACACAACAATCACCAAGGTACTACACTCACTCACGGCACATTCACGCACGGACCAATCAAATAACAATCATTCTTCTTTTCATTTCACGCAATCCTACAAAGGTACATCAGCTCAATCACTCTTCATTCATGTAAGATTCACTCAAATAACAACAAGCATTCTTCTCTTTCATACGTTAACTACAAAGGTAAATTAACTCAACAGTAATTGACATATTGAAATATTTTATTGATTTTTTCTATATTAAATTAATTTCCCTGAAAAAATACTCAATACGTGTCAAAGTTTTTATTTAAAAAAAAATTCTCACATAGAAATCATTCAAGTGTGAAGCTTTGTAATTTAATTCAATTTACCGACTAAAATTCCCTTTTTGTATTTTTCCACAATGATGCAAAAAAACACACAATTTGGGGTTTTTTTTTAGTGGGTGCAATCGACATTTTGAAGATGTATTTAAAATACTCCAACTCTCACCCTCTATATTCGCATTTTGTTAAATTGTTACAATGAACATTAATTAAAATTAAAGGATATTTCATTGCTTGAATCGCCATGAATATTATGGAATTTTCAACCATCACAGAGAATACTAAATGCCAAACCCACCGACAAGACCTTTTGGTATGTTAATTGAAATTTTTCCTTTGACTTCTCACTCTGTGGGTGCACTCTCACGTGAATTCATTTGTTAATTAGTTAACTAATAGAGTTTAATTGTTCCAGAACTTGGCTCTAGCTATTCAACCACCAAGTTAAACACTAAAAAATTTACAAGTCGGTCTCTCATTCTGTGTAATTCGAAGATGTAACCAAAAAAGGGATTTACAGTGAGATAAAATGCCTCAAATATTTGACTTTTCCTCTTTACGGAGAAGAAGACTTTCACCAACCACCACGTACAAAATCCACTCTTCTTCTCTCCTTCAAGACAATGCTCATCCTAAAGAGATATAAATATAAGACTTTATGGTTCTTCCAATTTACACTTCTCCTCTTCTTTTCACTTTTAGTTCCCCCGGTTTTTCAGTGTGTGAAAACTATTAATTTAGCACACAACTTTGCAGAATTAACCCCATTGAGATACAAAAAGCAATCGATTCGGTAGCAAATATAGAGGAAATTTGTGAGAAAAACATTTGGTTTTTCAAGCAGAATGAAGGAGGGCAAGAAAAGCAAAAATAAATTGCAAACTATTGGAAAATTCTCTACATGGGAAAGGAAACTAATTAAAAATTTTTCGGCAGTTTGAAATTGATGCAAAAAAGAAAATGGAGAATATGTTTAATTTTTGAAAGTTCTCCAGGGAAGGTGGGTTGAAAAGCTAAAAATTTTTGCAGAATACACAAAATAAACTTAGGAGAAGGAAATGTGCTGGTTCATTATTTTGGAAAGATAGGAAGAAAATTACTATTTAGACAGACTTAAGATTCCAAAGGAAAGTCTTAAGTTTTCTGAAGATCCTTAAATTTTCCTTAAGATTCTTAAAGTTATCTTAAGGTTTCCTTTAAGGGTTCCTTTCTTGGGGTTAGGACGCAGTGGCAATTCTTACCAGTGTAATAGTTTTGTTTTGAAATTATTGTTGACTGTATTTATTGTCTTTAATTATGTATTAGATAGATAGTGCAAATATAAGCCCATCGGCAGTGAAAAAAAATTAATAATTCTTAGGAAAAATTAAGGATTTTTATTTTTTTTTAAGCAAAACTTTAAGATTTCTTAAGTATATCGAGCTAATTGCATATTTTTTTATGATTTCTACGTTTGTTCTTAAGTTTTCTTTAGATTGTTAAAGTTTTCTGATGTTTCTTTAAGTTTTCAGAAGAATGCCTTAAGTTTTCATAAGTTTTCTTAAGCTTTCTTCAAAAAAAGTTAAGAATTATTAAGAAAAATTTAAGATTTTAAAGTTTTTTTTCAAATTAAAACTGACTAGTGAATTTCACCCCATACACTTAAGAAATCTAAACATTTGCATACGATTTTTCTTTGTTCTTAAACGATATCGGAAAATTCTGAAGGCTTGAGAACTTTTTGAGTGATCTTTGAGTTTAATTTTGAATTTAAAAAATTATTTTTGTTAATTTATTTCATTAAAATTTGATATTTTCATATTTTCTTCGGAAAGTTTCTTTTTAAATGAATTTTTGAATTCTATTTCTCAACTCAATACTTTGGTTAGTTCTTGTCGATTGTTCATCATTACTGGAGCAACCCTAATTTTTCTAGTTATTTTTGCCAAAAGGATAATATAAATTCTAAATCTTCTCCTACCAGAACTCCCACTGTAACTTAAAAAATATATATTAATGCGAATTGGGAATAAAAAAAAAGTTGAATGCCCTCCCAAATAAAAGTTCTATCTCTCTTTTTTTTTTACCTACACCTGTGTTCTCGCCCAGTTCTCGCGATATAATCTGCCACATACTGTGATGGTGGTACAGTTGGAAAAATAACAAAAAAAAGAACCTACTCTTGTGAACATCAATCATTGAAGGTATTTGGAATTAGGCGAATTTCAGGGATTGCAGGTGAAGCTGCAATGCAAAAAGTTTTTCGAGATTCTTTGACAGTTTTACCGGATGGATAATGTCGAATGTTTTAAAAGCACCAGTGCCCAGTTTGGTACCCTCTTCAATCAATTTAACTGTCGTAGACAGGAATTGCTGATGTAAAGTTTTCCTCGAATATACATAACGTAGCATATGTATATAGTTACAATTGATGGGGAAATTTCGTGGAAGTGAACAACAGTTTTATAGTATGGAAAGTTTGCGAAATTTCAATATTAAACGTACTAGTTTTTGGTAAATGACACCTCCACCATTTATCTCCTTTCTTTGTCCATTTTGTAACATTCAACCTTGTTTTATTCCCCCGTTGTGAATGCAATTGATGGTGTTTGTGTATACCCTAAATAAAACATCAGCTTTGGGGGGTACCTATAACTATACCGTGTTGAAAATTATCATGCAATAGAAATTAAAGGTTGACCCATAAACCTTTGACTCACTAAAAACTATTCATTTTATTCAATAATTTTTACTATTTTGAGAAGTTTTGATTTTGCTTAATTTGATTAATCGTTTCGTAATATGTATAAGGATTTTCTTTAATTTTTGTTTTAAACCAGCAATAAAAAGCTTAAAAATAAAAAAAAAACCATAAAAATTTAAATTTTCCGCTTAAAGAAAATGGTCTGATAATTTTAAAATGGCGGCCTAATCATAAATAAAACTTTATTTAAAAAATCTGCAACATTGATTTGAAAACTTGGCAGCAATTGAAGCTGAACTAAACTATTAATTATGTTAGTTTTATCCTCAAATATAATTCGTAAAAGAACCATGAAATTGTCATCTTCATTTCATTGACTCATGCAATCTCTATAAAGGACCTAATACTTGGTTAGAATTTAGATTAGTGAGGTTAGTTTTTAACATATTGTAGGCATTGAGACCGAAGGCCAAAAATATTATCCCGTGCCATGGTCCGTTATGTGTGTAATCTCTCTCGGAGAGGGCTGTGATGGTTGATAAGCGTTGCCCTAGCGGTGCTTATCATGCGTTGGTCATTCTCTCGTGAGCCTTGATGCCGAGAGGACCGGTACGCTGAAAGAGGGTTGGCTATCACAGTCACTCTCAGTTAATAAAAAAAAATCGGCGCCTACAAATTCAGAAGTGGGATACAACCAAAATTGTATCCATAGAAGTGAGTATAAAAAAAATCCAAGTGCGTAGCTGTGAAAAAGTGAAAAAAAATGCAAAGTCGTCGTGGCGGCATGTGGAAAAAAGAAAGTGCGCCACATGGATGGCACTTGGAGGACGTCAAGGAGGTGCTGCTGGGAGTCCCTAACGGAACATGAAATGGGACTGGAAGGCGCAGGAGGATTAATCAGCGTATCGGTGGTGTTAAAGTGCTCCATGATCTTGGAGGAGCAGGAAAAAAAAGGAAAAAACACGTTCGAACATGTCGAGACATGTTCGAAGAATGCGTGTCAGTGGCTTGGGCATAGTGTGGGCAGAAAAAGGAGGAACAACGTGCTCATGGATGTCCCAAATGGGGGTCTTGAGGGTGATCGTCAACAGTTTCCAGCTGAAGTGTATCGTGCAGTGGCTTGTGATGTCGCGTGCAGCGACAAATGCACCCACCAATTGGAGCGGTTTTTAGTGCCAAGGAGGAGCACATCAGGGGACTAAAAACTTTGCCCATAGATCGGACGTCACGGGAAAAAATCTCACACCAAAAGTGAGAAAATTGAGAAGAAAAAGCTGCGCAAGAAGGCAGAAAGGCAGCGAAGTGGCTCGAGGAAGTGGAGGAGAAAATTCAAGGGGATTCAGTGGATGAGAAGGAGGCACGAAAAGCCTTCGATGGATCCCATGATCTCCGGTGATTGCATGTTGAGCATGATGCCAGAGAATTCACCGAAGGGAAATCAATGATCCTCACGCTAAAGGATCAAGACGTGTTCAATGAGCACGGGGATGCTCTCGTGAAGGTCAATCTCACGGACACAGAGAAAGTGCCTACATGAGAGTCAGGAGTTTCCCGCTGCAGATCGGGAGGGCCGAAGGCAGTGGCAGGATGATGGAATGGTGGGCGATTCCATCTTGGGCATCTTGGGCGGCATGCTAATCTCAGGAGGAGAGGATCAGCATGGAACTGGACGAGTGGGAAATAAAACTCGGTGAGTTTGTTCCATGTTTTTAATTATTTCTGTAGGTTAATGGCCACATTAATTGAGGAAATGGCCAAAGAAGAACGGAAATAATTGAAGAGTAGCTATAATGCATTAGTGTGGACCCTAATGCAATCTGCTAGTGTGGACCCTAGTGGATGTTGGCCAATACATTAGTGTGGACCCTAATGTGATCTGCTAGTGTGGACCCTAGTGGATAATGGCCAAAGCATTGGTGAGAGTCCAATGCAATCTACTAGTGTGGACCCTAGTAGATGGTGGAGTAATTGGTCAGTACATTGGTCGGAGATCCAATGTGAACTACTAGTGTGGACCCTAGTAGATTATAAGGTTGACCAATACATTAGTGTGGACCCTAATGTGATATGCTAGTGAGGACCCTAGTATGCGAAGGAACGTAAAGAAATTAGTGAGGACCCTAATTTGAATTACCCTACATGCCACCCTACATAGACCTAAGGCGTTGCCAAGGGACGGCAACAGTGTCAGGGCTGGCCGAATTGTAGGCATTGAGACCGAAGGCCAAAAATATTATCCCGTGCCATGGTCCGTTATGTGTGTAATCTCTCTCGGAGAGGGCTGTGATGGTTGATAAGCGTTGCCCTAGCGGTGCTTATCATGCGTTGGTCATTCTCTCGTGAGCCTTGATGCCGAGAGGACCGGTACGCTGAAAGAGGGTTGGCTATCACAGTCACTCTCAGTTAATAAAAAAAAATCGGCGCCTACAATATTATTAGCCCGCCATTTTAAAGTCATACGCCATTTTCCTTAGGCGGAAAATTTAAATTATCATTGTGAAGTGTTTGTTTTTAATAACCTTAATAACTAAATTGAATCAACTTTATAAATATGTAGGTATACTGTGTAGGTGTATGTACATATAGCGTGCCAATATATAAGATAAATAAACAGAATTGACCAATATTTAAACGATCAAACAAATATTAATAAATAAAATGCTGCAAAATGTACCTGAATTGCAATTAATCCGATTAATTTAAGCGACATATCAACTCAATAAACCTTTCATTGTATGGAATAGGTCAACCACGAAAATGTTTGCACGTGATATGAACTTTTGTTTGTCACTGTTTGATTAAAATAATATTTTAAATTTCAATTTAAATAAAGCTTAACTCATTAATATATAGATTTTTTTTGTTTGTGTGAATAAAACTATTCTTGTGCCGGTGCGGAGCAAGTGATTTCCTCTTTTGGGTGAAGAAGAAAAAAATATTCTTGAGTTAAATAGATCCATTCTTCATTCTTATCTTCTCTCTTTTTTTTCTGCAAGAAGACCAATTCATCATTGAGAAAAGTGAATGAGAGAGTGGAATTTTTTTTCCTCGTGATTTCCACTCTGAGTGAGTATTATTTGAAAATCATTCTCTCCTCTTGTATCCCTTTGACTTTTTCGCTTTTCCACTTTTCCTGTGCTCTCTCTTCCTTTCTCCCTCTATTGCCCCATAGAATGATTTGCCAATTTGTGTCAACTGGCTCATTCACGTCAATCGTTTGGTGAACCATCGTTGGTGGTGCAAAAAAAAGGGTTATGTGAGGAATTTCCTCTGCAGAAGATTACATATGAAGAGGCAAGAAAAAAAATCTCACAAGTACTCTTGTTTAAGCTTGTTGAAGTATGCGATTTTATCTGCAAATAAATTTTAATGCCGCATAAAGACTGTGTTAGTCACGTAACATATGGCGGAAGCCGTGCCCGTGGTACACGCACTCTTCTTCTGCTTTTTTATGGATGAATACATCATATTCTCCCCGCGAAATCATTGATGGCATTTCATCTGCATTTCAGTGTTATAACGCCCGTTTTGAGTCAGTTATTCCCCGACAAAATGTGCTACTTTGAGCAAGTGTCTGATACATCTTTCTTTCTTAAAAAAAAAACTTCTCCTCCTGCCTCCTTCATTCAGCATAGGGGTGCACAATGAAGCAAGTAAAAAAAATGATTTCTCAGTGAAATAAATAAATTTTATATCATTTCCCTTATTTTCTGCCAGAACTCATTTCAAGTGGTATGTTTTCTTTGCTTTCTTTTGCCCGCCTTTGCTTTCCATTCAATTGGAATTCCTTCAGCACATAGAATGGAGAACTCTTGAAGGAAAATTTCTTATACTTTGCGCATGTAACAGGAAAGAAATCGACCGACTTTTAAAGAGTATTTTACTTTCTTTTTCATTTTCTTCTTTTTTTTCTTGGTTTTGTGAGGGAGTGTAAATATATTTCGAATTGTATATACACAGCATAGAGATGTATGGGGGAGAGAAATGGAAAACGATTAATCCCCCAACAAATACATATATAACAAATACAACAAAAGTCTGTACAATTTAGAATCGATGGAAAATCCATGGAGAAGCAAAAGTAGAAAGTAATTTGTCGTCTTAAACACCAATTAACAGGCGCAAAGTACTTTCATAAAATTGACTTCACTACGTGAATTTTTACACTGAAAACTCCCGAAGGAAATTTATTCTTTTTTGTAATTGGGGCTGGTGTTGTTATTTGGAGGGTATTGGGGTGCTATTGTTATCAATTTATTGATAAAGATTTAGTCAATGGGTGAAATTCACTAGTCAGACAAACTTAAGATTCCTTACGAAAGACTTAAATTTACTTAAGGATTTTTTAAAAAGTTTTATTAAGATTCTTTCAGTTTTCTTAATATTCTTTAAGTTTACCTAAGATTCTTAAACACTTAAGATTTCTTATGAAAAATTTAAGATTTCTTAAGTAGATAAAGATTTTTCCAAATTTCTATGCCTGAAGACAATAAAAAAAATCTTCGAAATCTTTGAAGAAATCTTAAGTTTCGCTTAACCCCCTCCTTACTTAAGATCTTAAATTTTTCTTAGGAAATATTAAGTTTTTTTGAGATTCCTTAAGAAAAAACTTAAGATCTTATAAGAAAAATTTAAGATTTTTAAGTTTTCTTAAGCAAAACTTAAGATTTCTTCAGTCAAGCTGAATTGGGCTAAATGCATATTTTTTGATGATTTTTTTGTTCGCCTTCGGTCATCGAAATTCTTAAATATCATCAAAAATATGAATTTTGTTCGATTTACTCAGAAAATCTTTAATTTCCTTTTAAAAACTTGAGAATCTTACATTTTTCCTAAGAAATTTTAAGATTTTCTTAAGGAATCTAAAGAAAATTTAAAGAATCTTAAGAAGACTTAAAGAATTTTAAGAAAACTTAAGTTTGTCTGACTAGTGAATGTCACCCAATATATTAAACTTTCCCTTCTAAAAGTAAAATTAAAAGCTTATCAAATAATTTTCTTCTTGTTTTCCCTCAAAAAAAAAAGAAAGAAAATTTTGTCAAATAAAGATCCAAAAATTCTAAAGACATTAAAAAATGACTTTAGAGCATTTCTATCAATTCCATTTTGTTTGCTAATACAAACTATGTGTGTTCCATACACATAATAAAGCTTTGTTTGTACGTTTAAAATTTTTGGCAAGAGCACGTAGTGTTGAGAAAGATGGGTTGCCAAGGAAGGAACTTTTCCACCCGAAAACGGAATGAAGAAAATATCAAGAGATTTTCCTCCTTCGTGCACAATCAACATCAACATTTATCATGGGGAGCATTGTTTATTAAACAGTACCTCGTACATCTCCGTTGTCCTATGAAATTTCAAAATTCCCCCCACCCCCACCCTCTTGAGAGACGCCAATTGCTGACTTTTCCCTATGAGAAGGCAGACACGATGGTCCTTCCTTGTTAAAATTATGTGCTAATGTTTGTTCTTTTTCGAAATGTTTTGGACACTTTCATTTACATTTTCTCTCATGCAACAAATGTGTAAACGCTGCTGCTACTGCTTACAAAAGCTCTTGGAGTTGTTTTGTGCAAAAATGAGTTGGGCAATTTCCGTGGAGATGAAATCAAAAAAAAAAAAAAAAAAAGCAAACATATATAACAAATTTTGCCATCTGAAGCATTTTTCTCGCTGAAACGCCACAAAAATTTTTACATTCTCCATCCCCAAAAAGAGATATTCTTGTCATACAATGAGGCAGTTGTCAGAAAGAAAGAGATGCTATGAGATAAAATATGTACAAGCATATTTTTTCTTACTTGTTATTTAACATGAATTTTATGCATACAAAGGGATGCAAAAGAAAATATAACAGAGAAATGCAATCTTTGCAAATTTTGACCATTTTAGAGCCTTTTCCGCCTTTTCATAAAACCCTCTGTGTGTGTGAATTGTACAATATTATGCAATGCATGTGCTTTTTATAAAAGAGAAAGCTCGCGTGAGAGAGGATGCATCTCTACAATTGATTCTTCATCTAGAAAATTTTGCAATAAAATCCTATTTGAAAATTCTTAAGAAAGTGTGAGAGTTTATTTTAGGTTAAAAAGAATTTTTCTTCTTCTTTGAAAAAACTAAAAAAAAAAAAATAAAACAACACCATAGACTTGAAATATGCTGATTATTAAAGTTTGAAAAAGACATTATAAATGGTTTCACGTGATGGTGGGGAAAAAACGTGCTGCAGGTAATCAGAAAAAGCTTTTCTAAAGAAAAATTCTTTTCATTCTCTTCATTCTTGAGCACATTTAAAAAAATAAAATTCTTTGGGTGATTATGACATAGGGATTATGGGTGGCAAAAAACCTCTTTTCCCAGCTTTCGTTTTTTTTGGGAGAGGGTAGGAAAAAAAGGAAAGAAAATATATACAGAATAGTCTAATGTCTAATGGCTACCACCATGTTCTTTTTCTTTAAATACCCATAATGTGTGGAGAGAAAAAAATTAAAATGTTTCAGGGTAATCATGTTATTATGGGGACATAATTGTTGTACATAGAGGTAAATGCGGAAGGAGCTCTATACCCTTAAAGAGTTTCCCGGTGAGTAAAACGTGAGGATTTTTTAACCCAGATTGCCCAAGAACTTTCCGGCAAAATCTGATTTCGAAATGAATCTACAAAAGTCAATTTTCAGTGATAATTATTGAAATTTTTTCGCATAATATTCTAAAATTCTTCTTACTTTTATTTTTCTTTGAACTTCAATCAATAAAATTCAATCTGATTAAAAAGAGAATGAGTTTTGCGGAAATGTCCACTAAAAAACTCATTTGGTTTGATTAAAAATAAAGTTTGAGAACAAATTGCAAAAAGCGTTCAAATGAAATTTTATATTTTTTCTTGTGGGGAAACTTTTGCACATATGTACACCTGACGACAATACCCGAAATACCACAAAAGAAGTGTTCAGAAAAAAAGAAGAAAGAATTCGTTCTTAGATAAGCTTTGCTTGTTCTTTAACTTTTCAAGATTAAAAACTTTTTTGCAAAGATGAAAAAACTTTTAGAATGAATTTTATAGTACATACAGAGCTTTTCTTGGGGATTTTTTTTAGAGTTCTTTAAATGGTATAAAAATTACTAGTATTTAGGGGAGAGATGAGTAATAAAAGTGACAAACAAAAGGTATTTATCTGGCGAATATTTTGGATTTTTAAGGGAATCATCAGAATATTTCAGAATATCTGAATATTTGACATCACATAAACAACTTATGCTAAAACGGAATAACGCAAAACCGAAAAATAATCCAATAACGTATTTAGGAATTTTCGGTTTGAATTTAGTCTTTTTTTTACGTTCAATTTACTACATTTTAGCATTAATTTGCTACTTTTCGGTTTGAATTTAGTCTTCTTTATGTTTTAATGATTTTTTTTAAAAGGTTTGTACCTCAATCTGTGCTGTTTTGGGACTGAAAACCAATATTTATCGGCTTAAAAGTCTTTTTTTTTGGGTTGAATTTACTACTTTTCGGCTCAGTTTAAATCTTTTATGCTTGAATTAAACATTTTTAGGCTTAGGCTTATATTTTAATTTTCTTGGCAAATCATCCGAGTATTAGCAAATAATCTGAATAATTTCCTCTAGATTAACCCCCCTTGGTTGCAAAAGACTGGGAAAATTATAAATATATCATACTTACCAGAGGAAAGTAGGAAATTTTCCACCCTTTAACTCCTTTTAACCCTTTAACTTGTCAAGAAATACTTACGTTATTTTGAGCTCTTATCCTAGTTTCTCGAATAACTTTTCTACCCCGGTTTCCCCTAAGTGAATTTCATGCGCAATAATTTGAAAATTATTAGAAGTAATAAGAGAGCAAACTCACCCAGTGATATGTCGTTTTCATTGAGCACCATTTCGTACATTTCCGCTGAATCAGGAGCGAGGAATGCAAATATAGCCCGTAGATAGGGATCGGTGATTTGGGCGTGAGCTTGATTGCATTGATTGCGCCAAATTGCGCTCTTTTCCACACTAAATCCCGACAGAGCGATGGCTGCCATGCGATAGCTATTAGCGTGCTCGGGTGCCGCTAAATCTGCACCCTTGGCTAGGATTTCAATGGCATATTTAACACGGAGATGAACAACAGCCACAAAGGCAGCTCGTGTGAATTCCTTGCGCACCATGAGATCATCAATCCATGCTGTGAATGTCCCATCGCGTTCCCGATCAAATGTCCACCCGCACAGTTGCTGCGCAAAGTCCCGATGCTCACTCCGGAAGACACGAATGTAGCCAAATGCCGGGAAATCTGGCCATGGAATGTTTATAATTTCACTTCGGTGCATTGTTTGCACCACATCGGGTGTATTGGAGATACCCAACTTCTTCTTCAACCCCTGTGCCCAGTCATCGCGACTCATATGCGCCAATAACTTCCACACACTTTTGAGCTTTGAATTTTGCGTTAATTCCTCATTTCGCTGCAAATCCGTCCCATGCCCATAGTCCATCATTGCACGCCGATAGATAACAACAGCTATATCATCATCTGTGCTAGATGACACATCTGGTGCTGCATCACCGGACACAGTTGGTGAATTTGCAGGGAATTGCATAAGATCCAGCCGTACCCCCGAAGATCCCCACAAATTATTCTTCGTGTCCCATGCAATTGCAACACGCTGTGGCACCTGCAATAAACGAGAAATTTTCACATCAGCATTTTCTCCTTTTTTTCTCCTCTTCTTCTACTTTTTTTCTATCACACCACCCCCGCACAAATGATTTCTGCATCTCATTTTCCCTCATAGCACTCTGAAAAATTGGATTCACTTGCAGTGTTATGGCAATGCGGTTGGTATGGAGAAGAAGAAGAAAAAAACTGATGCAGATTCATCTCATGTTTAGGAGTGTTTTCCAAACATCTAAAACGTGAAAATCTTGAATGGAAATTACATTTTGAAATTTTATGATTTGTGCACCAGCTTTGAGTAATTTAAGCTAACATTTTCTCTTCGGTGGGTGGAGGAAATGCCGTGAGAAAATCAATTTAATTCTAAGTAAAAAAAAAGAGAGGAAAGAAAACAATTCTTTTCGTCCATTCTTGGCACCTTCAGCAGGTCTATTTTACATAAGAAAATTCTTGGCCGCAGCTGCAGGTTAATTATATTATAAAATCGACCTCCAATCACAACAAAATCACTCAAGAAAGTGCCAAAGGTGAATGAGGAAGACTTTCTTTCACACCTACCTCATATAATTATGCAGAGACATATTATAAATTCAAATTTCCCTCGTGCACGTTGCGAGAAAAATTCGCCATGTATTTTTTGGCAAAGAAACTGCATAAATTTTTAAAATATAATCTCTTTTCGAAGCTTTAGATTTTAAATTTTCATCAAATTAGAACTTTTCTCTTTAGCCACAATTTAATTTAAGAAGAAAAAAAACATCTAAAAGTGTTTCAATTTCATAAAGTTGTTTGAGATGCTTTTCACACAAAAATAAGAGCTTGTCACCCGTCAGAAACATCTTTTATTTGTTGCCACTAGAAAGCTCAATAAAGTTGCTAGTCCAAGAATAAAGTTCGGTTTGGCTTTAATAAATGAAAAACTTTAATTATTTCTTAAACTTTTAAGTGAATTTTGTACAAAAAAAAATAATTCCCAAAAGTTTGTGAAAAAATAAAATTTTGAATTCAGTGCTAAAGTAGGGAAATTTGCATTTGAAAACTTTAATAACTAATACTTATAATTCGAAAAAACCACAAAGAAAATTTAAAATTCAAAAGTTTTTTTCTACACGGAAATAATATTCTTATTTCTCTTGATTAAATTGCCAAATTTGAAAGATAAATGTAGGTGAAGACCATACTTTTTTAGAAAGTTCGTGTGCAAAATAATGTGTTTCCTTGAATATAGATCACGCTATTTATTGCATAATTTTGTAGAAATTTATGTAAATGTATTTTGAAATATATTTTATCAGACAGAATTTGTACTATTTTATTCAAATATTAAATTTTGATACAAAATTTTTAAAGAAATAAGCTTGAAATGAAAAATTCTAAACTTACTTCTTTATTCATACTGTTAAGAAAAATTCAAGAATAGGCATTTATTTAGTCAATAAAACATTAATATATTTTGCTATTTAGCGACATTTCTATTTTCTTTTATTATCTTCTATCAATAATTGTAACTTCTATTTATTAATTTAATCGTAACGTCGCCAGAAAGCAGAGAAATGAGGCGATGCTTATTACTTCCTACGCCTCTGAGAATTTTTGCACAATATTGTTAAATTTCTGATAAAATAAAATTAAGATTTATTCATAAAAAAAATCAACGATATTTACCAATTAATTCTCAATTATTCATAAAAAAAATTCGAGTGAATTTCGACGAATCAAACAACATAAAATATTATAATGAAAAGAATTGAATATACAAATCATTTTCACAATGCCCTAATTGTTGGCAATATATAATCATGATGAATAACCAAAAGGCATGAGATTGCCATATCCTTCCTCTTGTGAATAATTTTTCAATTAATTTCCGAATCATAATTAGAGGAGTTATGTTTTCTGACATGACCACTCATTTGTCACACTATATAATCTTCTGTATGTGTGCAGTGCACTAAAGGAAGCTCAAAATTATGCAATGTCAAAATCCTCTGGTTGATACTTATATGTATATTGCATTGGAGATCAGAAATATTATATATGTACACTACCCTCAAAGAGTTTCCGGGAAAGCAAAAATGGGGTATTTTTGAAGGCAAATTTTAAGTGGCTATATCTCTGGCTGTGGTTTGCCGATTTTCAAAAATCGACCAGTTTTGGAAAGGATACATATCTCACCTTTCCAAAACTGGTAAATTTTTGATAATCGCTCAACCTGTTAATTTTTGGCAGCCATTTTGGTAAAGCTAGGTAAAAGCGTTTTTTTTTCACGATTTCATAAATTTTCACTTTGACCTTTTGTATCTCGGCCGCTAGTGTACCGATTTTAACGAATTCACTATAGATGGAAAGGTAATTTAATTCCCTTTCCAAATCTGGTAAATTTTTAAAAATCAGTTGATCACAGTCGGAGATATACCTACTTAAAATTTTCCTTAAAAATACCCCATTTTTGCTTGCCCGGAAACTTTTTGAGGGCAGTGTATATTGTTCGAATAACTTAACTATGACATAGCTTTAAATTTTTTACATAAAAGCATAACTCATATATGCTGCATGCATAGGTACTGACTTCACGTGGATAAACGGCAATGGTTGAAAAGAGAATGGATATGACTTCTTCTCCGTTGCATCCATGAAAGAAATTCACTCAGGGTTTCGCTCCATTCGTAAAAAGAACCCTGAGTGAGCATTCTCCATATATATAGTTGAAATTCTCATGAAATATCACATACATAAATCCCTCCCCTGATGTATGCGACTTGGTGGGGGCTGTGGATATTCGTTCAGAGATAGAAATTTCAAAAGTATATTGGGATAGGAAATTCGATACACTACAAACACTTTCGATGGCACATTTGGTGGGCTAGTGGGTGGTGGGTGGGTGAATGTATATAGTTTGGAAATTTGTCATACATATAGAATAACTATATACAATGTAGGGAGAGTGGGAGAGAGGGAGGACAGAGTATTTGTATGCCGATTTCGACAGAAAGATTGCACTTCAGCAAAAATCCAGCGTAATTTGGGGGGCGTCAAGGGAGCTAACAGAGTATAGTCTAACAGTCTAACGCACTCGGATGGATTTGTGGGAGATAGGGGGATGGTGGGGGGGAGGGTTGGTGACTTTTTCCAACATAGCCTTGTATGTGCCTCCTGTTTAGTATTTCAAGGGATTATAGAGTGTCGTGTGAAGAATAAAAAATCACATTGAATTCTTTTCTCTTTTTTTTTTCACACCCTCCACACCACTTACCTGGAAATCCGTCACATTTCCCGCACCAGTTACAGCTAACATCCTTTCCAAATCTTTTGGATGCCACGAAATGTGCTGAATTGTAATATTCCGTGCTCCGGACAGAATTTTGGACTGGAAGGGAGCAGCATAGCGTTTCATGGTGTAGGGTTCACCTTCCATGTCACTCCCACCCGACCAATGGAGATCCACAAGATGAACAAATGGTGAATCCCTCTGAAGAATACTCAAAACACTACTCCTTGTTGGGCACCAAATCAGATGATTGATATTCTTCTGTGTCTGCCGCTGACTCAGCGATTTCTCGATATTCCGCACATCCCACAGAGTCAAGTTGTTATCGATGTAGCTGGCTAAATAGCGACCACCAGGAGCTAAGCACAGCCCATGGATGGCCCTTGTACTCGTTGTTGACACACTCGTACCCCCTGACCTGAGATCCCACACCTTGATGTGCTTGTGACTCATGCCTGCAACACAGAGAGGTAAATTCCACTGATGTCAGATGAGAATTATCCTCCTGGCAGGATGATTATTTAGGATATATACACACACCCCACCACCCCTCCCAAAAAGCTTCACCTCCTCTGTATGAGCCAACCGAACACTCAAACCACCTACCCCGAAGAGCCTCAAGGGCTGCGCCTGTCTAGTGGGGAATTTCAATTATATGCATGAATTTCTTGATGGAAAGCTCACACACAAGCACAAGAGAGAGAAATCTTTGCCACGTATGAATCAACATTTCTGTTGGAAAGTCTAATTTATGTAAACAACAATTCAGAAGTTTGAAATACCAACTATATCATGCTTTATTTCAAGCATCCTAACGTGTTGTTGCACATACATATAATCTCAATCTATAGTGACGTGAGGGATTTGTGTTTGATTTAATTTTAATCGAAATTTAAATGCTTTTTAATTTTCTTTTAAATGTTTCTCAATTTTCAATTTTTAGTCAAATAAATTGGTTTGATTGTTTTATGTGGGAAATTCAGTCACTTTGCAATGTAGGGGAATGAAAACACAGGAGCTGACTTTATTGAATTTATGCGACGTTTCGGAGACTTTTTTCTCCTTCTTCAGGCCTGCAATTACACTATGGACAATTCTTTTTGAAATTTTCATTTTTTTGCGGCAAGGACGTGCCGATACACCTCCTGTCGCAGTCACTGCCATCACAACACTGACTGTCCCGACAAGGTTGGCGATCGTTGTCCCGTTAATCCCCGTTAATCCGCTCATACCTTACTGTTAACCTTACACTACTTTAAATTACTTTTTAACAATTAACATAAAGAAATATCTAATGATTTTATATAAATGTAGTTAAGGCAATTTTTAATTCTAATCTAATTCTAATTCTAATATTCTAATTTCAATATTTAATTTTTGTTGTGGGGAAATTTTGAGAGAAAACTTTATATTAAGGTTATTGCTTTGTTTATTTTTAAACTTTCAAAATTTAATTTATTTGAAGATATTTAATTCTAAATTAGAATGAGAAGGTTGAGGGATGTTTAAGTACCGAAAAACCTCCTTTCTAATTCAACAAAAAAGTAAAGTGTTGATTCTGATAAAAATCTTTGCTAATGTTGTAAGATTTTGACATTTGATAGTTTTAAAAATCTTTCTTTTTTTGTTCTGCGAAAGAAAAAAAAATAAGAATTTGTTCAAGAAAACAGTGAGATGAGAAAGGTCTTTAATAAGGTCTGGAAAAGTAATTTTCCACATAGAAGATTTCTGCACTTCAAGAACATTTTTTAAAGATAGAAATAAAAAGTCAAAATCTTGAAAGATTTTTCCCAGAATACCAAAAATCTTATAATCGACGAATTCTAAGACAAAAAAGAAAAAAGAAAAATCTACTTCTAATTTTTAGTAAAAAAAAATCTCCCAAGATTTTTTTTCAATTGTTCTTAAAGGGTTGTGGTGGAACAAAAAGCTGTTGCAATTGAAAGATGCAATTTATTTACTTTTCTTTCTTTCAAGATTTATACGTTATCGGATATCGCATTTTTTCCACTTGGTTTCATTTCATTTTCAACAATTGAATTTTCAACACATCCCTCAAATTGAATTTGTCCACAAGATAATTTTAATAAATTCATTTCGTTTGGATTTTAACTTCTTAATGCTTTCTCAATATAATATGTACAATGTATATAGCAATCAAATCACTTTGAATTGGACAAAAGTCATTCCTTGGATTAAAATGTTTAATTTTTGAATTACAACGCGTAATTCCCTGAAGATTTATCAGAGCATTTAGAGGAGGTTAATTGAATTTTTGTAGGGGCTTTCCTTCAAAGAAGAAAATTCTCACTCAAATAAAATCATTAAAATGATTTAAATTATTTCCTTTTCATACCCCTCTCTGCAGGGACATTCCAATCATTAATGGGTGCTATACTTTTGGGGACATTAAGAAAGTATGCTGCTCCACTCATTGGGAAATGCACTAAAATTTAAATTTCCCAACATTTTCTCTTATAGGAGAAAAATGTTAAATTGAAAGAGCAACATTCTGTTTGGAGCACCCGCATGAAGCTTTTCTTTTCGCTCACTTCCCGTTTATTATATACACATTTTGGTTTTCTTTTCGAGAGCAATTTCGCAAGTATCATTAACGACGTCCAGGAATTTTCTTCTGTTTGAACAATTTTTTCCCATTGTGTTTGTTTTATGACTATGATGTCCATTTTGTGTGGAGGAGAAGGAAAATAAGGCGGAAGAAAACGGAGTGCCACGGGGGTTGAGATGAAGAATGCCACGAGGGGGGTGAGGGTGAGGGTTGGAGTTGGAAGAAGACTAATCGATTTTTCTTCTTAAATGGCTGGGAAATAAAAGTTTAAGCATTTTTGTGCTAAATTGGAAAATTTCCCTTTTTGTTAGCAAAACTCCCTTCCCTCACAGACGCAAAGTATTTCGGGGGCGGCGAGAGAAGCCTCCACATGAAAATATTTGCGCACAAAAAGCATCTCACGGTTGGGAAATAAATGAATATTACCCAAAAATGGGTAAAGTAAGTTTTGAAACACTGCGTCAACGGAGGATTTTGGAGTGGATTAAAGTGTTGACTTTATGTCCCCTTGAGATTTCTTGTGCAAGATAATCTCAAAATGTAGCGACATGTGCTCCACACTGCTTATCTTAAAATAATATCGCGTAACCTCTAGGAGTATAGTGTCTCAAGGGGTTGAAATAAATGGCACACAGACCCCCCAAACGCGATAGATGGGATAAGGATTAATAGCAGACTGGTGGAGAATGGATTAATACAAATTTCAAAATTTTTCCCAAAAGGAATATTTATTCTTACCCTGCATTCACGTTTTCTCTCACATTTTGCGGATTTGGTTAGTTTGGTGGGTGGAGGAAGATGGATCCCCCCCGCAGAATGAACGAAAGAATTCCATGAATGAGTAAAGATTTTTCTTGAAAGGAGAAAAAAATCCCCACCTCAAATCTGGGCGCGCAAAAGGGTGAGAAATCTATAAATTTTCAGCTGTAAAAGACTCGGTGAAGGGTATAAATTTTACAGCATTGTTATGTTCAAAGTTACCCCCGAAGAATGAGCAATCGGAGTGCATGCTCTCGGAAGGAACTAATTTTGTGTATAAAGCAATGCATCTTAAAGTTTTATGCTAGAACGACCATCCTTAAAATAACTCTATTTTGCTGAAAAAGTTGAATTATTCGTTCCTAAAGAAAAAACTCTGAATATCCTGTAAGATATTAAATCAAATAACCTTTCAATCTGTCTACTTTTACATCAATTTTCTTTGCAAGAATTTGCATAAAAGTAAATTCAATTTGATGATAAAAAAATTGCATAAAACTAAATTCAATTCTGCCCTGAGTTTATGCTGTATTATTCGCTTTTGAAAAAAAATCTATTTATCAACTTTCCAATATTCTCCCTGAAAGAACTTTCTGCAAGTTCTTTTCCGTCTTTGGCCGTCTAAAAGTGAAAAATTAAAACGATTCCTCATGAGATTATTCTTCTCCTCCCACCCCTCCCCGTTCCATGCAAACTGATTTGTGGTCTTCAATGTATTATTAAGCAAGGAACGTGAAACATATTGCCATAATACATTTGTTGGATTTGAGAAAAATTATCCTTTTAACGTTACCCCCGTGTGCACCAAGGTTGGATTGAAAAATAAAGCGATTTTCTTTACCCAAGCCTCAGACAAGAGAGCTGAGAGCGAGCATACATACATGAAGGGAAGAGAACATGCATTTCTCAATCGCTTCCAGCAAGACGTGTGCTGAAAGTAATGTCTTACATTTATGTTTTACTTACTCAGCTTCCTATTTCCTTTTCCGCTCTTACACTGTCCCCCCACCCCCGCCTGTTCGTCTCAGTACATCTCCTTATCATTATCACACATTCAATATTTTCCCTCACAGCAATTCAACAAGGGCAACAAGGTTATAAATAATAAGTATGGATAACTTTGAAGAGGAAAACTTTAATAGAAACTCTGCAACTTTAAAATGTTAAGATCGATTTATGGCAGGTTTAGTGATGAAGGTGAAGAACTAGCAAAAATGTGTTCTGAAAGAAAATTAATTATTAATCAAGGGGTGTTTGTCTGAATTAAATTATATTCGGATGATTTGCTAAAGAAATCAAAATATTACTTTCTAGACTCAAAATGGCTCAGATTGAGAAGCAAAGGGCTAAATTTAAGTGAGTAGTAAATTGAACCCGAAACGGGCTAAATTTAAGCCTAAGAAGGCTAAAAAAAAAAGCATAAAAATATTTTTTTCAAGATTAAAAAGACAGAGATTGAGGAATAAAAGCTTAAACAAATCAATTCATGCCTAAAAATATTATTTGGTTTTCAGTCCTAAAAAGGCAGAGTCTTCAGTCTCAAAAACCTTTAAAAAATATTTAATTAAAGACTAAAAAGAACTAGAATTAAAGCCTAAAAATTAGTAAATTTTATCCGAAAAGGGTTAAGTTTTTTTTTCGATTTTTATTCGGTTTTGTGTTTGAAAACACATTTTGAAAGATTTTTCAAACAGAAATAATTTATTTTTATTTTGAAGCCAAAAATACCTGCAAAAATACCACCTATAATATAAGTATTTATGGCTACATCCTTAATCTAACTTGACGAATTTTGATTAATTTTAGTTAGCGTTTCAGAAGCTTCTATGCATTCTTTGAGAGAAAATTAATCTACCAAATCGTTCTTAAGATATCATAAAACATAAAAAAAAGTCCTAATTGAAATAATAATTAAAATTAGAAAACTAAAACATTAAAATTGCATCGTTTGAACACCTTTTTAACAGCTTAATTAAATTAAGCTTTATTCAAAAGAAAAAAAAAAGGAAATTTTGTATTCAAGCGATTTTATGGAAGAATTCACTTCAATAAAGGAGAAAATAAATTCAAATTTGGAACATTCTACCGCAATATAACTCACGAAGAACATTTTTATGAATATCTTTCCAAATCAATAAAAAAAATTCAAGAGGAAAACACGAACGTTTTAGCTCTTCATCTTTTTCTCATATATCATTTTTTTATATTTATTTTATTTAAGAAAATGAGGAAAATACATATAAATTATCTTCTCATGAATTAAAATGAGGTGAAATAAATTATATGCTTATATACAGCTGAATACGTGATTTTTTGCAGAATAATTTTAATGACTTCAAAGAAGTCTTTTTTTATTTGGGGCTTATTGAAGAGGAGAGAATTGATGGGGTTAAATAGTATGGGCAATAAGGGGCTAAATGAGTCATTATTTGTATTTGAAAATCCAGCGATTTCACACAAAGACACGCGAAATGAAACGATAAAAAAATTCTACAAATTATTGTTAAATTATACTTTGTTCAAATGAGCTTTTTAACAAAGCTCTACCTGGTGGTGACGTTGAAGAGATTAAGTGGCCAATGGGAATGTTTTGATAGAACTTATGAACCAATCAAAAGGCTTAGAAAGTTTTTTTGACCTATTTTCCCCATATTAAAAAATCATTATAAAAAAATTTTGGTCCTTAGCCAATGTATTGCTAATCTGTTTTTTATTATTTTATCCTCAATTTTATTCTAAAAATCTCTCTGAGCATAGAAAAGCATTCAGAGAGCATAAAATATAGAAGAGAAACTTAATTTATTCATTAAAATTAAAGGCTATTGTAAAGTTCTCTTGCAACGCAAACCCATTTAGCCACTATGTGGGGTAATTATTATGAATTACATACAAACAATTTAGTGGTAAATGGTATGTATCTTATCCTGTGTTGAAGCTGTGGGTGGTGAAGGGGTTTACCAAGAAAACCATCCACCTCTCAATAGAGCCAATTATTGGGTACATTCAATCATTTTAATCTCATTGTGCGGCCATAACTAAATCTCTTCAGGCACGCATCATTTGCCGCCTTAATTCTTTTAGCCGAACCACCACCAATTTTGGCCGGATTGGGGTGACATCCGCGGGAAATGGTGCCCTCCACCCTCCCCGTTAATTGACTTTCCCGTCCAATTTGACTCTCCCAATCTCTCTCACACACATGCAAACATATAGAGAGATTGGGGTGGGATTAATTGAAAATGCATAATTGATGGTGCGGAGTGAGCTCTCCTATCTCTTTCTGTGTGAGATAGGGGTGGGTGGGTGTGTGGGGGATGCAATTTGGGGATTGGCAAGGATTAATTCAGCACAGGAGTCATGTACCTGCATAAATGACACGAGCATTCTTGTCCCAGCAGAGTGAATGGGCTGTCTCCGAGAGGCCGAGGTGCTGGACGATACTCAGTTCCTTTGACGTGTCCCACACAAAGATACTGTGGTCCGATCGATTCCTATCATACCCCATGGCCAGTAGATTAGTCTCTGGTTCACTCCATGCCAGACAGAGGCAGGGTCGTGAGTGCTTTGGGGTGAATTCGATATTTGTGTCCGAGTGCGGAGTGGTCAGGAAATTGCACAGCACAGCTTTCCCGTTGATAAGACCCGCGGCGGCTAAGAGGGAATTCGGTTGGAAGGATGGTGCTGTGCAGCGGATGTAGACGTATCGTGGTTCCGACACCTGCAACACCCCCGTGGTACACGGTGAGAGGTCCAGGTATGCATTGGATGGCACAGACTGCCTCCGGAGCGTTGATTCCACTTTGTACACATTCATTTCACAGCCCCACGTGTAGAAATAGTCAGGGTTACGTGGGTACCAATGGAGACCCTCGATGGAACTCATTTTTGGTCACTTTGGTGTCTTTTTGTCGCACAAAAACACTTCAATTTACGCACTTCGTCACCACTGCACCGTGTTGTTTACGTTTTATCAGCTGTTCTTGTAAAAAATAAAGTTGATGGTAGCGCTCGCGCACAACAGCGGTTGTCGCTGGCACTACATCGTTACACACAGTCCATGAATTCAAATTTAACGAATTCTCGTTGAATTATTTTTATTCCTAAAATTTTAATGTATGTAATTAATTTTACATTGATTTTATAATACATATTGTGATTAGGACATGAAATCTAAGGAAATTAGTTAACGAATTATGCTAATATATCTAAGAATTAACCCTTGGAGGACTTTGCTGGCCAAAGTGGCCAATTTGACATTTTCTAAATCGTCACAGAATAAAATCTCTTAAACATATCGTGATAATTTTTACAACTGTGTGTATGGAAGTTCAATTACTTCAAGATCGTCAAAAGAAAACTCTGAAAAATATTTTCTTTTAAGGAGAAAACGAAGGTTAAACTTTTGAGGTTAGAATCCTCAATCGTCCAAGTGTTAATAGGTTTCAAGCTTTTTATAATTAGGGGAACGTAGCCCAATTCCGACCTCCAAAGGTCCACGCAGAATAAGAAAAAATGCTATAAAATAAAAAGTAAGACCTATTCCAAATAAATAAAGCCCATTTAATGTTATTTTAACTCTCATAACTTTCCGCATTTAAGATTTTATCAGTTTTAAGTAATTGCGAATTGAAAAAGGCCTTAAGAGATCCGAATTGGGCCACGTTCCCCTACTATTACTGGTAAAATTCGTAGTAAGATTTTTCTTAAAAATTCTCTAAAAAATCAAGAGAGAAAATTAATAATTTTGGAGAAATCTTCTTAATCTTTTATTTTCTGCTTTTTACGCATCTTTTCTCATGGGGTCTTTGGGTCCTTAAATAAAAGCTTGACAAAGCTTGATAAAAGCTTGTTTTTGAATATTTAAAAATTCTTTCCTAGAACTTTATGTTTTTTTTTGTCTATGATATGACTTTTCTTTTTTAACGTTTGACGTTTGTTTGTTTTAACTTACGTTTATTCGAACATTTAATTTTTTTTTAGCGTGTGACTTATGTTTTCTTGTTTTACATTAATTTTCTATTGAATAGGTTTTTATTTAACCTATTTAACGTAAAAAAAACCTTCCTTTTATTTTTTTCATGAAATTTTTAATCTGGAAATAATTTTCTTTGATTTCTTTTGAACAATTGAATATCCTTAAGTATTAAAGGTGTTTAGACACCCAAACACTCTCTCTGGCTACGCACTTGCTCTCTGCCATTTTAACAATTGACCGCCATTTTGTTTAGTTTAAAAATTTTCAAAATTGAGACGCTTTTAGTTCCTTCTAGTTAGATGCCAAATTAAAATATCCACACAGTAAAGTAAAGTAAAATCAATACGGTGTTCAAATGGATTAAACCATTAATAATTAAAAGCTTCTAAACTCAAAATTTAATTCACTCAAGGCGTTATGACGCCATTTTGTGTGTATTGGGTGTGAATGAAGACTCATAGATACTTCGAAACAGTTTCATTAAGGAACAATCAAAGAAAATATCATTTCCCAGCAAGCACAAATTGTCATTCAGTCCATTTGCCTTGTACCTGTGAGCACAAATGAAGTCCTGGGTTTCTCTTATATTTAATTGCTATTGTACCATCTCCACACACAAGTTAGCGCACCATAGATGCTCAGCTCATCCTGTGTCCACTCTATTCACCTTTGTGATTGAATCCTCTTTCTTCTCCTCCTCCTCCTCATCTTTCTAAATTGTAAAAGCTCCGGAATTTCTATTTCAAACCTCCCTTGAGGCAGTTTTCACATCTAACAATTGCAAAATTTTCATTTCACCCAAAAATATTGTTTTTTATTATTATATTTCGGTGGGAAAAATCAATAATAAAATTTTCTCATGCGGCCCAGCCTTTCGATGCTCTCTCGCTTTTGGCTGTTTGTTCAGAAGATTTTATGCACTAATGCGACAAATCTCTATTTTATCATGCCTTCCTGTGGTGCTTGCCATTTATAACACGAGGGGGGTGGCGCGTTATGAGGAGAAACACTGGTGAATTTTAATTTATATGCACCAAAACCTAATTTCCCATGAAACTCCAGAGTGGTAGAACTTTCGTGCATCAAAACTTAAAGATAGAGTGGACTAATTTGAAATTTAAAATTGGCGTTCATGCAGAAAAGTTGATAGAGCTTTTACCCCCGGTGTAGAGCTCTTGTCTATTTGCTTAGCCTTTTTCAAACCCGAGTTCAATGGGGAAACTTTTACTAATCTCCCACGGTATACACATATATGCAAAATCATTCAAATATTTATATATTCACTCTGCATCTCTATTCATTCCACATCCCACCCACCTCCTTTATATATATATATATATATACATATATGTATATATAAATTTTTTTTTTTTTTTTTTTGCCTCATTTATTTTGTTTCTCTGTGTACCACACATTACAACATTACTTGACAATTGAACTCTGACATGATAAGGGAATAACCAGTGCTCTTACCCTTCAAAAGTTTTTACTAATACATAAAGTACAAATAAAAAGATGACAAACTAATCTTCATACAAGTCACAGGGCCACCCTCTATGTAACCTCCTGCTTGAGTTGAACTCTAAAATATCACTTTGAACGACAGAATTTGGGTGAGTACTAAGGCGATCCCTGTACGATTTGCTCCTTTCCAGTGCTAGCTCCTTAACAGACTTTATGCCCATGTCATTCAGTATCACTTGATTTGGAACATACCATGGTGCTCCAACGATCCTCCGAACAGTTTTGTTTTGAAATCTCTCAAGAATCTCAAGATTTGAGGCTGCTGACACACCCCACAGTTGTATACCATATGACCAGATGGGAATGATGACGGTTTTGTACAGCAAGATTTTATTTTCCAAAGAGAGTCTCGATTTCCCTCCCAGAAACCAGTACATCTGTCTCATCAGCTGGGTAAGGTGCTTCCTTTTTGACCAGATATGATTTCTCCATGTCAATCTTCTATCAAGCCGCAGCCCCAAGTATTTCACCTCATCGACTTGCGGTATGGGTATATTGTTCAGGGTTACTGGTGGGCAATTTCCCCGGCGTAGGGCGAATGTAATATGCTGAGACTTGCTCTCATTTGCCCGAATCCTCCAGAATTTCAGCCACTTACCAACTGCACACAGATGTCCTTGCAGTTGGCTACTGGCAACCTCGGGGCTTTCATGCACTGATACAATAGCTGTGTCATCAGCAAAGGTGAAAACAGTTGTACTTTCCATAGTTGGGAGATCAGCGGAGAACATGAGATACAGGAAGGGCCCGAGCACACTCCCCTGGGGGACGCCGGATCTAATACTGCGAAGCTCTGTAGTTTCACCATGGATTTGGACACAGAAGAATCTCCCCTCAAGGTACGACTCAATTATTCGGAAAAACGGAGCTGGAAGCACTTTTCTCAATTTGGCACATAGGCCCTCGTGCCAGACCTTATCAAAGGCCTGGCTTATGTCCAAGAAAGCTGCTGAGACGTACTTCTTCCCCTCCAGTCCAGCATTGATGGCGTTTACAAGCCTATGCACTTGCTCCACGGTCGCGTGCCTCCTACGGAATCCAAATTGGTGACTGGGAACAAGTTCCCTCTCGGTGATGAGTGGAGATAATCTTTTGAGGAGAAGTTTTTCGAAGAGTTTAGAAATAACAGGGAGTAAACTAATCGGTCTATAGGATCCCACTTCTTCAGGTTTCTTGCCCGGCTTAGGAATAACCACGATTTGAGCTACCTTCCATTGGGTGGGGAAGTATTTTAGCCTCAGAACAGAGTTCAGCAGTACTGTAAGAAACCTGAAACCCTCATCCGGGAGCTCCCTCAAGACTTTTGCTGTAATTAAGTCGAAACCTGGAGATTTCCTCGGATTCATCTCTTTGCATATGGTTCTCCTCACATCCTTCACAGAAAAATTCTGAATGCAGTAGTTGGCTTCTATTGGAGGCTCTGAGTTGTCCCACTCACAATCATCATCCACCGCTGAGTTTGGCCACGGAGAAAAAACAGTCTCCAGATGATCAGCAAAGACTTGAGATTTTTCCTTACAGCTCCTAGCCCAGTCACCATCTGGTCTGCGAATTGGGGGCATATGTTTTTGTGGCTGCTTCAGATTTTTTGTGACCTTCCAGAGATCATAGCCCGTAGCTTCTGTGGGCGTAAGCTTCTCCAGATAATTTTGCACCGACTCATTTGCTAACTCCTTTAGAAGGCGAGACAACTCTTCAGTCGCTTTATTCAGGAGCTTCTTGTCTTGAGGAGAGCGGGTGTTCTGCCATCTGCGCCTCAATTTCCTCTTTTCCTTAATTCTTGCCTGTACGTTTTCAGGGCAGAAACCCAATGCAGCTGAGCGTCTCACATTGTTGGGCACTGTCGGTGTTGAGCTCCAAGCAGCTCTCTGAATAGCAGTTGTAAAATGCAGCAACTGACTCTCCAGCTCACTAGGTGATTTAAGAGAAACATTCATCCGAATTTCCTTCTGTAAGCATCTCCTGAACGAATTCCAATTTGTTTTTGAGTTATGTAGAGAGGGTTTTTTATACATCGGAGCTATTTCAGTGAACATCTTTCCAATCAGCGGGGAGTGATCAGATGATAAATCAAAGCATGATTCTATGGACAACTTGGTCAAATCCACTCCTTTGGTGATGCAAAAATCTAAAAGATCAGGGATCTTATTTCTATCTGTTGGCCAGTAAGTTGGCTCTCCGGTGGATAGATGCTTCAGGTTGTTTTTTTCCATTGTCCTATAAAGTTCGCGACCCTTCACAGTGGTGAGTCTGGAGCCCCAAAAAACATTTTTTGCATTATAATCACCAGCTGCCAAAAACTTGCCGCCCAGTGTATCGAAGAATTCTTGGAAATGAGGCATTTTGATATTGTGTTTGGGCGGGCAATAAACAGCAGAGAACCGTATAGGGCCATTCAGTGTTTCAACAGACACCGTGGTAGCTTGCAAAAAATTCTCGCAGAACTTTTCGCACTCGTAGTGCTTTAGTGTGGATTTAACAAGGATCGCCGTCCCTCCGTGAGCCCTGTGATCGGGATGGTTTGTGTGATACAAATTGTAGTGTGGTACTTTGAGATAGCTTTTGTCAGTTAGGTGGGACTCCGACACTAACATAATATCAATTTCATTCATGACTAGAAAGTGCTTCAACTCTTGTGCATGGTGGCACAAGCCATTGGCGTTCCAAACAGCAAATTTGAGCAGCAAAATCATGTTGATTCCGTATTGTTGCTGTCTTGGTTGTTGTTCTTTTGTATGAAGATGGTGAGTAGATTCAACATGGAGGTCATTTGCTGCATAAGATGTTTCATCATTTCCTTAAGCTCCTTCATGTCGTCATTATTTGAATTTGTTTGTGGAGAATCTTGCAATGCATCTGTGCCTCTTGTAGCATCTGCGTATGTGTGCCCTGTGTTTTGTGACGTCATTGGTTGTCCCTCTCGCTCTCTCTCTGATCTCTTTTCACGAAGCTTTGGGTAAAGCTTTTGCTGAAGTTGCTTGTGGACAATGCAGCCTCGGTAATTCGCCGGGTGATCTCCATCACAGTTGACACACTTGACATTTTGATCCCGAGATTTTCGCGTGCAATCTTTCGTGTTGTGATTTTCCATACATTTCACGCATCGAGGAGGTCTATGGCAGAATGATTTGGTATGACCAAAACGCTGGCAATTTTGGCATTGAGGAATTTCCCTTTTTGGGTGAGGTGCCTCCACCACAACCACAGTGTTCAGCATGCGCGTGATCTCATAAACTTCCTTGTTATTGGGCTGCTGCTGCAGATTTATAAAAAACATAGGAAGAGGAGCTTTGGTGACTCGATTCCTTATGTTGGTGATGCCTGTGACTTTGTGCCCCATACTTTCAAGAATCTCCTTGATGTCCTTGATGTCAGTGGAGTGGTGTAAATTTTTCAGCACAACGCGAAAATTTCTATCTTTTTTGCATTGATATGAATGCAAGTCAGTGTTTCTCTTCCTCAATTCTCTCATTACGTCTCTATAGACCGCAATTGTCTTTGGCTGAATTTTCACCTGTTGATCCTTCATACATTTCAGCGAATAGCCATCCTTTGCCAGGGATTCAAGCAAATCAGTCAGTGGCTTAATTTCAGTCACTCCGTGCACAAATATTGGTGGAGGCTTTGGTTCATTCTCCGCAATTGAAGAAGCAGCCACAGCAGCTGGCTCATCATTGTTGACATTTTTTTCCGTGTTATCACTGTTGTCATCGGCGCCATTTTCCATGGTAACGTCTTGAAGAGTGTTGAAAATATTCGGTGATTCCTCAATTATTTTATCACGTACTACCCAGCCATCCAGGGTTTTCGTCTGTTTACTTCTTGGAGAAGCAGGTGGGCTGCCTCCGCGTCTTTTTCCTCTGGCTGCAGTCCAGCCCGTCATATCCTTAACGGAAGACATTCCGACAGGTTGAGAAGGATAAAAAGCTTTTTTACGGCCTTTTCAGTCCACGGATAATTTCGCCCACAACTTGTGTTGTTCCCGTGGACCTAATTAGCCTAGAAATAATTGCCTCAGTGGCTCAAACACAAAATCGTGTGAGAAAATTCCAAAATATCAGGAGTACCTTATTTTATTGGTCAATGGTACTTGCCTTTCAACCTGTCACTATGTATATATAAATAGATAATAATTGTGCGGGTGGTTGCGAATTGAACATAAAAATGTTAAATTTTGGGGTTGTTGGGTGAAATATTCATATCGATCTCATGCAATTGCAGTGTTAATTCACCTAAATGAGGTAGAGGAACTTTGCCATTTGGGATTAATATTTTTGTGGTGTGAAATATCTGGGATTTTTGGAATATTTTAGAGTGCATCAAAATGGTAAACAAATTAATTTGGAGCATGTGAATATTTTTGCATCCCTGCAATATGTACATATTCCAATTCCAATGGAAAAAAGGTAAAATATGTGCTTTTGTGAGCTTTTTTTATGTATTTTTTTTTTAAATTTTTATGTGACTTTGAAGTTTGAAACATTCATACAAAATGCATTAATTTTTTTAAAACATTTTAAAAATGGATTAAAAAATTTTTATAAATTGAAACATTTTATTTAAAGTATCCAAAAATAAATCAAATGGTCATCAAATGTAAATTAATTCTTGTAAAAAATATTTTTTTGAACTGTAAGAATTTAACTCAAATATGTCTTTTATTTTAAGTAACAATCAAGATGGGATATGGAAAATCTGTAGAGGATCAAGAAGAGATAAAAAATTCCCAGAGATTTTCCATTTTCCTTTAGAAATCAGTGAGGAAAAGTCAAAAGAGATTTCTTAAAAAAAATCCAACAAAAGTCGTCCTCCTAAAATGAGTTCAAATTATATTTTTTAATAAATAAATAAATTATTGTTGCATGAGAGGAATATTTTACGAGCCTCAAAAGTAAACTGAATAAATTTCCAAATTTTTTTTCTTTACATTATTTTTGAAAGGAGTATTTATTCCTTTTTCGGTTGTTCATGACATCACTCAAATAAACGTTGAAAAATATATTCTCGGAGAGAAAATCATTAAAAACATTTCATTTTATGAAAACTCTGAAAAGCTGTCCCCAAAAATACAAAACCACGCCCCTATTGTACTTTATTTCATTTACCTTCAAACACATAAAGCATATGCTGCATTGTCTTTTTTTTCATTCAAAAAACAATAAAAGAAAGATCATCATGAGTTCTTGGAGTTTATGGATCAATAAAAATATTTGAGCAACAAAAATAACCACCACACCTTCATTTCCAGCTGACTCTTCAATGTTTGTTCAAAATCGTAATAAATTTTGATAGCTCTCACTCATCAATCTGCATTTGACATGAGAGTACATTACGTTTAATAATTGAAATCAGTCAAGCCGACACCTGAAATGACGATGAATAATATTGTAGTTGATATATAGACTTTAAATTCATCAAATTAATTTAATTATATTAGTTACATGAAATCTGTGGAAATCACTGCAAATAAAACCATAAATGTTTTTTTCCCCGCTGTCATATCAAATATAGTTATGCAAAAGCAACATGCGAAAATATAAAATATGGAATAAAAGCAGAAAAAGTGTGCCACCGTGAATAGTGTTAAAAATATTTTCATGATTGTTTAGTTTAAGTCGCATTCTGTGGAGAGGAAGTGGCATTTAATTGAAATTTATGTATGTTTGAGATGCGGTACCTACATACGTCTTGTATAATCCCAGTTAGAATTTCATAACAGCACAGTCTTTTGCTGTGTATGTGAATAAATAAAGGAGACCTTCCGGCTATGTAAATTGCACTAGGCGCATTACATTCATACGTGGCAAAATCGTCTATGTAACCCCAAGTGCTGTGCCATTCCTAAATCATCTTTCTGTATGTTATGTATGTTGTATATGTATTTCTAAAGGACCTCTTCCTCCCCTCTGTTGGAGCTTCCGTTTTGTATTATTTTCTCAAGGAAGAATTTAACACTTGTGCTCATTCAAATCACATGTCGGAAAATTCTCACTTCAACACATGAGAATGTCATCACTGATGCCTCTTTCGTGTTCCTGTTGGTATATATGTACATATATATTTAGAAGAGAGATAGAACATCGCTCCAAATGTGCATGGGGTGGCAGGCATAGGGGGGGGGGAGGTGGAGACATAAATTTATTCCCTAATTTTATTCCTTCTTACTCAGAGGTAGTCTACCGTTAAGAATATTTTGGATACATTATGCAAAGACAAAGGAAGATCGGTATAACCATGATTGACAACGTTAAAGTTTTACTTACATAATTCTCTATTTTTTTGTAAAGAAATATATTTTTTAATTAATCGCGAGTGGGTTGTTTTAGTGTGTAGAGCATATGCTTATATGTCCATTATCAGGCATTCAGTTGTATCATAAATTGCACCACATATGCTGCTCAGAATTCTCAATTTGGGAAGCAAAACGAAGCATTTTTTATGGTTTTAAATTAATCAGAACATCGCTGAAAGTGACAAGATGTTCGATTTTTTTTTGAATGCTCCGGAAATAGGAAAAATTCAATTTATGCTTTAGCGCTCCATTATGTTTCATATTTCATGAGCAGAAATTAAAGTATATGTTGGAAATCAAAGATTGAAGCTTATGCTTCATGCATATAAATACCCAGAAATTTAGATACAATAGGGGCGTGTTTTATGCATTTTTTAATCAAAGCTTCCTAATTTTTATAAGAAATTTTTTCAGCGTCATGATCGTAAAATCTAAAGGGTTTTTTTTTTAGAAATCTTTCCAATGACGAGAGCTCAAAAATGAATACACTCCTTTTTTGTTCTGAATTCTTTTTTTTTATTAAACATTGCAAACTTCTTGATTTTGTAAAAAATCCAAAAATTGCAAATTAATGTTTACAAAATAGACATTATAGATAATTACTACCAGAGATATCTAGTTATGCTATGTATCTTATTTTATTAAATTAAATTAATACTAAATGTGTTTAGAGAACGTGAAAGTTTTCTCTTTGATAATTTACTCAATTTACCACGGAATACTCATTCCAGAGTTTGTATTGCCAAGATAATTAAATTCGCGTAATAGGTGGATGTCAAATGGCTGGCGTGTGTGTAGGACTATACAAAACATTTTCAGTTAATCTTCATTATGCACATAATATATGGGGACATTTTGTATATTATGTATGGTTCCACGTATTATTCGCTGCATTATTTATTTCATGAGAATTCATAAGCAAAATGAAATGAAAATAACAATGCCATTGCTATGCTAATAGTACAAAATTATAAACACACTATCACATGTTTTTAACTAATGTGCTGTCTAAGAGGAATGGAGATGTGAAAAGTCATTGCTTTCATACGGGGAGGATATTCCCACATACATACATATGTAGCTTGAGGGGTTATTTGCATTGAAAGTGGATTTGGTTTCTGTTGACACTGCAATTGAAGCGAAGTCCCACACTTAGGGTAATCCCATGATATCCAGAGGTTAATGAAAAACTCCAATTTTCTCTTGGTTCATTATATAGTTTTATAACTTCGATGGAATTGATTTGAAATTGATTCAAATCTTTAAATAGTTTTCAATAATTAATTTAAAATGATTCAGAAAGTCCCAAAACATGAATTGCTTTCATCTTCAATGAGTTTTAAATCAAGTTACGAAATTTAATAGGTTTATATACTTACTGTAGCATTATTGTTTCTCTGAATGTGAGATATGTATTAATATCATAACTGTCGCTGATTGTATAATAAACACATATGTGCATGTGATCAATCCTCGGATTAATCTATGTTTATATGTTTGCTAAATATATGTACATTAAATATGATTTATTGATCTGAATAAGAGGTATGTTTGATAATGTCTATGGAATGCATAATGCTCCTCTATTGTGGCAACATTTGAATTATATCAAATGGACAGTAATAAAGAAATATTTATGCAAATGTTTCAAATAGAATGGAGAATATAGAATTTAGAAAATATTTAATTAAAAATAAGAAGCTTTTAAGGTGTTCTGAAAGACGAAAGATTTTCTTTATTTACTGTGAGAGCTTAAAAATAGTATAAAAAGCTTTCATTTTCACAAAAAGTCAAATGGTCAGGTTAAAAGAAGAGTTTTAAAGTTTTTATTGCATCGAATTTCAAGAGCTTTGGTTGAAAACTAAATTTTCTACACATAAATTCATACATAAAAGATTTAATTTTAATTTAATAAATTAATTACTTTAATTTCAATTTAATTTTTTCTTCTTTTTCCAAAGAAAAATATTTCTTTATAAATCCTTCAATTGATTACTACATTGAAAGAAAGGAATCAAATTACAAAAGGTCAGAGATTTAGATCATCTTTCAAGTATCTAAATCTACTTTCCTATATAAAATTAATACATAGAATATTCTTCTTTCTCTTGTAGATAAATCTGTGAAAAAGTTTCCTCCTTATAGGTAATCCTGTAATATTTTGAATTAAATTAAAAATTGTCCCCGCCCATAATTCTTCTGAGAAAATACTAATTTTTCGGTTCATAAAATTCTCAAATTACCGATTTGCCACCAAACCCCCCCACCCCCAAAAGCCGCCCCGCGGTGTTTGCTCCCCCGGAAAAGTTGGAACCACGAAGGCAAAAGGTATATATAGATAAGCGATATTTGATTGTTATTGCTGCGAAGAAAAAAAAAAGCTCGTGACTCCTCCCTGAGGAAAGAGTTTTAAATTTTGTCTACTAAAAATAGGACTTTAAAGTCATTTCGCGGAAATCAGAGAGCATAATGAAGGGGGTTGTATGGGGTTTGTGCTTTGAATTAAAATCAGCAATAATTTTGTATATAACCATCCCCCTCATCCTCATAAAATCCACAGAATTGCAATTAAAATTTCTTTGGGGAAATTGAATGAAAGGCAATCGATAGCGATGAGTAAAATTCAAAAGGAAGCGCCGCGAGCGAAATTGTGGTATTTTATGGGAAAATTTCACTCCCCAGTGTGTTTCATGTTGAGCAACTTAAACGCCCCCATGTCGTCAATTGTTTGCTCGCTTATCGCAACCCCAATGAAGAAGACGAAAAAAAACCAGAGGGAAGACAAGGCGACTGCGGTGGTGTATAAAGAGGGGTTGAAAAAAGGGATCCTTTTGCCGTAAAAATTTGAAAACATATTTTCCATGAAATTTATTCGGGGGAAATTTCTCACAGAATCAATGATTTCAAAATATCTTACCGGTAAAATATGATAGAACATTGGGGGTGTAATTCACAGTGTGGTACCACCCCCATAGTGCTGCATTATGTACACGACGATGCTGTATTTGCCGTAGGCTAACTCTCCGCACTCTTCACCTTTCGCATTATGTAATCCAATTACATTATATACAAAAGGGACCGATGGGTGAAGGAGGAAAATATTTGAAGCGTCAGCGAGTGACATTCTGTCTCGCTCGCCTTTTCGTCCTTTCGCCCTCCCCAAACTCCATCGAGCACTTTTGCAGAGAGAGAAAAGGTTTACGATGGCTTGGGAAAAACCTTTCCTTTTTTTTTATAACTATAGTTGTCACATGGAAGATGAAACTTCCACCACCTACTACCCCCCGAAATATCTCATCAATTCACATTGTCACCCTCGTTGTGACCTGCTTGCTCCATTGTTTTTCACTTTGTTTACTGGGCATATAAATATGATGAGAAGTGTAGTCACATTTAATGGCCGAACCTCAATGGGGCGGCATGAGAAAAAAAACAGGACACCCTTCACGCATAAAAGGGAAAGAGCGAGTGCTTTTGAAGTGTGATACCAAAGGTCGAGAGTTGAAGGATACTATACATAGGTATATATATCCACCACTCTCGCTCCCACCCACTGAAAACCAACGACAATCTGGGTTAAATATTCTCTGTATACCTATGCAAAGGAATCCACCAGAACCACCCACTATACCCACCCAATTAACAGAAAAAAAAATGTTAAAAAATAATAATAAATCAATTTTCAAATTAAACACGAAAACAATGGCAATGATTAATAACTCATTTGAACACACCAATTAATGTCCTTTTTCTTTTAATTGTGCTATTAATCAGCGAGAATGATAAATTGATCGCGTAAGGTTGTAAAATAGGGGCAATATAAACCCCCTTTTGGGCGGACGTTATTTTCACCCTTATTTTAGCAAAAATTTAACCCCTCCTTACGCAGTTCTTTCGTCTGATTTGATTACTTCTACGAGATAATAAGAAATGAACTAACACGACACTCAATCTCACCATGAACCTCACACTGACTTTCCCTCATTCATGGTGATTTCTTCAAAGTGCACGAAGGAGAAAGAAAAATCTTTAGAAACTATTAAATCCTAGAAAACTATTCAACCGGGTTTTTTTTCTGCAATCATTTGATCAATGGGTGTGTCAATGCGGAAGAAAGAACCCCATCCGTATAGATAAAAGACATTTTCATTGAAATATAAAACTTTATTGAATACCCCCAGAGGGGGCAAATTGGGGGATGGGAGCAAATCAAACTTTCACATCAAAAGACATTCTAATAGAGAATTTTAAAGAAGTTAGAAGCATTCTTTCCAAAGAAATTTTAAATGCATTTAGAAAAGTTTACAAAAATAGTTTATTGAAAAGAGAAAATTCATTGGAAAATAAACAATTTTCCTCTGAGTAGATTTGATAGTTTTATAAGTAAACTACTGAAGAGATTAGAGTTTATTTGAGAGATCATGCTATGTACATAATATAAGACAAGCTTAGATAGTTTAATAACGCAGAAAAAACAAGGATTAATTTGTAGCGGAAATGCGGAATAAAAAAAAGAAAAAAAGTTAAGAATATATAAAGTTAAGTTTTCGCTTTTTAATCATTTTCAATGGGATTCTATCGATTATGTTTTTCTTATTTGAAAGATTAAGCTGAGATAAAATATTAGCCACTAGGAGATGAAAAAGTAGGTATTTAAGTTTTTAAGGGAAAAATCAATCATTGGAGAAATTTACTAGGTAGTCAAAACTAGTAAGAAAACTTAAGAAGAATAGTCAGTTTTCTTAAGATTCTTTATTAATTTTCTTTAGTTTTTTTTAATCGAAAGTTTTTAATGTATAGTCCATAAGGAATCTTTATATGTTCACTGGGCATTAATAAAGTAATTCTATTCTTCTTCTAAAAAAATTTAAATAATTCTGAATAGTACTTCAAAAATCTTAAAAAATCTTAATTAAGTGATTTTTTAAAGTTTTCTTAAGAATATCTTTGAATGTCCTTAAGAAGAACACAAGATTTTTAAAGTTTTCTTAATTGAACCTTATGTTTTTTTAAATCAAGTTGGATGCAAAATTTTTGAAATATATTTTTTTTAAATATGCCTTTAGTCAGTCTAACTTGTATAATTTCAAGATTCTCTTATTAAAAAAAATTTAAGAAAAATTAAGTTTTTCTAATGAAAACTTTGGACATTCTTAAAACATCAAAACTTTGGCTTTAGAAAACTTAAAAAAAAACTCTTAAAAAAAATTAAAATCTTAAATTTTTGTTAAGAAAACTTAAGGAATCCTTGATAAAAATTGGGAACAATTAACCAAAAATTAAAAAAAAAACACTGAACTAAAAAATTAAAATTATCTTTAGATTTTCTTAAGAAAACTTGAGAAACTTTAAGGAAATTGAAAATATCTTTAGAAATCTTAAGATTGTCTGACTAATAAATTTCACTCACAATCAATTATAAAAAATCTCTTTATAAAATCTCTGACAAATCTGTGAAGTTATATTAATATATATAAATGGATAAAGTGGTGAGTAAATGTAGCATGACTGTGGGTGGAATGACTAAAATAAAATATTACTTTGATTTATGAAAGTTTTGAATTAACTGGAATAAGTGCGGGGATTTTGTTAGAGAAATCACATGGAGAGAAGGAGCACCATGTGCTCATATGAAAGTGATTTCTCGTAAGTAAATCTCCCGACAGTTTTGAGAGAAAACACAGATAAATTTTATTTAAGGAGCAATCCCCGTTTCCGAGTTCAATTTCCAAAAATTTATCATATTTCAACGTAAAATCCACGTCTCAAAAATAATAATAAAAAAAAAAAAATCGCAAAATCTTTCGCATTGATAAGGAATTCTCTTTTCTTTCTCATACTACGTTATATAAGTATATGAATGTAGGTACCATAAAATATACGAAGGGAGATTAATTTCAAGAATAAAATGGTTTTCGCGCACACCGCTACATCATGATAAATTACATTGCCCCATACCTCCCATCCAACGATGTTTGAAGGCTCCTTCCCCCGTTCACCCCAAAACCGACAGGAATTTGGGATAAATTTTGTGTTAGTTTGAGACAGTTTTGATGGGAACTTTTCGCGCACAATGCAAGAATGCAAAAAGGTATGATAAATTTTCCTGTGCACCATCTACAAAATTTCTCCTTCTTATTTCATAATTAACACGATGTGAAATGTTCACACAGAGTGATAAAAGGCGAGGGTGGCTCGACAAAGAAAAAAAGCTCCGGGGGTGACTGAGAAATTTTCTCTATGCAAGCATTCATACCCCATGCCGCGGGGGGAAGACATGGTTTGTGTGAAAGACATGCGAAGGGGCAAAATAAGAAAAATTAAGATTAAGAAATGATAAAAATTCCCCATTTGGAGTGTTGGCGCAATGGAGCAGTTTGAAGTGAAACGATGGCAAAAAGTTTTGTACAAAAAGTACTCCCGTTGAATTGTTATTGTATGTTAGCACAAGAGAAATGAATCAGCACCAACCCGAGACTTTCCATTTTTGCTTCAATAACCCAGGCGCTTTTTGGTTTTACTTCTCCTGCAGACGTATACTTTGTCACTTTTTTGGTACACATTGTCCTTGTGGTTTCGCCTCCCAACAAAATGCACATAGTCACCAAAATGTAAACAATGTGAATAGCCATATAAAGTAGAATACATAGCAATAGCTATATATAGCAATAAATAAACATTAATTGTCGACTTTTTCGGTGTCGATGTCGCTTCTTGTTCATCCAACTGCATACTACACCGGGTATACCCGGGAAAGAGAATACCCCGGATATAAAGGGGAAGAAAATTTTCCCTCGCACTTGTATGTACTCACCATTAGTAAAGCCTGTCTCCTCACATTCCTGACGATACAACTTGGTGCTATGCTCAAATGCTGGTACAGGACTTTTCTCTCTCTCTCTCTGGCTTTTCTTCGTCTCCATTTTACATATAATGTGTGTATAATTTTTAAATAAATATATAAAGCCCTTAAGATTGGCATTGAGATTGTGTGGTTTTGAAAGAGGAAAATGTTCTCGTTACAGCGGAAGACAAGATATACTTAAGTGTCGTACAAGTGTCTCACAGTATTTTTCACAAAAGTATATTATATACCCACCAATATAGTTATCTTTTCGTTACTTTAAATATCACAGAATTTGCATAATAAGTGCACATAGTAAGAGGCCAAACAAGATGGTTTTTCCTACATAAGGAATTTCCTTGATGATTTATCTGAACTATTTGCCACTGCCAGGAGGTTACCTACCTACTATCTCTAACCACACGTTAACCTTTCAATGTTGATAAACTTATGTACATTGACGTTGCTTGAATTGGAGCTTTACACATGTCCTTTTAATCTTGACCTCATATGCTTTTAACTTCAATATTAAAGCTCTTCAGGTTTGACTTAAAGTGAAACAAAAACGAAAGACTTTTGAAGCTAAGTATTGATCAGGGTTATAACCCGAATAAGTTAAGGATTTTTTTATTTTAAATTTGCGCAAAGTCTGATTTCTAAATTATTTATAAGGATCTTGTCACGAAGTAACAGTGGAGGCGCCGGGTAATGAATTTTCTTTTGATATGGGTGAAATTCACTAATACAACTTAGAATGGCTTAAGTTTATCAGGTCAGGTTTAAGTTTTCTTAAACTAAAACTAGCTTTAACCAGTGTTTTAGGCCAGGCTAAAGTTTTTCCGGCTAATCCTAAGCCTAAATTCTTAAAGCCAAACTTTAGCTTTATTTTTAAACCGCCCTTAAATTTTATTTAATATTTAGTCAGGCTAAATTGGGGCTAAGTCCAAAACTGCATTCAGCCGCAATTTAACCTGTTAAGGATATAATCCCCAATAGCATAATGCTATATCACTCATTTTGAATCCTTAATGGTTAATTATGGCGAAGTTTCGTTCTTTTTTGAAACTCACAAAAATTGAAAGGCGAAAGTAAAACTTACAAGTAGATGGTGCAAGTTCTCAAAGTGAATTTTGGGTACAACACTTCATCTGAAAGTTTCCTTTTTGTAAAGGTTTCATGTAGTACAGAACTTTCAGCTGTGCTTATGTACTATCTATAACTATGGAATTTACATGAGATGCAGTGCATATGTAAATGCCCTTCCCAGTGATGCTGTCAACAACATTGGGATTAAGAGTGGAAGACATAGAGTGGAACAGCAGAAATATACAGCATGGACTGAAGGGCGTGTTTGGACTTACACAGAAAATGTATTTCACATGCTTTTGGTTTTATAACAATTCCCCGTGTTTTCCAAGCTGTAAGCCAGTGATGCCCAGAGAGATACCTAGACTGGTGCAATGATGGTAAAAACCAATCAATGGATGGAACAAAAGGAAAATATTTCCTGTATCAGGTACCACAGCGTATAAAGAAAGTTCCTTTGTACGCTTTTCTTATTACAGCATTCCTAACAACTCTTTCTCTCTTCTTAGCTCAATTTGGATTTTACCGTGGAGAATATAACGAAGACACTGACGCAATTTCTTCAACATTGGGTATTTTCTCTTAAATAATTGTCACCAGCTGCTAGAGGGTGTTCCTTCTTCTTTTTTTCTCCTTCTTCATCTCAATCTCTCTTCCTTACAAGAATTGTCGGGATTTTTTTTCTTTCCTTCATTCCCGTAATTGTCCCCTCTATGTAAGCTCGTGTTCGTAAGATTTCCTAGGTGCAATTTTTGCTATATATCTCTCCGCCTCTCCAAGTGTGTGGGTGTCTTGATAAATCTTGTAAAAATGTCTTTCCCTCAGTAAGATTAAGTCTTGTGTGCTATATTTAGGCGAAAAAGGAAGCGACATGGCAATTTTCTTTTATTCCCAGAATTTGGGAAATTCTCTGAATTCATTCTATTAAAATATATAATACGAATTTGTTTAAAAAAATATAGGAAGTTTAGGGCACAAGTGTGGGTTAGTCTGTATTTTAAGGGTAGGCCGATTTTAAGTATCCTAAAATCAGACTTTAGAGGTCAGGAGGTCAAGCTGAATTGGAGCTAAATGTATTTTGTATGATTTTTACGATTTTCGATGTCCGAAGGCGAACAATATGTGCAAGGTCTTCTTCATGTACTAAAAATCGGAAAAATTATCTAGAAAATCATCTAGTCCCTATTCAGCATGACCTAAATCTTGAAACTTTAAAAGTTTAACGTAAAAATGAAAAAAATAGAATTTGGCCAAAAGATTTTAAGTTAAACTTAAATTAAAGTCTGAAACCTTGTTGAAGAAATCCTAAGACTAGCTTTAAAAACTTAGACCTATATTCAAAAGTTTAGGCCTACATTCATAAATTTAGGCCTAGCTTTAAAAACTTAGTCCTAGCTTAGGTCTAGCTTTGAAAGTTTAGGCTTAGCTTCAAAACTTATTTACATTCTATTAGCTTAACAAGATTCTGGAATGATTTCTAAAACCTAGATTCTTCTAGGTAACTTTCAGGTATTCCAAAGATTTTGTGGATATTTCTCAAATTACCTGCAACATTTGGTTTGTATATAATGTGGAATTTTCCAAGGAAACTTTTAGTCCTTTGAGAAGAATCAAATGTATTTACCATATCTCACCGTTTCAATCTTTCTCGCAAATGCTTGTATGTACACACACATCTTTGAGCCGTCTTTTCTTCGTTTAGATAGTGGCCCAAAGTAGAAGAAAAAGTTGCAACGTTCGATGTCAAGATTAATGGGTTCTATGTGGGTTTAACTTTTTTTCCTGTGTGTTTGCAGCTATACCAAATCGTGTATATGGTAATTTTTGCTCTTTGACTTTCGTGTGATGATTCCTAATGAGACTGAAGAGTCACTCAATTGGAAATGGAGTTTGAATTGCATGAGGGAGGAAAATACACACTCTGTGAGGCAAAAAAACAAACCCAGGAGCGCCCTCAAGAGTTTTGCTATATAAGGGCAATTTGTTATATGTATACATCGTGCATATATATAATGTAATGCTTGAGAAGCTTCTATAACCAATTCTCAAGAAGAAAAGAGTTTCTTTTGGAGAAAAGTTGGGTGCCATAAGTGCGGTATTTTCCTCACATGCTATATCTGTGGGGAGAAAATGCTGCTCTCTCTTCTAGAAGTTTTGTGTGTTCTTACGGTCACTCTTGCAATTTTAATGTACTTATTTTGGAATTAGTTGCAAGACATGGCGCCATGGGCATTTTTTGCTGCAACTTGTTGCACAACTTGCATTCTGTGCAGCGCGAAAAACTTTCAGATCTTCTTTCTCTCCGCATCTCCCGCAAATACATATTTTATCATCACTTTTGTGTCGCTGGAAAGCACAGCAAAAGGGACGTGGTGCGGTTTGTGACGGTTGGGGGGAAAGTGTTAAAATCAAGTTTAAATAATAAATTCTGAAAAGATGTAAAATGCAGGTGTTGGGCGCGAAAGAAAAATACATGTATCGCATGAAATATTCATAAAATATGAGATAGAAAATCACAAGATGTTTTCACGTGAGAGATATAGCACGGCGGGGAGAGGATAAAAGATGAAACTTGTGGGGTAAAAATACTACAAGGCGAGAGATTGAGGTTTTCTCCACCCACACCGCCCATTCCTCTGTCCGCACGTCTCTTCCTCCCTTAGTCGTCAGTTTTTTTTTTTCTATTCCGTGACTCGGTGGGAAAATGTATGAGGCGTTAAATGCTTACAAATATTATTCAAGTGCGGGTGGGAAAGATGAGAAGAATGTTGCGGGTGAAACACCGGGGTTACAGCACACAGCATCAGTTGAAAGAGAGAAGTAATTTGTGCCCGGTGTTTGTATGTATGGCTCCTTGACAAAATTCTCGAGGGTATTTCACGGATACCCAAGCACCAAAGTCAAAAACTTTTCCTATTGTATTAAAATAATTTTATCATTTATCATGCAGCAACTTTTCCTCATCTCCCCCCTACACCTCCTTCTCCCTTTTTGCGTTTTCTCTTTGATAATTTATATATGCATATTACGTCTATATATGCATACATCACTTCCCATTTCCTTCATGCAAAAGACTATACTACATACAAACTCTGGGAGGGTGGAGGAGTAACAAAAAAAAAGAATAACGATAAAAAGTTTTGCCACCATCGTCCAAAGACAACCTCTCAAGCACACACACACACGCAAGTGAACGGAAGGAAGGGATGAAAAAAGGAGAGAAATATGATTAGACGGTGTGGAAAAAACTGGACATTTCCATTTTCCAACACTCTGACTCCACGGCGTCTCTCTTTCACTTGGAAAATAGAAAAGTTTTTTTTCATCCCCCTCCGCACTTTCCTCCCCCGTCCCGTAGACAATTGGAAAAATTCATCGGATGGACCTCAAAGAGTAGATTTATGAATAAAAATTTTTATATAATGGTAGCTCGCACAGCTCTCTCCCTCAAGCTTAAATTTATTGCTGTTTTCAAAATGAGCTGCAATGACATGACGGTGTGGGTTTCTCAATGGGAAAGAGCTTCCTGAGAGTGATGTATGTATATATACATAGCAGAAAGCCACGTACAACGGAGAGAGAGAGGGAGAGTATTATCAAAAATTCCAAAATTTATGAAATTCATTTTTGCCACTTCAGAAAAGGATGATTTCCTGCCATAAAGGTTATCATTCTAAATTGTTCTACATTTAATTTTAAAAATTTATACCATCTGGTCTGCAAGTGGAGAGTTTTGTGTGAGAGCTTTAAGGAATTTTCTATATACAAATATCCTTGCTCTTTTAGTATTTTCTACATTCATGTGAGTTTCATGGGAATGCGAAAAATTAAATGATCCATAAAGATGTGCTTTGAAAAACATTCATAAAATTTATCGTGCTTTTATGTTGGTTGTGTATTTGACTTAATAAACATTAGAATTTTATTTTTCAACTGTTTATTGAGTTTAATTTAATTTTGTGAATTTTAAACACGTTTGGTTTCATCGTTTAAAGCTCATGAAAGCTCTTTAAAAGAAGATTGATTTCAACAACTTTTTAAATTCAAAAATTTCTGGAAAATACTTTAAACGTTTTCAATGTAAATAAATGTTTGAGATCCACATGAAAATCATTTGAATTTTCCCAATATGTTGACCTAATTAACATCTAATGAGCTGCAAAATCTTTGCAAAGAGCCAAAATGAGGTAAATTGGTATGGTATACATATTACATTCAGATGTAAAGCAAATGATTTTCACATTTTCCCAGTTATTGCTATTGGGATATTCATGATTATTTTCATTGATTTTCTATGATATTTCCAATGTACTGAACATATATGATTTTCTATTGAAAAGCTCCGTTTACACAATTGGAAAATTTAGGCTTATTTTGTATATAAAATATGATCTTGCTATATACAATCTATGTAATTTTGTAGTGCGAGTATAAGATTCTTTGCCTAGAATTTAACAAAAGGACATTAGTATCGACATTATTTTCATCACAAATAATTATTACATTTTTCTACTTTAGGATTTCTTAAGGAAACCCTCACTGTAATTTAATAAAAGAAAAACTAATTAATGGGAAAATAAATCAAAAACTAAAAGGTTGACTGAATTTCAATTCTATAGTGAATGGATGTCACCTCAAATTTAAAATGCAGGTACTTCACATTTTTTTTAAAATCATTTTTCATTCTTTCATTTTCCATTTTCTCTATCCTACCTCCACAAATTATATAGGTACACCTTTGTTCATTTGAATGAATTAAAACTTTTCAAAATGAGAAGCGAGCATCTTCCAAATTATATTTCCAGCCATTAATAAAATAAATAATACTGCAGAGGAAAATATAATTTTTGCATTGAAAAGAAGAATGTTGAAGTGAGAATTTCATAAAATATCTCATACACCCATAAAGTTCTCTGTGTATATAATGGTACAAATTTGTCGGAAATGCAAGAGGAGTTGTCTTTGTTCCGTGAGGATAAGAGAGACAATTACAATCTTCAAGTTATTCACTAATGGTGTTGATGATATGTTATTCAAGCAATTATTGTCGCACATTTTCGTAATTGTTCTATTCTGGTTGGAAATATATTTCATTCATGTATTTTCCGTGACAGTGGTAACGTTTGGGGGGTGGTTGCGAAAGCGCACATATTCCAATATTATCTGCAAATGCGCTAAGTTTCACATCCTTGATGCTTTCAACGGAGAGCGAATGTTTATTATCATATTTGTCTGTAAGTTGAGAGTTTCCCATAGAAAATGGTTAGAATCGTAGAAAATGATTTAAAAAAGATTCAAATTGAAAATTTTCCAATAAATAAAATTTTAATGGAAAGGACAAATCATCCACAGATAGATGGTGGAATAAATCAACGAAATATGATAAATATTTGTGTTTAATTAGTGAATGAAGCTGAAATTATTGGGGAATAAATAATAAGTTGTAAGTCTTCGGCGGCCATTTGGGTATAATTTAGTAGTTTGGCAATAAATTTTATACGCCGCATTTGGCACAGTAATTTTATGAGAATTGAATTATCATCAACAGTTTCCTAACCAATTTTATATCCATAAATTGCAATTAAAATACAATTTTTGCTTCCTTCACAAATTGCTTTATTTATTGAGTAATATTGCATAAAATATTTATATTTAAAAATAATAATTTTCCATTATTTGAGATGATGAAAATGAAATGACAAGAAAAAAATCCTTGTTCCCTTTGAATGAGTCCAAATGGGTGAAATCAATTAAAATTAAGTACAATGGCCCGCAGGAATTCCTTCTTTTACCAACTTTTCAGCGATTTTATTGAATGGTGGAGCAGGGAATTTTATCAGGTTGCTCCAAGCAATTGTGTGCAATTTTCCAAAGTCTCTTTTCAAAAAATTCCACCATCAACTTCTTTTCTATTACTTCCACATCCGCAGGTATGCTGGTATGGTGGCCGGTAGAAAGAAAAGGGCCATTTACAAAGTTTTATTACTGTGGAATCGATAACGGAAATGAAGACCCTTAAATGAACGGCCAATGATACATAATAGCCACACAATTGCAGCTTTGGGTACAATCACGCGGTATAAGACGAACAAAAAAACATCCAATAAACGATTACTGGACTAAACTTTTATTTGATGGATGATTTTTTGTTACTTTTGCTACGTTCTGCAGCTGAAAGCTTTCCTGAAATATTTTTGATTGAGCCATCTATGGATAAAAATTCTAGTTCGAAGGGCAGGGTGGCTGAAAGAGTGAAAAGTGCAGTAAATGTAGTCAAAGTTTATGTTAAATTTGTTAAATTACTTTAAGCTGCAATATTCAACCATATATATACGCCACTTAAAAAAAGAAACTTGGAAAAGCTTCAAAAGCTCAACTTTGTTCATTATGATTGCAATGAGTTGATATAAATTCATGGATGAATGTAAAAAATGTAAGTTTCTTTAATTAATTTATGGAAAATGGAAATTTTCCCATAATCCAATTGACCTTTTAAACTTTATTATATAGCCACCGTGCAAAGTAATATTCTTGGAAATTCAATGGGAAGCGTAAAGTAATAATTTGAGCTTTAAATCCATTCATAAAAGAAAACTTTTTTGGACTTTTTTCGTTTGTAAAAAGGGCGCAATATGTTTCAAAATTCAATTCCAATTGTAATTTCTTCCAACTCTTTTGGCACCACGAATTTGAACAATAAAAAAGAACTCACAGAAATATATACCTACCTATGTGATGTATATAGCTGAAGTGAGATGTAAATAAAATCCTAGCTGAATCTTTTCCGTTTAAAAATTGGATTGAGGTGTTATATAGGGAGGTTGTAAATACAGAAAAGAAAAAAAATAGAGAAATCCATTGAGAGGAAAGGTCGCCACACGCCTTTTTTTTGGGAAGAAATTTAATTCAATTGGCAATGCCACACTTTAAGAGGAAGACAATGGATTTGTGTCGAAAAGACTTTTATTTAAAGTTTCAACTCCCGTTTCGGGGAAAACCCACCAAAAGGCAGCTCAGCCCACCCACCCACTTCCGCTGTAATTCTCTATTAGCTATTTATTTTTCCGGGAATCATCACTTTTGGGATTTTTCCTTTTTCGCACTTTTTCCCTTAAAATGCTGGCTCGTGCCTCACCTCGAGTCTCTTCATTGTTTTCCATCCTCCCTTTGACTTAGGGATTTTCCCTCAATGTTCACGGTTCTGTGGGCTTTGTAGATAAATTCGGGGCTTTGTGAGCTCATGACACCTCCCTAGGAGGAATTTCTTTCGCACCTCGCCGCCCCCACCTTTGCTGTGTGGCTAAAATCACCTCAAAGGTCCAATGTATTGTTCATTGACAAGAAATACACCTATTTTGAAAGCATTTTCTCTCTTCCTTAATATTCTGCTTCATCTTCTCCTATATAAGGCACAAAGTATCGATCCACACAGAATTATTTTCGTGTTGTACTGTGAGATAGAACTGCTGCAGTATCTTTTCTCATTTTATAACGAAGAAACTTTTCTTCGGGAAATACCTTCTAACAGAGATTTACTTTCGCGTGTTTCTCAATTATATTGCCCTTAGATACTTAAGATTTCTAATTTTGCCCCCAAAATATTAGATAGGTACGGATATACCAAAGTGAAGTTTGAAAAATCCATCAACGATTAATTTGTGTGTTGGGAAGCGAAATTCCTGCTTTAAATTCCACGGTGGATGGGTATGAAATGAAAATTAGTTATATGAACTTTGTAGGGAAGTTTATGTTGGATCTCTTGGATAATTATTTTGGATCCATCATGTAATATCAGGTTATTAAGCCCAAGTGTGGCACTATTAAACTCCAAAGCCATCATGTACAGGGGATGGTAAAAATTAACCCTTTGAAGTTTATATAGAGAAGAGTATTAGGAGGCTCAATTTTTTCTAATTAGGATTTTGTATAAGCATACTTTTGCCTTTATAGGAAAGAAAAGTTTTGCGAATCTGATTAAAAATTTAAATTTTTAGGGTACTAATTTTAGTTAATTCATGGAGATTTTAGCCTGATTTTTTAACGAATAATATTAGTAAATAAATTACTTTAAAAATTTTAATTCTTTTATTTTGTGATTGGTCAAATTAATTATTTCATTTGCCATATCAAGACACTAATTGACCAAACCAAAATGACTGAAAAATGTTAATTTGGTTATCAAAAACACACATTCAGAGTACTCTGCTCAATATAATGTATCAATGAGATACTTAATAATAATACACAATTATGTTTGATATCAATTTTTTAAATTAATTAATTAAAATAAAAAAAACGTATTTTCGAATTTATAAATAATTTTTCAATAAATGATAAAATATTGATTTTTCGTCAATTCTTTGCTTGAATGATCAGAAAATTTAAATCTTTTAAGGAGTTTTTTAAGTAATTTTATTACAGATAATTAATTAATAATATTATTATATTTGCGGGAAAAATTAACTCAGATGAGTCCAGGAAGTTTTTTCTTTTCTATTTTTGCTGAATTTTACTTGAAAATTGTCTGAAAAGTCAATTCTCAATCAAAGTTCTTGAAATTTTAGCTTAAAAAGTTGTAAAAGTCTTCTTTTAACTGAATTTATTCAACATTTATGAAATTAAGAATTTTTTGTGCTTTATTTATGCTCTCAAAGTTAGAAAAGAAAATATACCCAATAGAGTTAAATCAAAAGGTTTTGCTTGAGAGATTTTATATTTACAAATTCTTATTCGCTTTCTTGGTTATTTGAATATTCTTATTTATTAGAAAGTTAAGTTAAAGAAATATTAAATCTTGCTTCAAATAAGCAAATCAATAATTTAGGGTAAATAGGGGTAATTTCTATGTGATACTGCATAATAAAATGTTGAAAAAAGCTCTTGTTTTTCTTATGAGTTTTCCTCCAAGAGAAAATAAAATTTTTAGATTTGCTTTCTATGTAGTTTTTCCTATCTTAATACATAAGCAAATTTGCCTTGCTGTAAGATTCCTTCTCTCTTCATTGATTCATCCATATTTTAAGGCTTTACTTCAGACCCAAAGTTATTACAACGAAGAGAAGTTATTATATTCGAAGGAAAATTAAGGGGTCACCCAAGAAAATCCCCAGAGATAAGGAAATGTGAAAAACAATAAAATAAATCAAGTTCTGTGTCTATATGCTTGTGCAGAAACAACCCTTAGTGTGGGAAAAAAAATAAAAAATTTTGCTATTAAAATCTGTTATTTATTGTTGGTTTCTTTAAGAAAAAAATAAACCATCAAATATTTCACTCTCACAGTCCATTTTTTATGCTAGACGCGCGGTATTTTCCTTTTTATTTTCACTTTTGGATTACTTGCATGGCATCCGAGATATGCGAAGAAAATGGAAAATAACACTTGTCACGTAAATAATCCTCAAGAGAAAATAGCAAAGTTTAAAGAATTTTTCAACCAGACACTGTGGTAGGGTATATTCATCAATATAATGCATATTTTCTGTCTCTCAATTTTCATATATTAAAATGTCAGAAAGAATGATAAAAGAATATGGGGCGGGAATGTTTTGTGGAATAAATTATACTTTTAAAGGGACTTGTGGTACGTGAATATCGTCAATATACATATGAAATAAAATTGGAAATTCACAGAGATATGCGGGAGAAAGGATTCTCGCTGTGTGCAAGGGATGATGGGGAGTTATAGTAGGGTATGAGGGGAGGGATATAAGCACCACCATAAAGATGGGATATTGAACATGAAATAAACATCTCGAATACTGTGAGTCAGGTGCAGAAGTTAATCATTCGCGATATTGGCTCGTGTGCGGGAATCCCGACAATCACAATAGCATCACATACATATAGTTAGTTGTGTGGTGCTGCTTCTTCAGGACAGAAATGGGCAAAAGTGTAAAAAGATCCAGGAGAATCAATAAGTTTGTGATGCTCGTGGGTGCTTATGGAACATCCTATGAATTTTTCAAAGGGTATTATAACTTAGTTTCTCTCACCTTCCATGCCATTCGGCAGTGCTTTCGGCCGCAGCGACCACCCATTTATGTGGGGGTATAGGAGGGGGGGTGGTTTGGAATATCTTACCTCGACCTCCTCCTTGAAAATCCAGCATGGAGAGACTAAGAATGAAAGCAAGTTAGAATGAATCCATGTACAACGAAGCTATCAAGTGGATTCGTAGAGTTATAATATATGTGATATGGTTTTGCTCTGCGCGAGATGGTCCTGTACCCTTTCTACGTGATTCCCATCACTAAAGACTTACCCATTGCTGGAGCAAGCCACCATCTATACCTTTTACACTCTCTCACCCCGAGACATGATGACTATGAGAGGATAAACTCGCACACGGGGCAAACTAAAGGTGGGATAGAGGAGAAAAAAAGTGGCTATACTGTAAGTATAAAATTGAAATACACTTCTCTGTCTCTTCTTGGGGTCTCCTTTTTCACCCCCTATACACACCCCCATCCCATCCCATCACCAAGAGGCCTTGTATATAGGCTCTCTCTGCTTACAGCGTGGAATTAGGGGATCAGTTGCGGGAAATTGGGGAATATTTAGTTGATTGAAATTGGGTTTTCCAATGGCTGTGTATTTGGCTCTTTAATGGAATTCTCAATATATTTTTTCGTTGAATTTTTAATGAACCTCACATTGAGTTTTGTATTTAAATTAAAATATTTTTCATTAATTCGTTTTTAAAATGTAATTTAATAAAATTAATTAAATTTCCACCTCGTTTATTGCGATTATGTAGGAAGTTAAATGCTCTGGGCAGATGGTAGAAGATTTTCTCCCTGATTTTCTCGTGATTTCTATTTTTTCGTAAGAATTTAAATAAGCTTTCTCTGATTAATTAGTTGACAGTGTGCAGGATCAGGGGAGTAGCTATAATTTTTTTAAGATGTTTTTTTTTTAATAAATATTTCATATTTTTTTTATTCAAAAAACATTAGAAAATATGTTAAAATGGATTAAAAATAACAACTTAGATGTTAATTAGTGTTAATGAAGATTGAGAAAAATTGATTGACATAAATGACCGTTGCATTTGAATTAACAACTTTTGACAATTAATTTGCGTGAAATTTTATACGTTTGACCGAAAATCCGATCTATCCGATCTATCCATTCATTGTCCACGGTCGTCCCTTTACTTGTTTACGTTTGACGTTGTTTTTCTAACGTGTGACATCGTATTTCTAACGTTTGACGTTTTTTTTTCTTAAATCGAGATTTTTAACATTTTCAATTCGTTTTTTTATAAAATTATTTAATATCATTTATAGCTTTTAACTACCTAAAACTTTAAGGGTGCTTAAACAACTAAATTCTCCTCTCTAGCCATGCCACTGTGCAGGAAAATTAAAGTCAAACAAATAAAATGAGAAATGGAAAATTTATTTGATTTTTTCTCTTTTCTTCATTTGTATAAAAATCGATTCCCGGGGCTTCCTTGAGCATCGTCAATCCGTCAAAGGCATAACCCTTGGGTTTTTTTTCTGTAGGGTTCTTTTCCGCCCGCATTGTTGCTGATTCTGAAATCTCAACTAATAGTAGAATATTTTTCTTTTCCTCGTACTTTAAGGGGCGCGCACACCATATAGCACATAGCAGGTGAAATGGGACAAGTGTTTTGGACGACTTCACAATTCTTTTTATGTCTGCACGTAATACGAGAGACGTTCATCTTTGCTTCTTTCATACCCACCCACATATTGACGAGATATATCATAAATACGAGAGTTGCCCATCTCTTCGCACCATCTATCCAGTGCGACAGGGGGGTGATCTTTCACGGCAAGGACGACAAGTGGATGGGAGATACTTCACGAGGACATTTATTTTATTGCATCATATGGCTGAGAAAGTTCCAAGAGGTGAACAATATCTGAAGATGAAAAAAGGGACATCATTTGAGGTAGTGAATACTAATTCCGAATGATGACCACACTAACGCCACTGGGGATGGACACATCTCTGAGATTGTCCTTCAGGAATCCTTAATTGCGTGAGTGTGTGTGGCAAATGGTCGGGATGTATAGAATGTATCCCTATTCCTTGGCAAGGAGAGATCGAAATTCATACAAGATGAAAATGCTTTCTGGCGTTTTAAGGAAATTTTCACACACTTTGGATTAGATTGATTTACAACCACAACTTACTTCAAAGCACCCATACCTTACAAAACCCCCTTTGGGTGCATCCTCGATGGAATTTCCAATTCATGGTAATGTTTCTCAATATTGGGATTGAATGTCTGCATTTGTATCTCACTCACTCTCCTCTCTATGGCTCACAGATGATTCTTGTTGATTTAGAAATGTCATTGACAAAAGCAAAATGCCCAACCCATGGGTTCCAGAGACTGTTGAGGTGAGGAATCTGCCCGCAATTATTGCAAGAACGCAACATCCTGTCCTGCAAAGCAAAAGGATGAGACGATGTGTTCTTGGAATACATTCAAAATAGGTATGTATACAATAGAATACCAAATTGCCTCTTTCAAGGTGGTAATTTAAATCACCATTGGGATGAGCACCTTCGTGTTTATATACACTTGCATGTCTTCATTAAAATGCATGAGCCAAAAGGAGGATTTTATATTCAGGAAAACACCTCTTCGTCTTGTCTGATGCCATAGCACAAAAAGGGGACACAACTCTTGAGAGATACAATTTTAATTATAAATTTATTTACCAAACAACTTAACCTTAACCCACATACTTTCATTTTACATGTTATTTAATACATTTTGGAAGTATCTACCCTTGAAGATTTTGATTACACTATGCTCGAAGAGAGAGCGAGGAGCGAACTCTTTATACAAAATTTTCATTAAGTTTTCTTGCAAATTTAGCTTTTTGTTGGGCAAAAATTTGAAGGAAGAAAATCAACCTTATTCATCGACATGAAATAATCCTTATTTGGCACATCTTGGTTAACTTTAAGTATTTGTTTTATTTTTCCTCCTCCCTCAAGAGTTTACGAGTTAATTTAAATTTGTTAACCACTCTTTCATTATAAGTTGATGCTATGAAAAAAAAAGAAATAGACAAAAATGCCACGGAAATTGAAAGCTCTGAGTTAAATAAACAAAAACGTGGTAAAATGTAATTAATCCTGCAACTTCCGGATCATTTCGTGAAGATTTTATCATAAGGAATTACCCATGAATTGTTGTAAAGTTCAAAGTGATTCAATATGAATCATAAAACCATCACAATTTAGTTTAGTGAAAGCTATAAAATAAATTTGCCACCACATTGAGGCATACATAGTTACAACTATGTATAGGGGAGCTTTGGAAATTCTACATATTTCATTATTCGTTCCGGGACAGCTTTCATGTACAATTCATAAATTGAATAGAAAATAAAAAAGTCACATTTATCATGATTCATAAAAATTGTTTTTACCACATATAAATCAATAATCCTCTTTGGAAACTTAATCGTAGGGATTTAGTGGTTGAATAACAATAATTCTCCATAATTTAAATTGAAACTTTTACGATTAATTTTTGTTGATGCTTTCATTATAGACACGTATTACATATCGAGCTTTTTTGGAAGTTTATTTGAAATAAGAGGATTTAGTAGATGAAGGAATTATGTTTGTCTATATATAGTTAAAGGATTTTCTCAGGGAAGTTGTTAGAAATTTAGTTAAGAAGATCTTTTAAGAAAATATTTTTTTCCTCAATTTTAAGGACAATATAAAAGAATAAAATTAAGAGGATCAAATTAGTAGTTAAAATTTATGATTATTCATACATACTATGTAGGGGAGGGCGGGGCTAATAAAGTCACTTAAGGGTTTGGAAAAAGCTTAAAATATCATATTTCCTAATTAGATAGAACAAAATGGTCTGAGAAAGAGTTGTAGGGCAGTAAATTTCCTAAAGAAATGAGCTTTACATATCGCTTTATCTATTTGGGAAATATGATATTTTGAGCTTTTTCTAAACCCTTAAGTGACTTTTTTAACCCCGCTCTCCCCTACATATATAGTTCACTAAATTTATTAATTAATGGGTGTTGCATTCGAAAAAGCTAGATTTGAAAATTTTTGAATATGTTGACGTTTTCCTTTTCAAACGTTTGACGTTTCTTTTTCTAACTTTTGATTTATTCTCTCTTTTGACATTTTCTATAATTTTGAAATCTTTTTTGAAATCTTTAATGAGCAACGGTCAGCCTAGAATTTTTTTTCTCTTCTAAAGAATAGCAAGAACTTTTTGAACTGCTAGGGATGTTTAAACGCTCAAACACCCTCCTTGGCTACACCACTGATCTCTGTACCTATATAAGATTATTAATTATGTAGGAAAAGCGATCAAAGAAGAATTAAGAATTATCAAGAAATCTGTCTGATTTCTTTTCATCCAATCAATATTAAATGAAAACTATATTATGTATGCTCAAAGCGTAATAGACGTTAAATCTCTTTGCAGGAAATAAATTAAAAATCCATACTTTGAATTAATTGAATGTAATTGATCTCTTTCTGTAGCTACTCAATGATAATTCTAAAATAGTCAAGGAGAATTTGCATTTTAGAACATTTAGGTGAGAGAGCGCACTATACAGATTATCCTTGTTAATTAAATTTATTTTCATTTGAAGTTTAGTGTTTTTTCTCTCTACTGAATGAAAGCTTAATGGAATGAAAGATTAATGAATAGTTGTCGCGCAGCAATCTTCCTTTAGCTCACCTACACGGTTTTTCTTTTAATTGAACCACATCACTCAAATAGTTTTTCTCCATTGAATTTTTCATCTGATTTCTCATGCAAAAGTTGAATGAGGGTTGTGCTTAAAAAATTAAATAAAAAAAGAAAGAAAAGAAGAGGAGAAGAGATGAAAAACGGAGCAGCATAAAAATGTGGACGTTCTTCTGAATGAAATGACATGAAAATTGTAGAAAGAACTTGGAAACAGGGATATGTAAGTTGAGAGAGCGAGAAGAGACTAATTTAATTTTCGTTTCATATATAAGGTTATGATGGTGCTTCTGTTTGTGAATCTGACTATGATGGGGAAATGATTTAGAAGAAAAAGACTTGGAGGAAAAATTTTCAGATTGCATAGTACAAAGGGAAAAGCTCACAAAAGCATTAAGAGTTCATCTTGTGTGATAATTGATTGTATGTGTGCAAGTATAGTTGGAAAATTTTGTGTGAACTTAATAGTGGAATAAATTGATTGCATTTGAATGAGATACGATGTGTAATTGAGTTGTAAACAAACTAAGAGGAGAGGCATTGAATTGAAAATTCAATGAGTATAAAATCCTTTATTTTAGACGTGCTATGCTATACAATAAATACACTGAATTTATTCCTCAGACAAATCCGCATGGAAATTGATTTTAAACGAAATTACTGGCTGCATCTCATGCTAAATCTACTTTAAGGCTAAAATATAGTGAGACAGCAATCGATGAACGGAGAAGCAAAAAAAAAAGAAATTGAACTCTGTACTGCAAAATATGGTTTGCGAAGGCAAAAAAAGGGGCAGAGTTTATAGCATTAAATTTTCTTGAGAAGCAATCTTGGCTATGGCATTGCATTTCTTACTCTGGAGTATGTCCAAATATTTATTGTGTCTATTCACCTTTTTCCGCTATAGCAAATGCCATTATTTTTCTCTCACCACAGAGGTAATGTCACTGACATAAACACAGTAAACTTTATGTTCACAAGTATCAACTTTGAACTCAATTTTTATCATTTTCCACTGCAAAAAGAAAACATCCTCACACACAAGACAAGGAGAGAATTCTTTCAGCAGGAGTAAATAAAATTTATTAACTGGACCTCCTCTTGAAGGGACTTTTTTTTCTTGGCGCTATTTCTTGCAAAAAATATGGGATAGTTACAAAGAGTTTTTTAATATAGCTGCACGGAAGACCAGCAAAAGGGAGTAATTGAAATGAGAATTTGCTTTTAATAAAAACTATCGCTCTTATTACTTTTTGATGCAATTTTTCATTCAAGTTTCAAGATGAATTTTCATTTTTTTTTTACAGATGGAAAAATTGATCGATTGAAAATGGATTCACAATATACAGCGACGTTGTGATTAATTTTTCTAAAGCTTAAAGCTAGAATTATTATTAATATTTAAAAAAAAATCACGTAGTAATTTCTTTTTATTTCCCCCCAATAAAATCACGTAGTAATATAATAAAATTCTGACAAAAAATCAAAACATTTTAATTCTTTAATTTTAAAAGCTTTAAAAATAGATTTATTTCCATTAATCCAAAAAAAATTGAAAAATTATTTATCAGATTGTAAGTTTTATGATGGATTTTTATTTCATATTATAGCTGTGTGAGAATGGGCGAGGAAGATAACATATGAATGAACTAGTAGGGGCGATTTTATGTACCTACTAAAAATCGGTCTATTGTACCCTGTCACGATAGCATGTATGTATAAAAATATATACATGAGGTAAAAAAATAATGTATACATACCTTTGCAATATATATATATATATATATATTTGTAGTGTGGTACAGGTAACTCGTTGTACATGTTTGTTCAGTTGCATTTGGGAAAATAAACCCACAACATATTGCACGCTATAGGAACATCGACCACTCTCTCGCTCTCTACACACAAAATAAATTAATGCTCAACAAGAGTTGGATTTAGAGAGAGCAATTATCCTTAAATTTTTCTTTCTATCGTGCAAGTTAAATATTTGAGTTTCTATTTGATTATTTTACATTCTTAGATAGCACCTTCCAGACCATTTATTATCCCACCCATGTGTGTGCAAACTTCAGTGCAATTTTCAGACATCCTTCTTCACCACTTCCCGCAACCATTTGGTGTGAGAAAAAAAATTGCACACGATAAGGAGCTGCTATGTGGGAGGGAAAAGAAAGAAAAGTCATTATTAATTTTTCTATCATTAGTCTTATTTTTATTCTCTTTCTTCATTTTTTTTTGTCTTTGACTTTCCTTACACAATATATCCAATTTTCTCAACTCTTTACAATTTTTTTTCCTACTGGGGTATCTTTTTTCCAATTTGATCTCAAAGGAAAAAAAAGAATGGAAGGATGTTTCCTTATTAACAATGTTCTACGCACGATAAAATTAAAGGGGGGATTTTATCGTCTAAATTTAGAGACAAAATTCATATAAGGAATATGCCCTTCCTACTATGTACATTATCTATGTATAGTTTTTCATTTTTTTCCTTCAATTTTATCCATTACTCGTAGGTACAAATTACTAAATACAATATTATTTTATCGCTAATAAAAGTTTTCTTTTTTTCTCTTGTTTTCACCTTCTCTTTGCCACTATTTTTTCATCAATTTGTATTAGTTTTGGTTGGTTCACAAATGCCCTTCATAATTCATTGTTTCTTCTATCAGTGTGTGTGTCTTTATTTTAAAAGAAAAAATATATTTTAAGAAAATTAATAGTTCTGTGGGTAGATTCTCAGGTGGAAAGCAATTTTTCCTAAACGATTTTCTTACAAGTTTTTTTTCTCAATTTTCTACAAAATGTAGAACAATCATTCAGGAAAAATGGTAATTTCACACCAGAATCCAGTAACAGATTTAATTTTATTCAACATAAATCTGTTATAAAAATGTCTCATTTTATGAAAAAAAAATTGTTATTTAAAGCTCTTCGCCGTATAAATAAATTTTCAAATTTTTATAGAAGAAAAAAAAAACGATGAAAAGTTCATCAATTCACCCCACTGCACGGTATTTTCAATATTGAGCATTTTTTTTATAAAGAAAATTTATACATTAAAAATCATTCCACATTTCAGTCTGTTTCGATGAAATATCACAAAAAATACAACATCAGCAATAAAAATAAATTTCTTACAGAGTATTAAAAATTTAAATGCATTTAGAAACCATTTGGAAGTGATATTTTACTTGTTACATAAATGAGCTTTTAGTTTGTTTTTTTTAATGAATTGCTATAGAGCTTTTCTTTTGAAAGAATTTTCTTAGAACTAAGACTCACCTCCTTTTTAGATCGCATTTTAACTTACATAGAATTTATAGAATATATTTAGTAAGGGAAATTAATTAATTTATAGAGAATTTTCATTAAATAAGTTTATCTAACTATCTTGAGCAAATATTTCTTAATATTTACATGCGATTATTCGCATTTTTATTGCCTTTTGAGAATTTAAATTAAAAAATTACCCTGTTGCTCAAATATTTATATAGCTAATTCCTTATAAGAATAATACCTATATTTTTGAATTTTTATTAAAAGTTTTTCACCAATTTTCCTTTAAATGATGTTTTAACGATAGATATAAAAACAATATATTTTTTCATGTTTTATTTTTGGGAAACTTTTGAAAGGATTTAATAAGAGTTTAATTGTCCATTTAAATAAAACATTCCTTTATTTGCATAACAGAGAATTAAAAACAAATTTTTTTTGTTTATTTTGTTTAAAAAATAAATAATTTTCTTTTCGTATTCAAATAGAAAAATTTCCATGGTAAATATTCCTTGGGGATGTGTATAAAAATTCTTTATTTGGTTATTTTTGCATGAGTTTTTTGTGTGTGTGTGAAAAATATACATACATAGCAAAAAGTACCCGGCGTCTCCATCTGGTGAAATAAATGAAGAGAGAGATTAGAGATAATATATGATGTCAAAGTTTCCATCGGTCGTTGTGAGTAAATTACACATATATAGCATGTTTTTATGCTTTAAAATTATTGAAAGTTTTCCACGCAGCACCATCCATTCTATTTATAGGAAATTAATGCTATTTAATGTTGCGGGGGAGTTAAGTAGTATAAAGTAGGTATACCCTTCCGTGGAGCGATCTAAAAAGGTGTGATGATGGAAACCTAAAATTTCTTGAGGTGAATCCCTCATATATAAATATTCTCAAGGGGGCGTGGGTGTTTGAGGGTTGTGTGTGTGTGTGTGCCTTCCGGTATTTGGGTGAGATTTGTGGGTGTTTGCGGTAGCTCTAGAGTGCAAGGGGTGTTTATCTGGCGAATCTTTGGATATTTTAGGCGAATCTTCGCGAATCTTGACGAATCTTAGCGAATCATCCGAATCATGGCGAATAATCCGAATCTTCACGAATATTGTCGAATATTGGAAAATATTTACAAATATTTGCGAATTTTGATCAACATTCTTCATAATTAGTTAATGTCGGAATAACTGACTACCTCAGACCGCGTCCAAACTTCGTATAAGTTATGTTTTAGGTGTTTTAGTCACTTCACATTACAAAAAATTTGGAGTGACATTTTTGTTCCAACCGGCTTACCGGTGGTGGCTTAAACTTTACCTTATAGCTCGAGAACGGTAACAGATAGACACTTCGAGTCTGAAGTTTTCTATAGAAATGTGGCTGAAAAATTTCATTTTTTCGCATTTTCAAAATCCAAAATGGCCGCCGTTCGCCATTTTGGAATACTGTCAACCACTTCCCTTATAGCTAGAGGTCTGAAATTTTAGTATGTTGTAGGGCTCAGTGGGACGTTTTCATCGATAATTTACACTTGACAATCGGTCAAGCCGTTTAGCAAATATGGCGGTCTAAAGCAAAAAGTGTTTTTTCGATATAACTCGAGAACGGCTTGACCGATTTTGACCAACTCAAGGCCAAATTAAAGGTTTCAAGAAGCCTTACAACTGTCTAGAACATTTGAAGTTCCAATAATGGCCGCAAGAGACGCAAAAATCAAAAACAAAAATTGCCTAAATTTAAGGGGCAATTTCTATAATCTATGTCGCCGTTTAGAAGATTTCGCCATTTAAAAAATTCTTGGTATGTATTCTAAAAGTTCTGAAGGCCATATCTCGAGTGCTCCTTGACCAATTTTGCTCAAATTGGACACTTTAAGGTTTTGAAATACTATGTGACTATGTAAAACATCAGAAACCTCAAGCTATAAAAAAGCTACAGCTACAATTTCAACAAAATCAAAATAAGACAAGTAAAACAAGAGATAAAATTTTGAAAAAAATCTAATAACAAAATTTTGAAAACGGCAGAATAGAGTTTTTTTTATCTAAATGGTTCAATAAACTAAAATTTTAAATCAACAGTTGTATGAGAAGGTTGATAGCAGTTAAGTAAAGTGTATTATGATCCTTTTGGTTTTTTAAAGTATTAAAAAACAATTTACACGTATTTTGCTATAGAAGATGAATAAACGATATATTTTTTTATATTATTCTAACATATAAATTGAAAACTTCAAATTGTATATCTCTGTCTTACTAATTATAAGACAAATATTGACTAACAAAAGGGCTAGACGGCCCACAGGCCATTATAGCTTTCCTTCACCGCAAATATGTGATGTATAAAACGTGCTTTTAAGTACAGTTTTGCCCCGAAGTTAGAGAATCGAATTTTCCGACGAATTGAGAACCTTTTACTACAAAAAAAAAGTTGTTCTAAATTTTAAACCAAGTTCAAAAGATTCAAACAAACACGTTTAGGCACGTCTATAATACGCGAAATACTTAAAAGCTATAGTTTTTTGCTTAAAAAGTGTTATTTGTGCACCAAAAATATAGGCGAATCTACCGAATCTTAGCGAATCAACCGAATATTGGCGAATCAAGCGAATCTTGGCTAATAATCCGAATCTTTGTGAATAATCCGAATCTTTCGCGAATCATCCGAATCTTTGGCGAATAATCCGAAGATCCGAAGATTTTCATTCAGATAAACACCCCTTGCTAGAGTGCCACAGCGTCATCCTCGGGGAGATCTCCCGTGGAGTTGCAGTATGAAAAAACATTGAATGACGTGGGAAATTTATTTGATGTGGAAGTTGTACCATTTCCTTGTGTTCGTCACATCCCTTCCTGACTCATGTCTTCGTAGCCTTCATCAGGGCTATCTGCTAGTGGGAAGTGTTTCAATTTCTCCTCACCGCCCTCATCCTGTGCCTCGGCACATTCAGCCGCCTCCTCGTCTGCCACCTCCTCGGCAATGGTTGCGGGTGCTGTGGACTCGGGTACATCGGCGGGTGGAATTGTTTGGGCCGAAGCGGAGCGCTTTTCCGTCATATCTTTCACCTTTATTTGGTAGGCCGGTAAGCACGGCGGCCATGGCTGTGGGGTGCTGTACCATGCGTTGTACGACACAATGGGGCTACATATGGTTGTGTCGTTCTTAAAGGGTTCAGGTGGGGAGGGAAAATGATGGGGGTCGTTTGGCTTGTATGTTACTAATTGCGCCCCACACGGGTACCCATCCACCGTGCACCTCAAGTTCGGTGGCGGCGTGTACATGTCGAAGGGTCGGTGGTCCGGCGGTTGTTTGAGGAATTCAGCCTCCTGGGAGTACCGTAGGGGCGTATAGGTGTGCATTTTGACACGCGACGGATGCGGCATCGTACCAAAGCGACTCAGCTCTGTAACTTGAATTATCTTCTCGGGGGCCACCATTGTGACTTTCGGGCACTCACCGTGGGCACTGAAGAGATTGATTGGATTGAGATGGACATCACTGTCGTAGTACATATCGCGACTGATGTTCCGTGGTATACAAGTGATGCGTGGCGCTGTGACTCGTGCATCATTGCACATTTGACCCTTACTCTCGGCATCATTAATTAAATCGGGATTCGGATCGGCACCACCACTGCAGACACGTCCTGTATTGCCACCACCCGCTTGGGGGGAATCCACCCTTCGCATGAAATTTTCATCGGTGATTAGGAGTGCTGTTGAGTTCTTGATGGTACCATTGGGTGGTACACCGCCATTAACTCCGTGCTTATTTATTGTGCTCGGGTCGGATGGCGATGAAATATCGTGGCTGGTGTGTGATGTCTTGAGCACATGATTAGCCGTGGGTGAGGTTTCCAAACTCACCTCATTAATACGACGATCATTAGGTACCTTGGAGCGTCTAACGTATCTACAGATAATGATACATCCGATGATGAATAAAATCCCCCCAACTCCCCCGCCCACGCTGTACATCATGTACAAGTGCTCATCCGTGAGTGTGACGGCATCTTCAACCACTTGCTTCTCCTTCACAATGACACGTATTGTGTAGTTGGCTTGCGAACGACCAGCCGCATTTTCAGCTAAACAAGCAAATGTACCATTATTCTCGGCATTTGCATTGTAGATGAATAAATCACTGCGCTTTTCCTCAATTCCCTCGTCGATATAGTAGTAGAGATGCAAATTGTTTGTAACCATTGATTCATTTTGGAGAATCTGCCCCTGAAACCACCATGACACTGTAGATTCCGGAATTGAAGTTATTTTGCAGTATAGCGACACATTTCGCCCCTCGGCTATCTCCAAGTACAGCGTTGTGGGTGTTATGTGGGGTAGGCATGCCAACTCATCCGTTGACACGCTCTTTATCGTAACACCCGTGAGACGAGCCGGGGATGCGCACACTGGATCCTCAATTTGGGGCACATTTGTGCTCATGAGCCACGAGTGGATGTCGATGAGATGGCAGTCGCACCGCCACTGATTGCCATGCAAATCAATACCATGGAGTGATGTGGGGAGGATGTTGTCACCCACAATTGTATGCATACGGTTCCCATCGAGACGCAACCACTCCAAGTTGTCCATCCCAATGAAGGCCTCATTCTCCACCGTCTCAATCTGGCAGTGGCTCAGCTCTAGCGTCGTTAGGTACGAAAGGTGCCTAAATGCAGCTGCTTTCAGCTCCCGGATTGGATTACGACTCAGCGAAAGGCGCATGAGTGATGAGTAATCCTGAAATGTATCCGTTGGTATGCTCGTGAGCATATTCTCACTCAAATCTAGCTCAACTAAATTTGTGAGACCCTTAAATGCGCGACTGTGCACCTTCATTATGTGATTCCGACTTAGGTAGATTTTTTGCAAATTTATCAACTCCAACCTGAGGAAACGCTCCGAGGGGAGATTTGTAAGGCTATTCCCCGAGAAGTTGAGCACCTGTGTCCCCGGATCCATGCGATCCGGTAAATTTAGGAGATTCCTTCCGCCACATTCCACCGTTTGCTTGCCACCCTTCCATTTGCATATGCACACCTCCGATGGGCACGATGACATTATTCGGCGGATGAAGTAGCATTGGAATAAGATAAACACCAAAATCCACTTCATTTCTTCCTGGGAATATTGGGTGTGTGTACCCCTTTGCGCACACCCCACCCGCTCTAAATTTCTTCCGTACCCTTCTCGGTGAGTGTTCAAGTGGAAAATTTTCGCCCCTCAATCAAATATGCAAATTTACAAATCTCCCGTCCATGTTCCAATTCACTCCATCCATTTTATCCCTCAATTATTGAAATGTTATGTGCAAATTCGCTCCTCTTCATTTTCATCCCACGCTCCTGCTACTCCTAATGCCAATACGCCACGACTCATGGAACCTACAGAGACACAGAGAGAGAAAAAAACAGACAAGAAAACCCAATGTTAGATACATTTATATATGAAACAATCGTGATGAATATAATTAAAAAAATATATTACTCTCAAAATCTTCGGTAACATAAAACATATTTATCAATGTCTCAGGCAACACAATAACCCTGCAATCACTGCAAGACTAATTCTATGTGATTACGTTTGGAAGGGAACCACTCTCTCTGCTGCTGCTGCTACTGCCGCACTTGCGCTACCCCCAAATGGAAAAGCCAAACACGAAGAAATAAATGTGACCTCTGAGGAGCTTTGTGTTTTGCAGGAAAATGAAAAATTACGGGATTTTCGTGGAAAATATAATACATGTTGGGTAATTATTATGAATTGTCTTCTAATATATTTGTGTCACATCCAACCTCTACTTACTTGCCCAAGTCATCATCGCATTTTAGCCACTCCCGCCCCAAAAGCTCCCCCAGCAGCCAGATACATACATATACACAACACAGACACTCCTCCTCATCCCGGGAGTAGTGTCATAAAATGGAATTTGTCGCTCCTTCGCTCTATATGAATCGATGAACTGTGTAAGAGAATTACCCTCTTGACACAGCAGATAAGACGATTTCAAGATACTTCGGGATAAAAAGCAGTTAGCGTGTTCTCAAAAAGAAATATACTTGAGAAATCTGCTGTGCAGCACTGCTATATAGCACGGATAATCGTGTCTAAAAATATCATAAAACCATCTCAAAGAGGGATGAAGGATCTTACTTTTTTTTTATGTGAAAATATTTGCAAATAGAAAAATATTGCAAAAAATGCTCAAAAACGGGGATGTCAAAGGAGCTTTAGCTGAATAGAAAATGTAAAGATGTAATATCTATATGTTTACATGGAAATCGTGTAGGTATACATAGTTAATTATTAATTCTATAATGTACTGAGAAATTTGTCTTTATATACCCACTATAAATTCAATTAAAACTAATTTCGTATTGCATTACTCATTTGAATTCTTAATCTGTCCCTCAGATACATATATAGTAGGTATATATAATTTTACAACTAGGATATTGGTTAATATTTGTTTCTAATTTAAATTAAAAGAGCTTTCATTTTTTATTTAAAATTATATAAATTAGTTAATTTCATTATGATGGAGACGCCTGGTAGTCGTGTTAAATAAATTCTCTTTCAATTTCATAGATAGCAGTGGAGGCGCCGGGTTAAATCAAGCTTTTCTTTAAATATAAGTAACAGTGGGGGTGCCAGGTTTAATATTATGGGTGAAATACATTAACCATGCTGACTTGGGATTCCTTAAGAAAAACTTAAGTTTTCTTAAGAAAGTTTTTTAAAGCGAAATTTAAGATTTCTTCAATCAAATTCTTAAGTTTTCCCTAAGAAAATTAAAAAATCTTGAATTTTTCTTAAAGAAATCTTAAAAAAAAACTTGAAGAGTCTTAAGAAAACTTTAGGAATTTTAGAAAAACTAAAGTTTTTATTAAGGAATCTTAAGTCTGTCTGACTAGTGAATTTCACCCTATGTCTCTATTTATTTTATGTAAAAATACCGATTTTATTTAAAAAAAAAAAGAAAGATCGTTTCAAACTATTAAAGGATATTAAAGACTCGAAGAAACTGTAAGTTTTTTCCCAGAAAATACCGGGAAATTTTCATTTTCCTACTTGAAATTAAAGTTTATGAATTTTAGAGGAAATTAATAGAGAAACTCCGGGAAAATTACTGAAAGAAATACGAAGACTATCTTTTAATGAATTTATCAGTGGAAAATAATCAATTTCAGGGACTGTTTCTTCTTCTATTGTGCGTAGCCTCTCTTAAAAAAATCCAGTAGGTATTCTTTAAAGAAGTTTTCCACAAGTTAGAGCATACAAGAAGCTTAGATTATTTCCACGCTCCTCTACATAGTTTAACGATGGATTTATGTGGAAAAACTAAAACCAATATTGCCCCATTAAGTGTTCATTTTAATACCTCTATCGAATGTTTTCTTTGGCACATAACCATTTTGAGAAATCAGATCAAATGGTTATAATTTATAAGTTTATTTGTCATTTGGCCATTGAAACACACAGCAAGGAAATAAACATAAATCATTGTGAATATATAAATCATGTGCATACCCAAAAGCTAAGCATAAAAGCTTCACAATCGATAAATATGAAATCTCTGGGAGTAAAATTTATTTCTATTTTCCAGTTTACGCTTGTTGATGGAAATGTCTTGGGTCCAAATTAAAATTGATAGGCCCCTCTTCAACAGAAATCCTGATGGGTATATAGGTAAGGTACCCAAATATAACCTGATTTCCCGTGAATTTTCTCTATTCTCGGAAAATGGGAGGGTTTTTTCTTCTCCCTGGGTTCTTTACATGTGGATTAGATGCGGAGGAAGAAATCAAATGCAAACTAGGGCTAAAAATTCACAGGAGGTGAGCGAATTTCATGTTGATTGTTTGAAGATGTCGGGATTGAGGAAATCTGGGGTTTCCGGAAATATTTTCCTATATAGCTTTTGGGCATGTGAAGCACCCCCAACTCCCGCAGTGATGGTTACATTTTTTATCCCATATTTTCTAAGCCTCCACCCCATCAGTATAGCTCTACATATATGGTCTACCACTCAATGTGTACATGGGGTTGACATGAGAGAGAGTGATATTGCAAATATTTACCCTTCCAAAGCCCCTCACATCGAGGGACAGCTAGATTGGGGAAAAATATATCACCACGCACATTGAGGGATCGGGTGGGGGCTGTTTTTTGTTCTTCACTTAACTTCCTCCCTCTGTATTGAACTATTTTAATCACTTTTTGCTCAACTTTGCCAAAATCGTTTGGGCTCCATAGAAGCAATTTGGGTAATTTGCTGAACTTTTTTTTTTTACAACAGGCAACATTTTTGCAAAATTGCAATAAAATTCAATTTGAATGGCGGGCTCAATCTACAAATTTATATTTAAATTGGTAGATAGATCGCGGTATAAAGTTCGGTGGGTACACTGCAACAGCTCGCGTTGAAAGCTAATTTTAAAATTTCATTACAAGCGAACATCAAAGTGGAATTCAGAAATACATCTAAATTGACTCGCAGGCACCACAACAAAAAATACTACCGCGCTAATAAAGCGTGTGGGAGTTTTTTTTATCATGTAAAAAATGTTTAATAAACCCTTTATCGGAACTTCATTCACTCGTTAATGCGATAATTGGCAATTTACCATTTTACCCAATAAATATTTTCGATAATTCAATATTTTGTGGCATATTGAAATTATAAATTAATGCATGATAATCACGGAAAATCATACAACAAATCCATTCTATATCTCTTTTTGACATAGATAAACAAGTTGTTTCTATATGTAATTTTATGCTGGTGCAATTAAAATACATCAGAACTGTTCCATAATACAGTCATACCCCGCATAATCAAGTCGAGGTTATACTCTTCTTACGCATTAAAATTAATGGGTGAGAAGAGTATAACCTCGACTTGATTATGCGGGGTATGACTGTAATATAGTTAATTTAATGTTACATTTATATTTCGTTATTAAAAAGTCCGCACATTGTAGTCTGTTTTTGCACGGCAACAGAGCTAAATATGTAGGTAGTTTATGCTCATCAAAAATTTAGAACAATTATATTATATGTAAATTGTAATTAAATTAACTTTTAGTTTGTATGTTTAAATTGGTGACTTTTGTTGGGAATTTTTAAATATTCCTTTTGAATAAAAAATTAAAATTAAAATTAAATAAATGTTTCTTTTTTATGTTATGCATGTATATAACTTCTGAAAAAATCGAAAAATCATCATTTCTGAAGAAGCTTTTTATAAAGTACATACAATTATGTGAATTTTTGCAACAAATATACTTAATTATTCACAGAAAAAATGTCAAATTTCCTCGAAATTGCAAGAAAAACTAACTTTTTCATGCTCAAATATTTTGTAAGTAAAAGGAAAATGGCTCAAATTTTAATTTCCACTGAGAATGTAACCCTTTGGGCATTTTCCTGCAAAAAATATTCCCATTTTTCCCAATAGCCAAAAAATGATTAAAAATTACTCAATATTTAGAGACTTGTGCCACGTATTTTCCTTTTCCGATTTCCTCTTCACGCGGAAAATGGCATTTTTCTGCACTAATTCCTTATTCAATCTGCACCAACATATCAAAGTCAAAAATGAACTTCTTAGAAAATAATTAAATAATCATGGAAAATGCATCAGAACATCAAACAAGGTTGAAAAGGAAAATGTTTCTTAAGCTTTTGTCGGAACTTGGATTTTCTTCGCATGGAAGAAGCATAAGATGTCTGCTTTGAAGAGGTTTTCTATGGGCTCTACACATCTGTGTGACGTGACTGAGCTATTTTCTCGTCTGCTCCCTCCCCTCTTTTTATTGCCTCCGCGCTATACAAAATACGGAAAACACACAGTAAATAAGTCTTCAAACTCTGGAAAATACATGAGTTGCAATATGTTTTAGACGACAGAATGTCTCGTACCTAAAGTAGCTACCTAGAGAGAGCTCTACCTTTCAGTCATAGAGCGAAGCTATGTTTGAATTATTTATTTGAATTAGATCCTGATAGGTGGATTTACTAATGAAACACCCTTAATATTTCTCTTCGATTATATATAGCACCCGTTGCGCTATTTTTGCTCACCCTCTGCACGTGGAAATCTGCCAATCCCCCTCCTGACAATTTGTCGGGAATTCTCAGTTGCTAAAATTCTCCGAGATAAATACTTAATTTATCCTCAAATTCCCAGTACCTTTGTGTCAAGTGTCTTGTTTCAATAATGCAAAATTATCAAAAGTTGATGGATTTGTGAGGAGTAGGTAGGTAGGTAACATGGGTAAAATGTGTGTGCAATGGACAAGCTGAAATTTATCACCCGCTGATCTCTATTGCATTTTGAATAACCTCTGGCCATACCGCCAGTATATTCATAGGGATTACGGGGCCGTGGCTTTAAAGCCCTAAACCACCGCAGTTTTCTGGATCAGGGGGGGCAGCTGAAGCTGGTGGTGGTGTGTCAATATTTATGAAAGTTCCCCGTGTATAAAAGTTTCTCGTGCAACTGATGGGGTTTTGCGGGGGTGGGTGGGTTTTTGCTACACGGCGGTGTGTGGAAAACCCATTGATTAATTTGTGAGTTTCAAAGTGTATACCAATGTGCTTCGCATGCCTAATAAGGTAGGTACCCATAGGGTAGTCTGTATCGGAAACTCTCAAAATAAACCATCCCCTGTTGCAACGATAAATTGTTTTCTAGTTTATACAACAATGTAATAATTTTCGACAGTTTTCAGGGTGAAACTTGATGCATTATCCTGCCGTGTGGTGCTGCGAAGGAGCTGCTAAAGGGGCGCGTGGGGGTGTAGGGTACCCCAAAATGGAGTGAGGGTGTGTGTATGACTGTGTCAAGGGGTCCTTGGAATGGATAGTTTGGTGAACGTGTATCCGCATTAATGTTAATTGAAGAAACCCAATTTTGTCAAATAATATCACTGGTTATAACAATATTAATTATGAAAACCTCAAGATTACATGTAAGTACATAACTACGGTGGCACTAATAAAAGCTCGGATCCTAATGGAACTTGAGAGTATGTTGTATTTCATATGCTCCGCTATATTTGCCAACACAGAGGATGACTCGTATTGAGAGCAATGGGGTGCTGGTGGAAAGGATGGGGTTTGTGTGGGTTCAGGAGGAGCCTCTGTGTGTGTATATATTACACTACCTATATATGTATATAAAATTGAGGAAATTCATGCATGCAGGACATCGTTAGAAATATTAGGGTGATTTCCGCTTTTATTTCATTTCAACACATTTCCCAAACCCTCTATAAAGTTTCCTCCTAAGGCAAATTGAAAAGCCCATTGTCAGCTAGTTTCAAATTAAATCACACATCCGCATACACTTTCCCACATCACATTCCTCCATCTATATGGCTCCTTCTGCAAATGATTTTTCCTACAATCACGCACAATGTATCCCCCAAAGGCAAAAAGTACTTCCTATATCAACAAACATTCAGTCAAAATTACAAATTTCCTGCCCCCAAAATCGCACACACAAAGGCGGAAAAACCTTTCTATATTTGCCCACCTCCTACAGCCACCCCCGCTTACTTAAAGATGCAAGGGTAAAGGTGGCAGGGGGCAAGGAAATTCAGCAAATTCACCTTCAATGAATATTTAATGCTGACTTTTTGAATGAAGAAGAAAAAATAAATATACAATTTACGTATTGTCGAAAATCTCATTGCCTGTATTAATTTTTGGTATTCCCTTCATAAGGAAATCTTCTCTCCGGAAAATGGCACGGGGTGAATAATCCAAAAAACAAATATATATTTGGTGAGAGGAACCAGTAAGGTGATGTTTAAATATGTAAAACATGTGAGAGGAAAAGCGTGAATGAGAACCAAAATAACGTTTTTATTGCAAAGGAAGGAAATGGGGGAAAATTGAAGGGAAGAAGATGCATAATTTGGATGTTTAATGAATTGCGCGGGATAGCAAACTCTGAATCACTATACGGAGCATAACACCCCCACACACAGCTTTTACATTCATGCCGATAAACCTCCGTGAACCCCCACACACTGAAGGATCCTCCGGGAAGGAATTTTATTAATCAAAATATTGTTTCGGTACGAAAATCATGGGAAAAGTTGAAAATTTCAAGTTGTGGTACCTTTTTTTTAATTATAGGTGAAAGTCAATCATAACGCGTCCAGTTATAAGAGTTGGTGTCCCACAACGTGTAGAAGTTTGTTTATGCGTTGAAATACTATTTGTGAGCAATATTAGTAGGCAAAGTTTATTTTTTTTGTGAAAATCAGCAATTTGATGCATAAAAATGGTCATATCTCTAGTTCTATAACACCTACAGAAATTTCGTGATTAGTTTTGGAAAGGTCTTGAAATAAGCTATAATTTGACATATATCTCAATGATTTTCAAGGTCACCTCTAGAACACAAAGTGGCGGATTTTTGTTTCACAAAAAGAGTTTTTCGCAATTTTCGTCATGAAGGAATGGTTCTAGAGGTTTCTGATGTTCTAGAAAGTTGCAGATAATTGCAAAACCTTTAATTTGATACCAAATTGAGCAAAATCGGACAGACCGTTCAAGAGATATGACTCTTAGAACTTTTCAAATTCAAGAATTTTTCAAATAGTCATATCTTCTAAACGGCGACATAGATTTTCTTCATTTTCGGACTGGTGACAGATATTGAGTCAGGCTACAACATATCAAAATTTAAAGGAAATCTATAACAGATGTTCAGAGATATAGCCCCTTAAAGTTAGGCAATTTTTGTTTTTGATTTTAGCGCTTCTTGCGGCAATTTTTGAAACTTGAAATGTTCTAGATAGTTGTAGGGCTTCTTGAAACCTTTCATTTGATACCAAGATCGTCAAAATCGGTCAAGCCGTTCTCAAGTTATATCGAAAAAACACTTTTTGCTTTAGGTCGCCATATTTGCTAAACGGCTTGACCGATTTCCAAGTATGAGTTATCGATGAAAACGTCTCACTGAGCACTACAACATACTAAAATTTCAGACCTCTAGCTATAAGGGAACTGATTGACGGTGTTTCAAAATGGCGAACGGCGGCCATTTTGAATTCTGAAAATGCAAAAAAATGAAATTTTACACCCACATTTCTATAGAAAACTTCAAACCGGAAGTCTCTATCTGTTACCGTTCTGGAGATATAAGGCAAAGTTTGGACCACCGGCCGGAAGGCCGGCCGGCAGGCCGGCCGGATCGAAAATTTTCCACCACCATTTTCGTAATGTGGGATGTCTAAAACGTGCTCATACCAAGTTTGAGCCCGATCTGAGGTGGTCGGTTTTTCCGACGATTACAATACTTGGTGTTGGCCACGAAGTGGAACACCAACTAAATGGGGCAAAAATAGCTAAACAAGAGATTGGGAAAAACTCAAAATTTCATATTTCCCAAGGAAAATAGCACTACAGGAAATTTTCCGCCAAATAATTCTTTCTTTTGATCCTCTATAAATTTTCTAACTCGGTAAGAAATGCTAATATTTTGAGCTTTTCCCAAACCCTCGAGCAACGTTTTAGCCCTATTCTCCCCTAATATCCAAAAATAGACTTTTTGATATAAAATAATAATTTTCCCTTTAATGTACTTTTCTTGTTATTAACTTGACAAAGAAGGGATTTAATAATTAGATAAGATTTCATGGAACAGAAATTTAATAATTTATTTGTGAAAATCTAATTGCTATGCCCAATTTTTCTCTTTTGCTCCTTTTCTCTCTCTCGTAAGAAAGTCTTCTTTATGTAATTATTTTCATTTCATCACCTCCTTTAAAATTGTTCCTCTTTATTGTTTGGTTTATATATTTTTGTCCTTCTTGTGCTGTTAAGAGTTTTGTTTGCTTTCCTAGCCCAAGTCTTCAGCAACTTAAACGAAGTTTTTTTTTCAACACAAGAAAGGATGCGAATGTTTGTGTTTACATTGCACATGCACATGTTTACAAAATATTTGCATAATTCGTAAAGAAATTCCTGCATGAAGTTGACGAAGGCATTTAAATTTTTCATGACGGAAGCATTGCATTGTACCGCGGAGTAAATGCAACAAGATGCAATTTAGTTGGAGAAATAACAAAAGATTCCATGAAATTTTCCTGAGAAAAAATTTCTTTGATTTCATAGAATTTTAATAATAAATTAGATATGGAAATTATTATTTCTCCGGGTGGTTGTGTCTCTTCTGAGAGGCTGTGATGAGAGCTTTGTAAGCTCTGAAGAACAGGAAGGAAACTTTCAAGAGAACTTCAAGAGGTATTTTTTTTTCTTTTCTCACAATACATTGATGGCATAAATTCTTCGCGTGAAAGCTCGAAAATCCACACGAATAATAATTTTTCCGCATCTGAATTGTACTGCGGACGTGTTGTGTAATTCCATAACAAATGTAATGTTCTCAGACCATCTAAAAAGTATCAATACACGAGAAAACATTAAGAATTCCTCGGTGAAATACGAGTTACGTTCCGGAAGGTGCTATTACATTTGTTGCTAACATATCTCCTTATACACAAGTTCCTCTTCATGTTGCCTCCCTCCCTTCCGCATCCACCAAGACATTACACATTGCACACAAGCAATAAGCAATAAGTGAAATTATATTGATTTCTGACTAAGGAGATTTTGATAAATAAGTTATCAAAGTTTAATTTGATTCTTTAAATGCATTATTATATAAGTTTAGTGAAGTAGTATACAATTTATTGAAGTTTCCAAGTAGTTTAATTTGAAATTTAAGGTATCCTCCTGGTTCTCCCACACTTGCTCTCTATTTCTTGGAACCCTGTTAATTTGAGGATTTACTTAAGAGTAAACTGTTGGCAAATGCTTTAGAGAGTAGGACAACTTCTGACAAAACACTCGAGGAATGCTTTCACGAAAAGCAGCTTTCAATGACTTTATTCAAATATCTCAAAGAAATACATGACGTATGTAACAGAGAATGCGAGAATGTTTATTCTGAGTTACCCAAAGCTACAATGAAGAATCATTCTTCACGT